>NC_056736.1:467276862-467356862 GCF_019279795.1 Protopterus annectens | reverse complement strand
AAGTTTGGCGTAAAAAGAATACTTTGCATCACCAAAAGGACACCATCCCCACGGTGAAGCATGGTGGTGGCAGCATCATGCTTTGAGTTGCTTTTCTTCAGCAGGAACTAGGGCTTTAGTCAAGGTGGATGGAATTATGAACAGTTCCAAATACCAGTCACTTTTGATCCAAAACCTTCAGGCATCTGCTAGAAAGCTGAAGTTGAAGAGAAATTTTACCTTTCAACATGACAATGACCCCAAGCATACATCCAAATCTACAAAAGAATGGCTTCACCAGAAGAAAATTAAAGTTTTGGAATGGCCCAGCCTGAGCCCAGACCTAAATCCAGTATAAAATCTGCAGGATGACCTGAAGAGGGCTGTGCACAAGAGATGCCCTTGCAATCTGTCAGATTTGGAGCACTTTTGCAAGGAAGAGTGGGCACATATTGCCAAGTTAAGATGTGCCATGCTGATAGACTCCTACCCAAGAAGACTGAATGCTGTAATTAAATCAAAAGGTGCTTCAATAAAGTATTATTGCACACACAACAAAGTATTAGTTTAAGGGTGTGCACACTTATGTAACCAGCGTATTGTATGCTTTTTATTTTTTATATTTTTCTCCTAACAGATTTGTTTGTTTTTCATTTGAACTGTACAGGTTGTAGGTCACATTAAAGTTGGGAAAAGTTTTGAAATGATTTATTGTGATCTTATTTTTTATATCACAAAAAACTGGCATTTTAACAGGGGTATGTAAACTTTTTATATCCGCTGTTCAAATATATATATATATATATATATATATATATATATATATATATATTTAGGGTAACAAATGGCACTGCTTCACCTATTGTGTCCTCCTGGACAACTCTACAAAATCGACAATTTTGTTCAGTTTCTTAACTGTAAAGTAGAATAAATTGTGTCCTACTATGGCTCCAGTGGATACAAGTACCCCTCATTTTTCAAACATCACAGCTGTCTACCACCTAACTAAATCTGCACATCTATTCCACTGCAAAATGGAAATCAGATGCTTTGATCTAGGAGCTGAATCCCAGGAACCATCAGTACAATACCTGTAAACTCACTATCTTAGCTCTGAATCAAATGCATGTTATTCCTTTGGAATCGTTTAGAATCTGAGAAGATGGACAGCTTGCAGATCATCATTCTAAGCTGATTACATCCAATGAGGACACTGCAGAGCACAAGGCAACCCAGGAAAACACAATCAAAGTAGCGTACACAAACGTACAAGAATTGTGATATAAACAGGAAATAATTGGCAGCTTTAATATTAGAATGTATTTATTTAGTCATTTTCTCAAATACAGAAAATATTCCAGTTGTAAACCCAGATATGGCTGGTGGCATAAATATTAATTAAGACTGAAGTGGGTTGACTGATTCACAAGTTGCACTAAGTACCACATAGCTGTACTGTAATACAAAAATAACCGTGTAGCAACAGCATTTTTGGCAACTGCCTTTGATCCTGTATCTTCCTCATTTATGTGGCCACATCTGCATACAGCCTATATAATTCTCCCAGAGCTCACAATCTATCTTGGCCCAAAAAATAATGTACTGCAAAAAGGGCACCATTTTGCAAAGATTACAGCTAGAAGCAAGAGTCTGCATTTTGTATGTCACTAAGTTCGCACTTTTTTATTTTTACTACATTCAAGTTTTGGAAACAAAACAGCAGAATTTTGTTTCCATCAAGCTAATGGAAGAGAGCAAGCTGCGAACATATTAAGACTTATCAACAAATATTTAAAATTAGAACAGACAATGAAGTGTCATCATTTCTCAGTGCACCTCAGGTCAGCAATCAGCTCAACATCACATTAGTAGACAACAAAGTTATTAAAAATAAAACAGGATAAGCTTCATCTAGCTGAACCAACTGCTTCGTTTTTTTTCTTATACTTTCATTTTCATTTTTCCTTCTTCCAGGTTTAGCAATTCAGGACAGGCTCTTTAAGAAATAAGATAAAGCCTCTTGATTTTCATAATTAGAACAATACATTTTCAGTCTTCTTTTCAACTGCCCATATTCCATGACAAACTGCTGACAGAGCTGATAACACTACCCCAAATCCAATTATTTAAGACTCTCCTATGCAGTGTTCATCTTCAACCTTCAACGCGGCTAGCCTGCGTTTTCACAAAAGTATGCAAGTAAGTAACTATCTCCTGAATTTCAGGAAAACATGGGGTTTCAAATGAAGCAAAAAAGGTGTGCTTCAAAATGTTATTCAGGTTTCCCTGAAACTTAAGACCGACAGCATGCTCTGTTTTGTATAGTCTCATGGCACTGATGACCTTATGGTGGAAGTCTGTGAGTCTTTCATGCTATACAAGAGATCCAGCTTTGCTCCGTGCACCTCCAGTCCTCTCCAGGACTGCTTGACTTACTGCATATGAATGTGTGTGGTGAGGCCTCACATTTCGACTAACAGACCCACTGCTTCTTGACAATGACCTTGGTGAGGGGGCTGTGTTAGCAGTGACTAAAAGTGTTTTCGCAGGTGGTTGACTCCCACTGGGATGGTGTGATTGAACTGGTGCCAGTGGTGCTTGACGTTTAGAGAAGGAGCGACGTGCTTCTCCATTCAGCTGACTGAAGGAACTGGTGTTATAACTGGCTTGAGGGTCAGTCCAGTAACGACTGGTATGTGTATTTGAGGAGACTAGAGTATTGTTTTCTGAAGAAGCATCAGTGCGGAAGGTTTTCACTGAAGAAGTTCTCTTTGGAGGAAGGTCATCTTCCCTGCGAATTGTAATACAGAAACACCAGTCAGCAGAACAGTATTAATGTCTATCCAATCGCGCATTCAGAAAACTTATACCAGGTCAAGCATGCATTTTAAGATGAAACAAAATAAGCTTCAAGTACAAAATTGAAAACAGAGATGAAAGCATTCAAAACTTCATATATATGAGTATTCAACATACCAGAACTTCAGGTCAGGACTTCTAAAGTGAATCCTACCAATGCAAGATTTCTATACAATTCCTCTGCCATGTATGAAAACAATCTCAGCTGCTGCTGCAGTTACAAGATATAAGAGTCCCTTTGGTCTACACTGGTATCCCTATACCTGAATTAACTGAACTTTTCACTAGGAAACTTCCCATATCTTGCTGCCTAATCAAATTAAGTAAGCTTTTTGCTGAAACCAATAAAGTGACAGCAAAGTATATTAAATCATATATGGTCATAGCAAGTTCCCTTAGTTTGTTATATGTTAAGTGTTGTCACTCGGCATTTGGCTACAAAGCTTGTCAGATCAGCTATTTCACAATGCTTTCAGTCATGTGTAGTTTTGGAAAGTGCTCACAGCCTTGAGCTGATGTGAGTTTTTCATTCTTAAATGCAAGCATTTATATTCTGTTGTTTCCAATATGCACACAAGTACACTGTGGACTAGACTCTTGCCCTACCATGTTTATGATATATTTTGAGTGAAAGTGCCATTCCTTTACTAGATCACTGTGTTCTCAGTTATAGATGGAGTATTTCCATGTGTTACGGAGGAGGAAGCCCTAGATGCGCCATCCATAGGAAGGTTAAATAAGATTCAGACAATCTAGTAATTATACACCTGTCTTCAGCATCCCATTTGTTAGTAGGATTCTTGAGAAGGTGGTACATGGACTCATACTTGAGCAGCAACAATGCTAATGGCCTTTTCCAGTCTGGTTTTCAGTCTAGACATTTTAAGCAGGCAGCCCTCACTAGGGTCCCTTCTACCTCTCTGGATGAACACAAAGAGATTGTTCTTGGACTATTTACTCTTCATACTTGTCTACCGGTGTTGAACTACAGGGTGCCAATCTGTTTATGCTTCTGTTCACCATACATATGCTTCTTACAGAAGACATTATTCAGATGTAACAAGTGCAACATCATTGATATATTGATGACATGTAGCTGTCCTCTCCTTTCCAGAATCTATGTGAGCCATAAAAAGGTTAACAGTCAATTATGAATGCATCCAAGACTGGATGATCTATAATCAGCTGAAGCTCAACATCTGCAGGATGGTTCCTGTGGCTATTAAAAACAACTTTCCATCTCATGCATGTATGAGTGCACTGGTTCTATAGTCCTCACTAGCTGCCAGTTAGATGTTGTGTCATCTATGCCATCTATAAAGCTGGTTTATTCAGCCCTATGTCACTTCAGTCCACACTATATTCCTTGAATTCCCTGTATCCCAAGCTTAGCCATCATGGCTCAGTTGTTAGCTCTGATGTGTGGTTAGAAACATCAAATATTCTTTCCTTTGCTTAGCACATTCCATATCTTTGTAACTTTCTTCTAGGCTGGCTAGGAATATCCTCAGCACTCAGTGATTTTAAGTCATTTTTATTTATTTATTTTGACATACATCGACTTAGTTATTTGAGCTGGCATAATGGAACTAACCTTTTGGTAGGATCATTATTGCATGCTTTCTGCCATATTTTTATTTTTGTTAAAGTTGTATTTGACCTTATTGTTACTTTACTTATTTACTTTTAGTTGCATGTTTATTTATTTGTATATTGCATATGTATAGGCACTCAAATAAAATTTAACATGAACCTGTATAATGTTAGAAGAGAAGAGCTAGGCTCAAACTGGGACTGACAGTGTAGATTGATTTCTAGAATTTTTCAATAATTAACTCCAGTGCACAAAAGCTTTTAGCACAATGGCTCAGGCAGCAGAAAGTAGAAAGGATTTTGTCAAACCCAGGGACCTTATAACAAGGAAAATAACCAGAGATCCTGCAGCGGTATTAGAAATATTTTAGAAATTTTATGAAAATCTGTATAAAGCAGAAATATGTGGAAATCAAGAAAACGTACATTTCCTGATGCAATGATCAGGTTAATTAGGAGGATATATGAGGGATAGGAGATGAAAATTAAAGTGGGTGTCCTAACTGATAAGATGTAGAACCAGGCAGTGGTGTCCTCTTTCCCCTTTATTATCTGCATTCTATTTAGAACCATAGTCCAAGAAAATAAGGTATTCACAAATTCAAGGATATAATTGGTATGTTATTCAAGAAAAGTTTGTCTTATTTTGAGATGATTTTATTTTGTACCTGATAAAACCAGAGAAGGACATTTGGATGGGAGGTTTGCAGTAATAATGGTTAAGGTATTTACCTTACAGACATAAGGTGCAGGGTTTGATTGTCACGCGGGGTAACCAGTTAGGCTTAAAATGGCCCAAAAGGGCTGTTAACCTAGTACTAATCTATAATCTATTTCAGTATTGTGGAAAATTCTGAGATAGTTTCGAGGCTTTATGGGATACAAAATTAATGAAGATAAAACAAAGGCAATAGCTGTAAAATATGTACCCACACATGAATTCATTCAGCAATACATATGCATGGAGACATGGTAAAATGAAGTACTTAGGATTATGGGCTAAAAAGAAATCTGTTACAGCAGCTAAGAATATGTGGGAAGACACTAAAAATCATAACACAAAAAAAGAGAAACTGGAAGCTCTGTTTTATGGATATGGGCAACAAGACACATGCAGTGAAAACGATTTTAGTCCCTTTAGTTCTATACACAGGTCAGGCATATTTTTACCAACCAGAGGAGAAGTTGTGGATATCAATTGATAAATTATTGAAAGATTTTTCCTGGGAGGGGAAGGGAGTAACAGTCAAGTGGGATAACTTGATCTTTCCAATAAACAAGGTGGTTTGGGATTACCTGACTTGAAGGTGTATTTCATAGCTATGCAGTTACAGCTGCTATACATAGTACAAGCAGAAAGTTATAATTCAAAGTGGAAAGGGATGATGATGAAACAGGGGGAAGCTCAAGAAATAAGGAGAGACTGGGATTTTTGATGCAGATCCTTAAAAAGAATAACAATAACCATACAGAATATTATATTTATAAAGTAGCAGAAAGTATTCTAAGAAGTAAGCCAACATGGGAATGGAAAAAGGAGAGTCTGCTGATAGGAATGACTTCAATTAGGGGTAAAGAGAATAAGCAAAAGGGGGAAGAATTTACTGGAGAAAATTGTCAAAGGAAGCAAATAATTACAGAGTGAAAGGTAATGGAATGGGAAGATGCCAAGTATACATTTGGACCGCAGGCTAGAGATTGCTTTTCCTATCTAGGATTGATCGACTATACATAGGCAAAGAGAAAGGAGTAGGGGAATCCTCCTAAATGAAAGACTAGCACTGGTAGAGTTTCCAATAGAAACTAAAACATAAGCTGCTGTTAAAAAGTGATAATTAGTAGGACATATAAAATATTGCATGATAATTATAGAAATCAATCAAAGGAGGTTAGAAAGGATTGTGAAGAGAGAGTAGACAAACAATTCACAAAGCAATAATGGGAGGATATATGTATGGCTTCCAAATATGCAGCAAAGTCGAGAAGATTTAGAATTTTGTTTAGACATGTTTGCATAGATATTTTTATTTCCCAAGTGGACTCCAAAGAATTTTTCCTCAGGTAGATTGCAAATGTTGGAGGTCTGAAAGGGAAGAAAGAAGTGACTGGGAACATATTTTTTGGAGTGTAATTAGTTGGCAGACTTAAAAAATTCTAGCAAAAATCAATCAGTCGTCCACAGCATATATTGTCAAATAACTAGAAATGTATTATATAAAAAATAAATAAATACTTAAAACCACATCACATAACTAAGCACTTTCATGCCCTTTCAAAACAGGTGTTTCATCAGATTTAAAAATATATAAATGAACGTCCTCTGCTGTGGATGACTGGTTGATGTTTGCTAGATATTTTATCATGTCTTACCAGCCTTCATCCCAAGATTCAGCTTTTGTTTTGCTAGACTTTAAAAATTCCCTGCAGGCTACTCTGTCAGAAATATGGGGTAAACAAATTGGTGTAACTAAGAAATTTTTTTTTGAGTTGTGAGAGCAAATCAGAATTGCTAACATATAGTAAGACTTAGCTGAGTTTAATTCTTATTTTAACAATAAATACACAAATCAATTATAAAACAAAATAATGATTATTTACATAGGTCTACAGCAGATTAATACAGCAAAGTTATACTTCAATAATTAATATTTTTCAAGCAAGTCTTTAAGTTTAAGAAAAGATTTATATGAATGTGTAACATTAGAAGTTTTCATCTTTATAGTATGCAATTCACGGGTCTATATCATAAAGTCTAACTAACAAAAGTTTGATAATTGTAATATCAAACCCTATAGTCCGAAACCCAACAAAACTGAAAACACAGAACAGCGATTTTTTTCCCAGGGGAAAAAAAATCACTGTTCCATGACAAAAAAAATGTAACCTTAAACTTAAACTAAAGTGGGGGGGTTGCCCCCTGCACCCAATACTTAAATATACCAACTCCGAGATCGCACCACAGTGGAGGAAATAGCAAAGCCTCAAAAATGGCCCACCATTTTTTTCCCTGGGATAAAAGTTGATGTGCCGTGGCTTCACTATTTTCAACTTTCAGACTTTAGGGTTTGATATTACAATGTTCAAACTTGTTTTAGTTGGACATTGTAATACAGACCCACAATTCACTATTACAGTGTTTGACATACTAAAAATTCAAAACTAGAGGGGATAACTTTACTTTTCCAATTTTTACTAATTACTTTTCTGGCTACAGCAAAATTAGACAAAAGAAGAGGCAGGTGGGTTTTTGGAATTTTCTCTGAAATCAGAGCATTAAATAAAAATAAAGATTTAGAAATATTACATCTATCTGACAATATAGCTTGAATAAAGTTATTAATTTCTTTCCAAAAGGAGGAGATGACTTCACATTCATATACCATATGTATCCACTCAGCTATTATTTCAGAACCACATCTCCAGTACTTAATTCTATTTCATTTATACATAACTGTAATTTTGTTAGGAGTGACAAAAGTCTGTGTAAAAATTTCCAAGTGAAAATTATTTTCCAATATAATGAAGGTGTAGTTTTATCTTTATATTTTAATATTATTTTCTTGTATTCTTCAGCAAAGTCTTCATTCATAATTTTTGAGGAGTACTTCCAATAGGAATTGTCTAAATGTGTGAAATCAAACTTAAGAATTTTATAAATTTGTGACAAATGTGATTTTTTTTTCATTACATTATTATTGATATTTATTAAGAGTTCCAATAATTTGGAAAATGATTTCTTACTTAAGTTAAATATCTTATTTATGTCTGTGTTTGCAAAGTCTCTAAATATTTATAAAATTAACCAATTCTTAGAATCTTAAATTTTCATATATCAGTAGCATTAAATTAAATTGCTTTGTTGTTTCAATACTAGCATTTTGTTGAAGTTAGGAGTTTCTAAGCAGTATATATATATATATATATATATATATATATATATATATATATATATATATATATATATATATATAAAATTGAAAACAAAGAAAATATTGTCCTTAATACAATGGGCGAACTTTTGGAAATAGGAAATGATGTTATTTCAATAGGGAATTTCAGAAGAGGGAGTAATACGGTCTACACAAACAGATTTACTAATCAGACAAAACTGTAAGGTACTATTTCTTTATGATTGGTTGTGATATATTTATTATTTACTAATAATATTTGTTGATGTATTTGTTTCCATTTTGAATCATGAAATGAATTTGTCCACGATATAACTTTTACAATTGTTGTAGTATACAATTGTATATCATGAAATCCTATTCCACCATTATCCCAACCTTTTCAGTGCCAATCAAAGGAAACTCTTGATTTATTAGGATGCCATAAAAATTTAAGTGGAATATTATTTATCTTCTTCATCACTTTTTTTGTGGAGATACTACTAAAGATTGTAAGACAATATTTTAGGGTGAACTGCCATCCTAATAAACACTAATGATTCTTCCAAGGCAAAGAAGAATTTGTTCCAGTTTGTGACTAACCTTAAAATGTTATCAACAATCTTTTGAAAGTTTGTACCATTTCTTTACTATTAGACATAATGGTTATAACAATATATTTCATTTGATTGCTATGCCATTTGAAGTTAGAATATTTCTGTATGATTTGTTTATTTTTTATTAATTAATAATGTACTTATTTTATTATAATTAAATCTTTAAGTTTGAGATTTCTTCAAATTAACTCACAGAACTAATTATATGTTCTAATGAATTTTCTATATTTCCTTTTATTAGTAAAATATTATCAGCAAAGAGATGAATCTTTAGTTTAAAATCTTTTTTTATTTTGATACCATTAATGTTCTTACTGTATGTAATACTATTAGCAAATGGTTACATAGCTAATGCAAAAAGTAAAGGTGATAATGAACAGTCTTGTTGTGCCTTTTTGTAACTTAAATGAATTAGAAACATAAGAACCTATTTTAACATAAGCACAAGTGCTATTGTATAACTTAGAAATTAATGCAATTAGCTCAGGTGAGCAATTATACACTTTAAGTGTTTTAAATAGGTATGACCAATTAACTGAGTTAAAAGCCTTATTTAAATCAAGATTAATGACAGAAAGTTCTTTTTTTATTTTTATTTGCATAGTCTATTAATATATGCATTCTTATTATATTATGATGTGCTTGTCTATTTAAAATTATTTATTCATTTATTTATTTATTTTACATTTGTTGACTGGGATTGTCCGACTCAGCTGAAGAGCCCTTTTTCAGTGGTGGCCCGGGGAGAAAATCTCCAACATATACAATTTTCATTATAAATTAGCATTACACAGCAATGTTACATGATTATTACAAGGCATTAAGTAGAAATACAATGTTATACAGTATCAATAATCAGGAGTATAGCATAACTATTTCAAGATGTATAAAAAGAAATATGTCATTAAGATGAGTATAGTTTTTGAGGTAAGTGGTTAAAAAACCCAGTTTTATCATGATGTAGTTGCATGAAGGCAAGACAATTACAATAGAATGTTTCTCTGAGGCAATTTGCTTAATAGATTTTAGAAGACAGTAGAAAGAGTAGTCAACGAAGATTAGAGAGAGATAGTGAGAAGAGTGAGTTAAGGGCAGAAAGTAGATTAAGGTATTAGAAGTAGGGGATGTTAAGGAGGGAGAGTAGAGTGGCAGGACCAGTAACTTTTAAAGTGCTTATTGGTGGCTGTCTTAAATTGTTTAGGATGTGCAAGGGTCCTGATTCTAGTGGGAGTATATTCCAAACAATAGTGGGGTAATAGCTGTACATGTTGCATCCAAATTTAGACTTGGATTTGTAGATTTGTAGTAGGTCTTGGTTAGAGCTTCGGAGAGGTCTGAAGGGAGAATAATGGGAGATGACAGGGGCTACAGCTGGGCAGTAGGAAGGCTGGTATAGGATAGAATGGAAAATAAATCCAGTTTGATCTCTGTTAATTAGTTTAGGTATAAGTAGGTTAATTCTATTGCCTAAAATGAACATGAACATCTTATAGTCCACATTTAAAAATGAAATGGATCTGTATGACGAACACTTTGTCGTATCTTTATCTTGTTTTAAAATAGGTGACACAAGGGAATATTTCCATGATGTGGGGACTTTAGCAATTGTTTTTATTTCTCTATATAGACCTTATCTGATATTTTCACTGCATCGTCCTCTAATATTTTATATAGTTCTTGTATAAGACCATCTAAGCCCAGTGCCTTATTATTTTTTAACATTTTTATTTGATCATTTATTTCTGTTAAAGTGAATGGTCTATCATTTTTTTAGTTGCTCTTTTGTTAATGTATTATTTATATTTTCCCTTAGAAAGTTTTCAATTACATCATCATTATCTAGGTTATGTGTACTTTTATTTATATTTTCATAAAACATTTTAAAGCCCTCAATAATACATTTAATATCTGTTCTACTTTCTTTTTTTATTATTTATATCTGTTATAATTTCTTTGATATGATTTAGTTTGTTCATTTTCTTTGATCTAAGAGAAAGTTTAAGCAAACTTAAAGGGTTTACTGGATATGCCTGAAATTTAAGTTTTTCCAGGTTTTTTCAAAACTTTATGATTTAGAATTTAAACATATTTTGTATTCAAGTTTTTTAAGTTCAGACTGACTGATAATGTCATTTGGTTTAAGATTTAACTTTAGTGTGTCTGTTTTAACCTGCATTTGTCCCATCCTCTTGTTTTACTAATATACCAGCTTGTAACTCTTCCATTTAAATAAGCCCTTAGTGAATCCAACAGGACAATGTCAGTTCATGTTTATTTCTAGGAAATGTTTGATCTCTTTAATATACCAATCCTTGAATCCTTTTATTTTAATAATGTATTCTGGAAATCTCCTGTAATGTATTAGATTGTCAGTTTTAAAAATAATATTGTCCACGTCACTCATCTGTACCTTGATCAAAAAATTAAAACCCACCACACTCTCCGCTGACCAACTCCTCACCGAGTACCTTAAAAAAATCAGCTGATGCCATTGCTTATCCAGTATCAATGCTAATTAATCCATAGCAGAGGCTAAAATTCCCACCATTTGGAAAACATCCTCTGTAATCCCACTACATAAAGGAGGTTCCTCCACTGAATTCTCCAATTATAGACCAACAGTTATACTTTCTCCACTTGCAAAGATTATGGAAAAATGTATACACAAACAATTCATGCACCACCTAATCCAGAATCACCTCATGGCCGATACCCAACACGGCTTCTGTCAACACCACATCATGACTTCAGCCCTACTAGCTTTTACCAATACCATAAATAATAACCATAACAATAATCACATATCCTCAGCCCTCTTCTTGGATCTTTCGAAGGCATTTGACATGGTGGATCACCAGCTTTTGATTCACATCCTGCAAACGTTCTGCCTAGATTCTAAAGCCCTTCAGTGGTTTAAATCCTACCTCAATGGGAGGCAGCAGGCTGTTCTCTGGAAGAACAAGCTCGCTAACCTATTACCTAACACCCTTGGAGTATCACAAGGCTCCATATTAGGGCCCCTACTGTTTTCCATTTTTATTAATGACTTATATACTGTCATCCCAATTGTCAGTTGTATCCAATACACTGATGACTCCACCCTGATTTGCTCAGCTACATCTTCTACAGAGTTGAGGTTTGCTACCCAATCCACCTTTAATACTATAGAAAACTGGCTCTCTGAACGTTGATTGTTACTAAATCCCAAAAAACTAAAATGTTGCTATTCTTACCAACACAAAGGTCTGCTGCTTTTACCCTCACCATAAATACAAAAGATGGCACAATAATCTCCCCCGACCCCTCTACAAAACTACTAGGTGTCATTACTGATAATAACCTAAAATTTGACCTACATGTAAACCAAATGATCAAGACCATCAATAAAAAACTTGGGTCACTCACATTTGTTAATGCATTCTTTGTAAATACCATATCTGTAAATTGTCTTCATTGTTTTCATTGTATCTGTTTACCTTGGAGCTTTTCTCCTCGGGCCTCCACTGAAAATGGAAATGAATCCAGTCGGACTATCCCGGTCAACAAATATAAAATACATAAAAATAAATATTAAAGATTATAGCATTACTGAAAGTGGACATAAAACTATTGGAACTTTTCTGATAAGTGATAATAGATTGTTTGAAATAAAAATGTTATCAATATTTATTTGTGTTCCATATTTATGTGAATAATGGATAAAATGAAGTGAGTTTGTTTTCCTTGACTCATATAGATATCCTTTAAATTAACTAGCTGTACAAAATTAGTTAAGTGTTTGGCTAAAGATGTGATTCTCAGCTTTCTATCTGCAGTTGAGTCTTTGATAAAATACAATTAAAATCACTAGCCATAATGACTTCACCTTTCAAGTAATAGGACTATAGTTTCTAAGTAATTTTTTTCATCTTTAACTCCAAACCCTGGAATCGGAATCCAATAAGATTTCACCAATGTACATAGCTTTCTATTCTACTCAGTTATAACAATGTTTAACATACAATTTTTATCAACATAGGTATCTTTTACTTAAGGCATTACTGGTGAGTTCTTCCATAAAATGAGGGTGCCTCTTCTTTTACCTCAAAACTCAGAACCTGCTAAAACCAAATAATTCTTTAATAAAAGTTTGTTTACATCTTTATTAAGTAAATGCATTTCCTGTAGAAATACTATTTGTACTTTATATAACTGCAAGTATTTGAACAGACTCCCCCTTTTTACTGGATTATTCAATCCATTAATATTAACAGATATGCTTTTAAAATCAGTGATTTATATAAGAGAGAAAAAACACAAATATATTGTATATATAATCTTCTTCTTTCAGCTTTTCCCGGTTAGGGGTCGCCACAGTGGATCACCTGTCTGCTCATGATTGGCAGTGGAGTTTTTATGGTATTGAGTTGCCAGCCCGGTGCCCAACCTTCCTCGGAAGGCACACACACTTACGCACTCATGCCTAGGCCCAATTTAGAGTGTCCAATCCACCTAAAGTATGTCTTTGGGATGTGGGAGGAAGCCAGAGCACCTGGAGGAAACCCACGCGACCACAGGGAGGACATGCAGACTCTGCACAGAAGGCACCCCAGCCAAGAATCGAACCAGGGAATCTCTTGCTGTGAGGTGGCAACGGTAACTGCTGTACCACCACGGCCACCCATATAATGATAAAATTAAATCTTTAGTTATGGGCAAAACTTTTGAAACAAATAAAAAATGACCTAATAATATAGCCCTAAGAGGGAAGTGAATAAAAACAATATGCGTAACAAGCCCGTTAAGAGAAATCAAATGCATGAACTGGACAATTTCGAGCCAGTAACTGGTTTGAATAATGCTGTCGTGCATAGCGCAACTCCACTGGCTGAGGAATCAACGTCTATGGAATCCCATAATCTACTTGAATTGCGAATGATGTCACCAGCACAAGGAAATAGAGAAGTTACTGTGAATGGTAAGACGGGCGCGGAATCACGCATCTCAGCTAGGGCAACAAGTCATTTGGATATGCCTAACAATTCCAGCATGGCAAGTAATTCCTCTTTTTTAAACCAAACCCTGGGTTTAAACATCAAGTTACCAGAAAAGGTACATGTTCAGAGACTGGATGCCTCCAGAGAATGCTCATGGTCACGGGGGAGACATAGAAATGGACCGGTGACAAGGAGCAAGAAGAACGTGAAGCAGTAAGTGAAGAGATTCTTCTGAGGGAAATTTGACAATTCATTAAACGCTATGAGTACTGAGACATGTAGTGTTCTGAACTTGTCTAGTTGCAGCCTGACTAGTACTGATATCTCATTGTTATCAGGAGGCTTAAAATTTATTCCAGCTGGAACAGATAATATGGTAAACACTTTGACTGACTTTAAAATGTTCATAAGAAACATGAATTTAAAGTGTATTTTTAAAGATGCGAGTGTAGATAAGTCTTATACTTGTAAGAGAACTAGTACATTCATACCAATAGGTGAACCTGTAATAAATGCTTTCAGTAATATATGTGAAAAACAAATTCGACAGATGTATGAAAAGAATTCATTTAAAAAGAGATATAATCTTACACAAGAGGAATCTGATTCCTTAAAAGCGCTCCAACAAAGTAAGGATATTATTATAAAGGAGGCTGATAAGGGTGGATGTATTGTTATAATGGATTCATCCTTTTATGTTGAAGCTATGAATGACTTGATTTCTGACACATAAACATTTAAAAATATTACTGAGAAGGAAGTGAATACTATTATTAGTAGAATAAATATGTGTATTTATGACCTCCAACTTATGCATGACACAGGCTTGGACACCTTTATTTTAATGTGACTTGCCCGACTATTCCTGTCCTGTATGGTTTGCCAAAGGTGCATAAGTATCTCTGTAATCCACCCATGAGACCTATTGTCTCTGGTAAGGGGTGGATAACTGAACCTTTGTCAACTTACTTGCAAAATTTATTGAGTCCCCACCTTATGAATGTTAAACATTACATTAAGGCTACAGGTGACTTTTTACATAAAATGTATGAGTGGTGGGACAAAAATTTAATGAAGGATATTTTATTGGTCACAATGGATATAAAATCTTTATTCACCGTGATTCCTAATGGCTATGGTGTTGACCAGGTGAGAGAAATTTTGATGGAATGTGGTAAGTATACAATAAGAGAAGTAGCCACATAATGTGAACTTCTAGAATTGGTCCTAGAAAATAATATTTTTATTTTCAATGGACTGATTTACCATCAAATATCTGGTGTGGTGATGGGCACGGCTGTTGCTAGCACCTATGCTAATTTGACTTTAAGCAAATGGAAGGAAGTTAATGTCTATGGAAATAATATTTATGCAGACAAGGTGCTTTTTTATTAGTGCTTTGTTGATGATTATTTTTTGATTTGGGGAGGCAATAATGAAGATTTGAAGAACTTCATTATGTTTTTAAATCAGACTACTGAATTTTTGAAGTTTCAAATGAGTATGTCAGATTCATCTATAGATTTTTTAGATGTGCCCATCGTGTTAACTGGAAATGGATTGGATACCTGTATTCATAAGAAGGATGTACATACTAATAAATATATCCATAAAAGTAGCATGCATGCTAAGCATATTTTTAAGGGTGTTATCAAAAGTCAATATATGAGAGCAAGTAGACTGAATACAAGAATGGACTTATGTGTTAAGCAAATGGATGAAATGACTAATGACTTCATAACAAGAGGTTATGATGTTAATGAATTACTTAATATTAGGGAAGATGTTATGACACTTTGAGAAAAACAAGCAAAACCTTTTTTCTCAGAACAAATTCTTAATATTCATGATAGGGATGTGCCTAATAAGACACAACCATTAAGATATACAATGATATATAGCAGAGCTACTGAAAATATTGAAGGCATTATTAAAGAAAATTGGGATATGCTTAAATCTATCCCAGGTCATGAAAATGGCTACCTAATGTACCCCTATTTAGTTATAAAAATTGTAATAATTTGAAACAGCGCTTATTTTACAAAAAATTTTCTTTGAATAGATTCAAAAGTTTGGAACTCAGGACAAAAGGAACTGTTCCATGTCATAACTGTTCTTGTTGTGCAAACATATGTTAATTAAATTAATTTGTACATCCTGTTAATAATAGGAAGTATGTGTTAAATTGTATGGCCACATGTAATACAACTTTGGTGGTCTACTTGGCAACTTATAATGTATGCCTAGCATTCTACATAGGTAAATCATCTAGAAGACTATGTGATAGAATTGTAGAGCACAAATCCGATATATGTAGAAAAATTTAAACTAATTCTTTAGCGAAACACATACAGGATCAGGGTATGTCACATGAATTTGTGTTTAGAGTTATTGACTATATAAGACCTAGTATTAGAAGAGGAGATATTATTAATGCATTGGATATGAAGGAATTTGAGTGGATTATTTGTATGCAGGCAGATATCCACATAGGTATGAATAAACAAGTTATGTTAAAGCCAGTATTGAAAATGAAGCAACAAAAAATTACATGATGATGTACACTTTTATACATGTTTTATATATATATATATATATATATATATATATATATATATATGTGTGTGTGTGTGTGTGTGTGTGTGTGTGTGTGTGTGTGTGTGTCTGTATTTCTTAATGTAAATTTTACTAGTAGATAGTATTTTTACATTAGTAATTGTGATGTAAATATATGTCTTTAAATAGGAATGGTGAAGTTCATTTAAATGTCTAATTAGATACTTTATGATGATAGGATGGCTGTGTCAGATGATCATTTTGAAATGTGTATTTAATGATAAGGAGTATTAACTGTTTTGAAAACACTGATGAAGGACTGTTTTGTCTGAAAGCTTTGTTCAACATTAAACTACTTGTGTTTGTGGAAGATTGGTTTGCTCTTTCTTTCTTTTTTGGACTTTTACCATTCTAAACTTCACCAATCTGCTTGCCTTGGACTTGTTCTTTTTGTACAACTGAAAATATGTCAATATGGTTTGTTTTCATTTATATTAATGCACGGCTGTCTGTGTCATACGTGATAATTCAATAAAGATGTTTCTTGTTTTAAAAAAGCCAAAACAGTAAATTGAAAGTACATACCAAAGGTACAGAATCTTAGAAATTTCCTGTAAACAGATTGATTAGAATATAAGTTTGTGCTGTCAAAAACAGAAGATACCTCAGCACTCTAGGAAGCTCAGTGTGTGGTTGCTTAACTGCTAGAGGGCATAGGAGTCAGTTTTCAAGATTTTTATTCTCTGCTATAAATCAGACACGTTTGCAAGGCTATGTGTTCACTTAAAGAGAACTCTGTAACATTGTTTAATCATCTTAACTACATCCAGAGTGATCCAAGCTAAGATAAAAATATTTTCCTGATTTGCTGTATTTGTACTTGCTTTATAGAGTGATAACTATTGTTTTTAAGGATTTTAAAGCTTTTATTTAATTTTGTGATAGAATAGTCATTTCTCTGTTTGTTGACTTTACTAGTTCTGTTTGCCTTCAAATCCACTTGCAGAAGGGTGCACTAGCTAGGGGCTTAGTTGTTTAGTAGTTGCTTGTTGTTTGTTGTTTAATCTATACTTGAGAGGTGTTTTTGCAGTCCTTTTGCATTAAAAAAATTCCAGGATCATACATCATGTGGCAGAAGATGTTTATCTGTTCTGAGTTTGGAATCACTCCAGGGAAATCAAAGTGTGGCTGTTTATTGGCTAGAAGACATAGCAGTTAGCTTTCAAGCTTTTTTCTCTGGTATAAATCAGGCAAGTTTGTGCAGAGCTGTCAACTGAGCATTGGCAGTTAGCAGTCCCCTGTACAGTAGCAAATGCCTACACAGTAACATTTAAGTTAATATTAGGTCTGAAACCTGTGAAATGGTGTGGCATTGTGTGGAATTAATCTTAGAGCAGCTGGCTTGCACAAGGAAGAGTACTACCATATCCTAGCACTATATCATGTCTTGCCCTTAATCTCAGAAACTACTTTGCATATTAAATAGCATTAACATATCCTAGCACTATATAACAACCTGTTTTTAACTCCAGAAACTACTCCAGGAGATCCCTAATAAAACCCAATCCTTAATCCTAAACATCCCACTCTATTACAGGACCAGACAACACGGATATGCAAATTCCAAATGTCTCTGTTGCCAGCTTGGTAGATTCTGGCATCCTAAGGCAATGTAGCAATTGTCTCACATTCTCAGACAGCCAGTTAATCATTAAAGAAAGTAATACGGCATGTGAGAGAAGTAAATACATAACTTGTTGGGAGGCAAAAATCTCACATACAAACAAGTTTGTCAAGAATACTCATGCTACATCCTCCACAGGCATTGATCACCACACACACAGATTATCTTATGCTGAAGGGCTTAAAAGAAGCATTCCCACATCTCAAAGACATCTAAGGCCATCTAATTCTACACATATGCCCCACAAACCAAGTTAGACATGGAGAAGAGATAATAGTTGACTCATTCACTGCTGTTGTAATTGCAACATATGTTTTTGCGTTATTCTTGTTTCTATGTTGCTGTGTTATTTTTTGCTTATGAGCTTTGGAGAAATTAAATTTCATTGAGCTGTATGCTTGTGTATGGTTGAATGACAATAAAGTTACTTTTGACTTTTTTTTTGTCTGGAGGTAGGATTTACAATGTCATGCGTGCACTCAAGCACTGCACATCAGGTACCAGTGTGATTCTATAATAGTTCATGTGGGTGTAAATGACCTGAGATGTACCTCACTGAGCTATATTAAAAGAGATATAATGGATCTCTTGGAATATGTGCCATAGATAGGTACGAATGAGCCTTGCATTGAGCAGCATTTTACCTTCACCGAGGATGGTGCCACATTATGAACATAAAATGATTGGTTTTAATAGTTGGTTTAGTTTCTGGTGTCACTCCAGGTGAATTCAATATCTGTCATCATGGGAGGACATGGTCAACAGACCATGTTGCTTTGTCAAGGATGGGCTACACCTGTTCCCCTAGGCTTTCAGATACTGGCTACAAGTTTATCCATCCCCTTAGACTTTTTAGGCAATGCCAAAAAGAGACAACATAGTGAAAAAAGACTCCAAGCAAACAAAGTGTTACTGCTCAATTCTGGAAGCCTGAATAAAAAACTCTCCCCCTTCACTCTAGAGAATGTAGGCATCTGTACCATGACTGAGACTTGTTTTAAAGCCATAGAAAGTACTCCAGCAGTGCAAGGCTACATACCCTTCCACACGTTTATACCAAGAACAGCACAGACTGGGGCCAAGGGTGGAGGTGTCTCAATCTACATTAGCAACAGTCATACCTCTAGGTTGCATTAGTAAACAGGTTGGAGGAGACAGACCAACAAAGTTGCTATACAAAGATGATGTGGCATTATGGGCAGACTCTGAGCAACAACTTCAGCAAAGGATAGGGTAATAGAATGCAAAACTGAAGGCACATGGGATGAAACTAAGTACAGATAAAACGGATGTAATGACAGCAAATTGGAAAAATCAAACAAAGCTGAAAAACCAAGATAGAAGAGTAGATACTGTAACAGGTTAACAGCTTCAAGTATCTGGGAGGGTACTTGAGGAGAAGGAAGTCTGAATGAGGAGGTCAAAGGTAAAATCAGAGGGGCTGCAGCCAACTGGCATAGAGTGTCAGGAGTAGTGCATGACAGAAGAATACCAAAAAGCTGAAAAGTAAGGTGTACAAAACAGTGATGTGACCAGTACTACCGTATGGTACAGAAACCATGGCAGTAAAGGCAGAGCAGTTGAGGAAGCTGGAGGTAATGGAGATGAAGTGCCTAAGATGGGTGGTAGGATGCATACTGTGGGACAGACTAAGAAATTAGGACATAAGAGCAGAAATCAAAGTAGTTCCAATTGCAGAAAAGGTCAAGAACAGATTATGGTGGTTTGGGTACATATGCAGAAAAGAAGATGATCTGATGAAAAAGATTTGGGACCAACAGGAAGGAGGCAAGAGGAAATGACGGCATCCAGCAATGAGCTGGATTGACTGTGTGACAGAAGACCTGTGACAGTCAGGTATGAGTTTCAATGAATACAGACAGATGGCAATATTTGACATGACACCACAGCTCCATGTAGAAGATGGGAAAAAAAAGGTTGATGATAATACCTCCAGGTTTATTAAACAGGATGATACCACTGGGCTCATCCAAATGCATGTCAGCATAGATAAGGCCCCCCACCATATCATGGCTAGCTATAAGTTGCTATCTATGCTCTAGAGTCTCATGGCTCTTACCTAGACCTAATACAAGTGACCACCATTGAACCAAACACCCTGCTAATAGGTGACTTTAAGTACCCCTCAACAGACAGAGAAACTTATATTGCCTCAAGCTCACAGGTGAAATGCTTCCTGTAGTTTATTAACATAAGCAGCCTCTAACAGATAGTGCATAGTCCAACCAGAAGATCAAACCTATTGGATCTGTCACTTACCAACAAGGGAAAGCATTGCATCCTTCCTGTGAACCACTCAGCCTTGCCACCTCCTCACTTGTAAGGTTGGATCACAAAGCTGTCTCCTTTGAAGTAAAAAATCAACCCAGAAAACCCAGCTGAACCAGCAACAGTTGTGAAGTATTCTAAGGCAAATTCCATCATATTAAGTGACAGTTTGGCAAAATACAAGGCTCCCCGTAACCCTGAGACCATAGCTACCTATGCAGAATTATTCACAGAGTACCTCTACAAACATGTGAATGGCTACAAAGAGGCTTCTGTACCTACCAGAAGTAAACCCAAAACAACCACTAAAAGCACCCACTAGTGGAATTCTCACCTAAACAGCGTATGTAATAAAAGAAAAACAATAGCCAAAATCAGGAAGAACACCTCCCTTAAAGACAAGTGCCCTATTATACAACTAAGCAAGAAACTATGAGGTCTAATTAATTCTAACAAGGCCAACTACAACATCAGAATAGCCTCACAGGCTTAGGATATTAACAAGGCATTCTTTGACTATGTCTGGAACCTAAAAGGTAACACACAACACTACAATGAACTGGTACTGAATGGTACCACCTTCACCAATCAGGGGAATAGCAAAACTACTGGTTGATAAATTCAACTCAAACTTCACCCCCCACTTCTCACCAGCTTCACCAGGTAAAAATCTCTTCAACATGCTAATCCCTTCAACTAATAGCAGGGACCAGGTGATGGGAGCATTCAATAAAGCCAAGAATACCACTTCCGTGAGTTCTGACAACATCCCCAGTTGCCTACTGAGCAGTCTAAAACATGACCTATCAGCACCAATTGAGACAATCTTCAACTATAATCCTGAAAAAGGCTACATTCCAAGTGAATGGAGGACCACAACAGTCATTCCACTCCCCAAAGGTGGACCATCAACTGACCCAGGGAACTACAGCTCCATCAGTCTAACAAGCCTAATATGCAAAGCCTAGAAACAAATTATCATGGACAGGATAAACAAGGACACTGGCAACCTACAAACACTGGACCCATCCCGATATGGCTTTATTAAGGGAAATTCATGCTTACTTAACTTGATAGACTTCTTTGTGAAGGTCCCAAAGTAATGAACGAGAGAAAAACAGTGCATACTGAGTATCTTGACCTAGTCAAAGCTTTTGATACAATACTCCACTCAGGCAATGTTGACAACCTCTAGACTAAGCTTTAACCCCTACATAACTCACTGAATTGCTGGATGGCTCAAAGACAGGACCCAAAAAGTCAGGATCAGTGAGACGACATTCAACAAGAGATTGGTCACCAAGGAATATCACAGGGCTCTGTGCTGGGCTTGTTCCTGTTTGGCATTTATTTCTCAGAATTCAAAACTAATGTTCAAGGCCTCTGGCTCACCAAGTTCATAGATGCATGTAAATTGGAAGCTATTATTGATTCACTCCAAGGCACCACCATCTTACAAAGGGGTTTAATGCAGACAAATGACTGGTAAAAAAAGCCATGGCCTAAACCTCATTGCTAAAAATGCATTATAATGCCCTTTAGGAAACTATTGAGTTTACTCTCCAGTCCAGCTGGTGAATCTGGGAATCTTGAGGCAATGTTACAACTGCCTTATGTATACAGACCACCCTCTCCTCCTCCCAACAAGCTCAAATATATGTGAGAGATGCAACTATATAGCCAAACTGGAGGCTAAGCTCTCTCAACCCAGTACTGGCACAGCCTTTCAGGAGGAGAAGGTAACCACACACACAACAAATTCAGTCTCACATAGACCTATCGCATCAGCAAACCAAACACATAAACACACAAAAACATACTCGGAGGCTCTAAATAAAAATCTGCATAAGCAGCAGAGACCTTCAAAGCAGACATCCAAGCAACACCTACCACGAAACAATATCCACTTAGCACATAACTCACAAAGTCAGTGTGCCTCATAGTCACAGCCCTTAAGGCTAAACAACACACCTAATAAACTTGTAATAGGTGACTCTATTGTCAGACACACTGACATCCCACTCACCAGGCTGAACAAGGAGAAGGTTACTGTAAGCTGCCTGTCGGGTGCCAGGATCCACCACATAACACAAGCACTCAGGTCACTCCAAAGCAAGTACAAATATGACTCCGTCATTGTCCATGCTGGTGTAAATGACCTGAGACGTACCTCCCTGGACTACATGAAAAAAGACATACAGGAGCTCTTTGATTATGTAGCCCAGGACAGTATGACCCTGACCTTGAGTAGCATCTTACCCTCACCAAGAATGATGCCACAGTATAAAGACAAAATGATCAATTTTAACAATTGGCTAAAGTATTGGTGTCATTCAAAGGGGATCCAGTGTCTGTCAGCCTGGGATGACATGCTCGACAAACCACGTTGCTTCACTAGGGATGGCTTGCACCTGTCACCCCTGGGTTTTCGAATACTGGCAAAGGCTCTTGCCTCCCCCATAGTGCCTTTTTTAGGCAAGGCTCAAAAGACAAACCCACCCCCATAGACAACACAAAGAAAAAAAAACTAAGGGTAATACTGCTCAACGCCAGAAATCTAAACCTCAAGATGCACGCACTCAGTATGGAGAATATCGATATCTGTGCAGTAACAGAAACCTGGTTCAAGGCTCCCGAGAGCACCCCAGCACTAACAGGTTATACTTCATACCATGCTTTCCGGCCCCAAAACTCGGACCGAACCACAAATGGAGGGGGAGTATCCATATTTATCAAAGATACACACACCTCCAGGTTAGTGGCACTGCATGAAGCATCAGAGACCATCCATGTGCAACTAACAGTGGGAAAAACTGCCTTTCAGTTTGTAGCCTGCTGCAGACCAATGTCCCAAACACAGGAACCTCACTCG
Source organism: Protopterus annectens (assembly GCF_019279795.1). Taxonomy (NCBI): domain Eukaryota; kingdom Metazoa; phylum Chordata; order Ceratodontiformes; family Protopteridae; genus Protopterus; species Protopterus annectens. The sequence goes on along the minus strand of NC_056736.1, from coordinate 467,333,550 downwards.
GCTTTCCTGAGAACACTGGAGAATATGAAGGTCTCTCCAAACACTATTATATTGGGTGACTTCAAGTACCCAAACATCGATTGGGAAAACTACTCAAGCCCAAACACCCACGCCCAACGGTTCCTAGAATTTATAAACTCAAATGCTATGGAACAACTGGTCACCACTTCCACAAGAGGGGAAAACATATTGGATCTGGTCATCACCAACATGGGGTCTCTATTTTCCACACCAGAGGTATACCCCTCATTGGTAAGATCAGACCATAAACAAATATCACTGGACATCCATATTCTGTCCCCACCCCTAGCCAAGGAAACCACAGTGAAGAACTTCTCAAAAGCAAACTTCACACTTCTCAAAACTGAGGTGGAATCCTTCAAAGCCCCCGGGCCAGTGGAAAATATGGCCCAAAATGCAGAATCCTTTACAAAAGCATTCTATGGACACCTAGAGGAATGCATGGAGCATACTATCCCAAATAAAACCAAGACTCACTCCTCCAAAGGCAGGAGACCTGTGTGGTGGACCCCGGCCATAAATAAGCTATACAACAGAAGGAGAAAGCTACTACATGACAGAGCAAAATCCCAAAAAGGGAAGGCGTCACTGATCAGTACTAGCAAGAAACTACGATCCCTCATAAAATCATCTAAGGCCAGCAAAATTTCACAAGACACTAAAGATAATCACAAGGCCTTCTTTAGTTATGTCAGAAACCTGGGAGGCAACTCCCAGATATGCTTTGAGTTAGTGCAAAATGACAAAAAATACACTGAACCCACAGACATTGCCAACATCCTGGCAGAAAGGTTCAGTGCAAACTTTTCTCCCCCTTCCCCCCAAAAGAGCAAATGTCTATCCCAACAGAGTGTAGCAATCCTGAGATCACAGATGCACAGGTGAGAGCTGCCTTTTCCAAAGCAAAAAACACAGCATCAATGGGACCAGACGGTGTCCCGGGCTGCTTCTTACATGAGCTCCAAGATGAACTAAACCCTCATACAAAGTCACTGTTCAATCTTAGCCTTACTACAGGATATGTACCCAAGGAATGGCGTACAGCAACAGTGGCCCCACTCCACAAAGGTGGTGCCACAACAGACCCCGGAAACTATCACCCTATAAGCCTGACTAGCTTGGTCTGCAAAGCTATGGAATGTATCATCATGGAAATCATAAACAAAGACATTGGGAAACTCCAGACAATAGATCCTGCCCAATTTGGCTTCGTTAAGTGCAGATCTTGCCTCTTGAACCTGATCGACTTCTTTGAAACAGTTACCAAAGCCATAGATGAAGGGAAGGTAGTCCACACAGCCTACTTGGACCTCACAAAAGCCTTTGACACAATACTCCACTCGGGCATCATAAATAAGCTCACCAGCTTAAATATCAACCCCTATGTCACAAGATGGGTTGCAAACTGGCTCAGGGATAGAACCCACATGGTCAGAATAGCAGGTGCCATGTCAGACTATAAACCAGTTACAAGTGGTGTCCCACAAGGCTCAGTCCTGGGACCTCTCTTGTTCGGTATATATTTCTCCGAGGTACAGGCTAACACGGGAGGACTATGGCTGACCAAGTTCGCAGATGACTGCAAACTGGGTGCTGTAATCAACTCTCTGGCTGACACAAGCATACTCCAAAAGGGTCTCACAGAGATGGATAATTGGTGCCAGAGCCATGGCCTAAAGCTAAATGCCAAAAAGTGCATAGTCATCCCCTTTGGGAAAAACAAAGTGCCCACAAATTACCACATAGGTGGTAATCCATTAAGTACAGAAGAAGTAATTAGGGACTTGGGGACCCAAGTAGATATCAATCTCTCCTTTGACAATCACGTTGCCAAAGTGGTTAGAAAGACCTTCTATATAGCCCACCTTTTCATGAAAGGGTTCACATCTAGATCAAGAGAGGTCATTGTGCCCCTCTACGCATCACTTATCAGGCCCATAATTGAGTACAATGCCCCATTTGGGATGTACCTTACCCGACACCTTCAGCAACTGGAAAGACCCCAAAAGTATCTCACCAAGAGGATCAAGGGGCTCAAACAGATGCCCTATGCAGTTCGGCTAAAGAAACTCCAGCTCCACTCAGTTGCTTACCGCCTACTCAGAGCCGATCTGTGTCTGATGTATAAAGCCACGTCCAACCCATAATTAATGGACATGCTTCACCTCAGGAAATCCAAATCCCTTACAGCTACACACTCCAGGGACTTGAACCTCAGAACAGAAATAAATAGGACATGCTGGAGGGACAGATTCATATCCCAGAGGCTCCCCTCACTCTGGAACAAAATCCCAATCCATGTTAGCCCCTCACTGACCCTCTTCAAGAGAAATCTTGATGAGTGGATGGGAGATCGTAAGCTTACCCCTGGGATCTCGTCTGTGTCCCTGCTTGACAGAGGTACAGTAAACTAACCTTAAAAGGGCTACCTTCTGTGACCTACTATACAGAGGCACAGTCAACTAATCTAAAAGGGTGGCAAAAGCCAAACACACTCTGGCTAGGCTTATAAATGCCCTAGGGCAGATAGCCTAGTATCAATCTATGAACCTATGAACCTATCAACCTAGGTTAATTAGCCCATTGATAAAACACCCCTAAGAGTCAAATCAGTAGAAGGGGATCTAAAAAAATATGTGGACAGAAATCTGGCCTTTGACCAACATGTAGCTAACATAGTAAGAAAATCATTCTATGTCACCCATCTTAGTAAGAGTATGGCATCCATTTCCAAGGAATTTATAGTACCACTCTACTTGGCCCTTATCAGACCTTTCATTGAATACAATGCCCTCTTTGGCAAGTATCTAACCAGACACTAGCAACAGTTGGAATGCTCACAAAGACTTCATACCTGGTGAATTCAGGGAATGAATACCCTGCCGTACAATGATTGCCTAAAGGCTCTGCCTCTGTACTGAGTCTCCTACAGGCTGCTGAGTGGGGAACTTTGCCCAACTTACAGGGCTTCCTCAGACCCAGCCCTGAAGGAGCTGGTGTACATGTGCAAAACAAACAGCACCCACAACACTAGATCCATGGATCTGAACTTTGTTTGTGGCATAAACAGGACATGCTGGAGAAACATGTGTGTTTCAAAGGAGCCCCACCTATGTAACAGGCTCCCCATCCATGTAAAAAAGAGTTCATTTTTGATCCTATTCAAATGAAACCTTGACAACTGGATGGGAAGTTGTAAATTTATAGACAGTGGCCATCAGTAAAAAAGGTATTTCTCTAATAAGCACACCCCTCCCCTACAAAGCTTTAGTTATCTCTATACTAAAATGCCACCCCCCCCCCAAATAAATGCTCATGATACTCGGGACCCAAATGGTTTGGGGTGACCGGCTAAGCTTATAAGGACTCTAGTGTTCAGTATACTAGTAACAACCTATGAACCTCTGTGTATCTGATAGTTAACAAGAAAGGCTAAAATATCTGATGTACACATTTTTTCTCATACCTATTCATGACTCAACTGTCTTTATTACTCGGGACAGCTCTGGATGAAGGGGAAAGTTCACACGGCTTGTCAGCATCAATGGAAACCACAGCATGGACAAGGTTGGATTTTTATACAAACATTTGTGAAAATCAGGGATTTTGTAGTACCTGTTAGGCTTTCTGGGTGCAGGTGGCTGTGACTCAGGGGTTAAAGAAGCAGAAAGGAAGGTATAATCCAAAGCCCCAAGAAAAGGAGGGACAGGAGAAGACGTGGGGATATCCATATGCAAGTAATCATAATATTTTTTTTTTTTGACTCAGAGATTTGTTTGCTCTCCCATTTAAAATACTGCATCATTTCCTGAATAGCTAACCTAAAGGAGTGCTTTTGCTAAGGGGAGCCACACAATATAGTGTCTTCATACTAAGTTTCATATTCCAAAGGGGAATAATCCAAATTTTTGCATTTCAGCCCTGAAGAAGACTGTTCCTCTGAAGACATAACCCTTTTCCTTTTAAGGGGACAGAGGGAGAAAGAGAACCATATGTAATGCAAATATACCCTGAGAAAATGTATGTGACTTGAGTAGAGACATGCATTTTTTCTTCTTATCTAAAGAAACTAAACTAGTGGGGCCTAACCCTGAATGTACCTCCATGACAGAACCATAATTATTTTTTCAGAAATCACTATCTGGGGTTACCTCTTTGATGCCTTTGTGCCTAACAGACTGGTTGGGCAGGAAGTACCTGAAAGACATTACGTGTCAGCCCCCAGAGGGATCACAACAGAGGGGACATAGCCAGAGGTTGGACGATATGTGGGCTAGTCATCTGCCTCAGTGGGTAAGTCCAAGTCTGACTGGAAGAAGGCAGCTGAGGTACTGCAGTTTTCCTTTGGCAACCTGGATTGTTTTTGGTGGTGAGTGGAAACATTGGTGGAAATTGTGTCTCATGTTAAAGCCTTCAACCTTTTATTCTCTAAATACATTTTCATAAAGGAGAGACAGCTCTACAACTTTTAGATACATAAGACTGACAAACAGTACAAACCCTAACATTATGCTCAGGCCCTAAGCAAAAACATGTCTATCTTTGTGGGGCATTTGCCTACCAAAAAGACATCTGTCTCTCTTTGATGACATTAATGAAAATCCAATATCAAAAATAAAAAAAAAGAGGACGAGTCTCCAATGGAATAATTAGTTTTCACTGGCAGTGACAATCTTGATCCTTTCAGTTGACAGGCAGACAGACAGGCAGATGAAGCAACAGCATCTTACTTCCTGGACTGTAAACAAGAAAATTCTGAGGATTTAAGCACCAGGACATTCACTATGTAGCAATATGCAACCCTCATGCCTGGGTTTAATGTTGAATGTACAGAAAGGAGCCCATGAGCTTTGGTGTACTGGCCAGACGTACTGTATCCTTAGCAGAATACATCCCATTGATCAGCATTATAGCAATAGTGATCTAATGATGAACGTTAAGAGTTATTGCTACTGGCTCACCATGATTATTTTTAAGCAGGATAAGAAACTGTTGCAAGCCAAATCTAATTTGATGGATTATTACAATAAAATCAATACTAAATATAAATACATGTATAAGAAAAGTGCACACTTAAATACAGATATCACAGAAATATTTCGTTTCAGTCAAATAAAACATAATTTAGGCCACATTAAAACACATGATGTTCTACATTTGTTTTAACTATATTGTAACTTATTCAAGCTGATATATACAGACATTTTTTACCAGTGATGCTAACCTACTAAACAATCTGCATAAATCCTAGAATATCCAAAAATACTGGTAAACGTCTATCATAAAATACATCTGTCAGACCAGATGACTGAAGTACGCATATAATATAGACATATTATATCAGTTTCTAAAACAAATTCTGGATCTCATTTATTAGTACATTTGCTAAAGGTAACTGCATAGGTTCAAAGATACTTTTCAGGCACAAACCAGGGCCAAACAGTAAAATGTCAAAACATTAGGAACTACTGAAAATACTTACAAAGAGAGAAGCTTTTTAAATTATTATTATTTTCAAGTTCAATAGGATATATTATTTATATGGAGTTTAACAGGTTAAGATTTAAATGAACAGCAGAGATTATACAACACAAATATATACATAAGTAAATATTGCCTCATTAAAAACATGGTTACCACTCAAATTATTTTAATAAAAAATAAGACTTGAAATAACATGAATAATTATACTTTTACATATCAAATATGGATTAATCAGCAAATTCTGACTATTGTATATATTTTTTAAAGAGAATATGGACTTCTAAAGGAAGAATAACAGAATATTATGCAGTATATAATTACAAAAAGAACATTTATCAATATCTACAATTACTGCTATAAAGACAGCAGACTTGCTCAATTATCAGTATTTGTCACTTATCCTTTCAAATGATGAATGCATTTTAATTACATATAGATTAATACTAATGTCGTAAGTAAGCTAAATGAGTCATCTTCACACAATACTGAACAGATTAACAGGGGTGAGATATGGCTTTCTAATTTCATGTTATTGTTTGCCATCATTATAAGTTCTCTTTCAGACTACATTGCTTCTTATTCAGGGAATATAGCTATGTCAAGAATCTAAATGGCAATGCTCAGATCTGCTCTGAGCTACAACAGAATGGGATTAAATATACTGATCCCAAGGATATTGCCAATATCCTGGCAGATTGATTCAGTGCCAACTTCACCCCCCTCTCACCTCCTAAAGGGCCCATCTCAATACTAAAAGATTGCCAAATTCCGGTAATAACGGCCACACAAGTAAAAACCACACTCTCAAAAGCTAAGAATACAGCATCCATGGGACCAGACGACATCCAGGGCTGTGTTCTACATGAACTACAAAATGAAGTGGCACCTCACCTAAGTGTCATGTTTAATCATAGCCTCACCTCAGGCTTCATGCCCACTGAGTGGCGCACAGCTACAGCTATCCCACTCCACAAGGGGGGATCCACCTTGGATCTTGGGGACTACTGTCCCATCAGTCTGATGAGCCTGATCTGCAAGGCCATGGAAAGTATTATCATGGAACTTATAAACAAAGACATTGGCGACCTTATAACACTGGACCCCACCCAGTTTGGGTTTGTGACGGGTCGATCTTGTCTCCTGAACCTGACTGACTTCTTCAAATCAGTTTTCAGAGTTGTGGATGAGGGTAAGGCAGTCCACACAGCCTATCTGGACCTTGCCAAGGCCTTCAACACCACCCTCCACTCTGGAATCATAGATAAACTTACTAAGCTGTGCATTAATCCCTATGTGACTCGATGGGTTTCCAGCTGACAGAACCCACACTGTAAAAGTAGCCGACTCCAAATCCAGCTCCAGACAAGTGACAAGTGGAGTACCTCAGGGTTCAGTCCTGGGACCGCTCTTGTTTGGCATCTACTTCTTTGAAGTACAGGCCAACACTAAGGGACTCTGGCAAACAAAGTTCACAGATGACTGCAAACTGGGAGCCATTATTGAATCCCCAAATGATGTGGATATTCTACAAAAGGGCCTTACAGAAACAGATGCTTGGTGCCAGAGCCATGGGCTCAAGCTCAATGCCAAGAAATGTATAGTTATCCCCTTTGGGAAAAAATATGTACCCGTGAATACCACATAGGTGGCAGTACACTAAACATTGAAAGTGTGATGAGAGGCTTAGGGACACAAGTGGACAGTGGTCTCACCTTTGATAACCACATCGCCACAACAGTCAGGAAATCCTTCTATATGGCACACCTCATTACCAAGAGCTTTTCATTCAGAAAAAAGGAGGTCATTGTCCCACTGTACTCATCCCTCATTAGACCCATTATAGAATACAATAAATAAATTCTCCTCACCACTACTAAAGACACAGAGGGTAGGCAAATGAACAAAGAAAAAAACTTTAGGTGTTGTCCACAGCTTCAGGCTTCAGACTGTTAAAACACAATTTATTAATCACTTAAAAAGTGAAGCTGACAGGATGTAAACTTCATGAGAATATGATGAACTGAAAATAGTTGAGTATCCAAGCAGTTGTCATCCACAGCTTCAAACTTCAGGCTGTTAAAACTCAATTTATTGAAAGCTTAAAAAGAGAAGCTGACAAAATGCAAGTTTCACTGAAATAATTAACCTAGTGATTAACATCCACAACTTTAGGCTTCAAGTTGTTAAAGCACAGTAAATAGCACAGTTAATAGCTGCTTTGTAAGCAAAGCTGACAAAAACATATACTTCACTGGAGCATAAAAAGCTGAAAAGATGAAATTGTCCAAACGATGAGCGCTTTCGGCAGATGCCTTCTTCAGATCATATAAAAATGTGGTTAGCTCTTCCTGTTTATAAAGGAAACACAATCAAGAGCTGGTAGCTGATTGTCTTAGTGTTCTTAAAGGCACAGGACAAAAATAAATGTTCAACGTGGAGATTTGTCTCCTATAATGTAGTTCAATGTTAAAATGCTAGAATCATGTATTAATATTTGGTATGTTTCTTCTACATTTTAGAACAGGTCTGACAGGTACTATTGTATTAAGACCTGGGGGTCGATTGGCTCTAAAATTATTGATCCAAACGATCTCTCTTAATTCTGTCCTGTTGTGGACATCTCCTTCTCTGATGTTTTGGGTGACCACTTCCACAGCTTTAAACAAGAAATTATGCATAGGATGGACCAATACATGTGCTGCTAAGGCATTATGTGGAACTTTCTGACCAATGTCTCTGACATGTCGCAGAATACGATCCTTCAGTCGTTGGTCAGTTTTACCAAGATAAAAAGCTTGGCAGTTGCAACAGGTAGCCAAATAGATAATGTGGCTAGTAGTACAATCAGCATAAACATCGAAATGAAAGTTACGTCCAGATACTGGGTGGAGGAGAGTATTACTAGTATCTAAGTAAGAACAAGCTTTGCATCTGCAGCATTTAAAAGTACCCTTGTGGTCTGATAGTGGATCACCATGTTTAAAGCCATCTTTATGGCATAGTAATCTCTTGATATTCTTTTTATTCTTATAGAGAAACCTGGGTCTCTCTCCAACGATGTTCTTTATTTTGTCATCCGCTGTCAGAATCGGCCAGAATTTCCTGATCACTTCACAGACTTGTCGATTGTCTGAACTGTAAGTAAGCATACATCTAAGTTGTTGAGGTGTTGTGTCATTAGACTGTCTTTGTGAAGCTTGTTCAGACCTCTCTGAGTAATAAGGTTGACCTCTTTGCTTTCTATAGGCTTGCACCTGTGATATTGGTGGAAAACTATTTTCCTGGTAGGCCCTATCCTTCAAATATCTACGTAGATTGGATTGCTCTTCCAAGAATTCCTTCTCATCAGTACATAGTCTTGAGACTCTTAAGATTTGGTTGTCAAAGATGTTATCAAAAATATGTCTTGGATGCATGCTCTGCCTGTGTAAGAAATGATTTTGCCAGGTATCTTTCCTATGCACCCCAGTAGAGAGACCTTGAATTGGATATAAACGTATCTTGACATCCAAGAAATCTATGACTGAGGATGAGTGTTTCATTTTGAACTCAAGGAAGTCAGTGCTGTTGTTAATAAAGCAGACAAAAAGATCCAATTGGTCAATGCCTCCTTTCCATAAACACAAAACATCATCCACAAATCACCCATAATAGACAAGTTCATTCTTCCAGATATTTCCATCACTGAAGATTGTTTTAAATTCCCACTCAGCCAAGACCAAGCTTGAATAACTGTTGGCACATGGAGTTCCCATGGCCACACCCCAGGTTTGCAAATAAAAGGTATCTCCATACATAAAAAGGCTCTCCAACAGTTGAGAAGGACAGATAGCTTGGTGATCAAACCAGCAGATAAAGGTGGCTGCATAGTAGTGATGGAGGAAGACTGGTATCGTAATAAAGTTTCACTGATGTTGGATGACAACATGACTTATCACAAATTGAGTAAGAAAGAAGTAAATCAGAGAACTGAACGTATCAGAGGGAGCACCTATGATCTATTGATGGAAAGAAGAAGCAGTCAAGATTTATATGAATTTTTTGAAACACCTCATCCTATGTTTTCCAGCATTGGTAGATTACCTAAGATACATAAAGAACTTCTGGACCCTCCCTTACGTCCCATTGTCTCTGGGAGAGGATGGATCACTGAATCCATATCCATGCATGTTGAAAATGAACTCAAGAAAGCTTTTGCCTTATGCTACTACTGTCTTAAATGATACAGGCAGCTTCTTGAAAGACTTGTTCTCCACTGTTAAGTCTCTGGATGGTTTTGATAACCTTCTTCTTGTAACTATGGACATAACCAGTCTTTTTACTGTGATCCCCCATGAGTATGGCCTGAGGGCCTTACATGATTTTCTGATTAGACATAATTTAACAACTGAACCTCTTTGTTCTCTGCTGGAATTTGTCCTTGAGAATAACATCTTTATGTATGGAGATACCTTTTATTTGCAAACCTGGGGTGTGGCCATGGGAACTCCATGTGCCAACAGTTATTCAAGCTTGGTCTTGGCTGAGTGGGAATTTAAAACAATCTTCAGTGATGGAAATATCTGGAAGAATGAACTTGTCTATTATGGGCGATTTGTGGATGATGTTTTTTGTTTATGGAAAGGAGGCATTGACCAATTGGATCTTTTTGTCAGCTTTATTAACAACAGCACTGACTTCCTTGAGTTCAAAATGAAACACTCATCCTCAGTCATAGATTTCTTGGATGTCAAGATACGTTTACATCCAATTCAAGGTCTCTCTACTGGGGTGCATAGGAAAGAGACCTGGCAAAATCATTTCTTACACAGGCAGAGCATGCATCCAAGACATATTTTTGACAACATATTTGACAACCAAATCTTAAGAGTTTCAAGACTATGTACTGATGAGAAGGAATTCTTGGAAGAGCAATCCAATCTACGTAGATATTTGAAGGATAGGGCCTACCAGGAAAATAATTTTCCACTAATATCACAGGTGCAAGCCTATAGAAAGCAAAGAGGTCAACCTTATTACTCAGAGAGGTCTGAACAAGCTTCACGAAGACAGTCTAATGACACAACACCTCAGCAACTTAGATGTATGCTTACTTACAGTTCAGACAATCGACAAGTCTGTGAAGTGATCAGGAAATTCTGGCCGATTCTGACAGCGGATGACAAAATAAAGAACATCGTTGGAGAGAGACCCAGGTTTCTCTATAAGAATAAAAAGAATATCAAGAGATTACTATGCCATAAAGATGGCTTTAAACGTTGTGATCCACTATCAGACCGCAAGGGTACTTTTAAATGCTGCAGATGCAAAGCTTTTTCTTACTTAGATACTAGTAATACCTTCCTCCACCCAGTATCTGGACGTAACTTTCATTTCGATGTTTATGCTGATTGTACTACTAGCCACATTATCTATTTGGCTACCTGTCGCAAGTGCCAAGCTTTTTATCTTGGTAAAACTGACCAACGACTGAAGGATCATATTCTACAACATGTCAGAGACATTGGTCAGAAAGTTCCACATAATGCCTTAGCAGCACATGTATTGGTCCATCCTACACATAATTTCTTGTTTAAAGCTGTGGGAGTGGTCACCCAAAACATCAGGGAAGGAGATGTCCACAACAGGATAGAATTAAGAGAGATCTTTTGGATCAATAATTTTACAGCCAATCGACCCCGAGGTCTTAATACAATAGTACCTCTCAGACCTGTACTAAAATGTAGAAGAAACCTACCAAATATTAATACATGATTCTAGCATTTTAACATTGAACTACATTATAGGAGACAAATCTCCACTTTGAACATTTATTTTTGTCCTGTGCCTTTAAGAACACTAAGACAATCAGCTACCAGCTCTTGATTGTGTTTCCTTTATAAACAGGAAGAGCTAACCACATTTTTATATGATCTGAAGAAAGCATCTGCCGAAAGCGCTCATCGTTTGGACAATTTTATCTTTTCGGCTTTTTAAGCTCCAGTGAAGTATATGTTTTTGTCAGCTTTGTTTACAAAGCAGCTATTAACTGTGCTATTTACTGTGCTTTAACAACTTGAAGCCTAAAGTTGTGGATGTTAATCACTAGGTTAATTATTTCAGTGAAGCTTGCATTTTGTCAGCTTCTCTTTTTAAGCTTTCAATAAATTGAGTTTTAACAGCCTGAAGTTTGAAGCTGTGGATGACAACTGCTTGGATACTCAACTGTATTCAGTTCATCATATTCTAGTGAAGTTTACATCCCATCAGCTTCACTTTTTAAGCGATTAATAAATTGTGTTTTAACAGTCTGAAGCCTGAAGCTGTGGACGACACCTAACATTATAGAATACAATGCCCCATTTGGTATGTACCTCTCAAGACATCTGCAACAACTGGAAAGGCTACACAAATACCTCACTAAAAGAATCACAGGCCTAAAGCAGATGCCCTATGCTGACCGTCTAAAAAACTTCAGCTATACTCTGTCACCTATTGTCTACTCAGAGGCGATCTCTGCTTAACATACAAGGCCATGTCAAACCCAGAGCTGTTGGACATGCTACACTTAAAGAAATCCCAATCCCTCAGAGCCACACACTCCAGGGATCTAAACCTTGTCATCACAATGAACAAAATATGCTGCAGGGATAGGTTCCTGACCCAGAGACTCCCCAGACTCTGGAATAGACTGCCCATACATGTCAGGCAGAGTCCCTCTTTGGACCTCTTCAAAAGGAACCTTGATGATTGGATGGGGGATAGGAAATTCACCCGGTGGATCACGTCAGTCATCCTGCTAGACAGGGGTCCAGGGATGTAAATACTGTGGGAAGAAATAACCAGGGAATTGTTATGGCTAAGCTTGTATAAGGAGAGCTGAGAACAAAACACTTTATGACGCAAAGCTTTCGGGAATAACCCTTTCTCAATACTGAATACAAACATGTATTAAGCAACTGCTTTTATACAAGCCAAAAGAACATGTGACTGCAGCCAAAGTCACGTGACATATTCAAAAATACATTTCAGAAAAATAAATTTCAAAGAATATCAAAGATATATACACATTTCATAGAAATACTTTCCTAAAAATACTTTTCAGAATAATATGCATATGAGTATTTTTGCAAAAACAATGCAAAGATATACATACATATATACTCAATGAAAGTTTCTTAAAAGCCTATATAATTGTATATAAATGTATAGACACACATATGTATTAAAACCTCAAACATTTAAATACAAAAAAAAATTTGCACATTAAAACTGTGTAAAACAAATAGATCAGTAAGATTCTCATGTAAACCAACAAGGATAGGTTTAATGCTGACTGTACTATTAATGCCAGGATGCCTATCAGCCCCTAAACGTACTATCCACTGATACTCCTTAGTTTCAAGGAAGTTATTAGTATCACCACCTCTATTAGAAGGAACAACCGAATGCTCTATTTAAACACATTGAGACTCAGGGAGACCGACATAAATTTAAATTTAGAGTCATAGATTCGGTTGTTCCTTCTAATAGAGGTGGTGATACTAATAACTTCCTTGAAACTAAGGAGTATCAGTGGGGCTGATAGGCATCCTGGCATTAATAGTACAGTCAGCATTAAACCTATCCTTGTTGGTTTACAGCGCAGTATGAAATGAGAATCTTACTGATCTATTTGTTTTACACAGTTTTAATGTGCAAATTTTTTGTATTTAAATGTTTGAGGTCTTAATACATATGTGTGTCTACACATTTATATACAATTATATAGGCTTTTTAAGAAACTTTTCATTGAGTATATATGTATGTATATCTTTTGCAAAAATTTTTTTGAAGTGTATACTCATATGCATATTATTCTGAAAAGTATTTTTTAGGAAAGTATTTCTATGAAATGTGTATATATATCTTTTTGATATTCTTTGAAATTTATTTTTCTGAAATGTATTTTTGAATATGTCACGTGACTTTGGCTGCAGTCACATGTTCTTTTGGCTTGTATAAAAGCAGTTGCTTAATACATGTTTGTATTCAGTATTGAGAAAGGGTTATTCAAAGTGTTTTGTTCTCAGCCCTCCTTGTGTGATTTAAGCTTGTATAAGCCCTAGGACCGATAGCCTAGTACCAACCTATGAATAAAATTATTACCAGGTACGGCAGTACATTTACATAACCAGATGATTTATTAATGTTGCTATCCACAGTATAAAAGTATTAGATGATATCATAGCTACAGTTACATTACTTAACAGTAATGCTGGATTTCAAACCCAGTGTCTGAAATTAAAAATTATGTTGCTATATTTTGCTGAATATTACACCCTTGTAACCAAAATTTATTTTACAAATCACTTAGACTGTCTTAGGATTATACTGCATTGCAATATAAAACAAAATATGTTAAAAATGACTGATGCTTTGGCTCTATCACATAAAGTGACAATACTCTAATTGGGATTCAGGTGACCCAGGTTTAGCTAGCAGCTTAGGTATGGAGGAGTTATGTGGTGGAAAATGGGAGTGGGCATCCAAGGAGTGTTTGTCTATCCTGGGGGGAGGAAGATAGTAAGGTCCACAAGTTTACCGACACCAAGAGGAAACTGGGTGTGTGAGAGCATGAGATAAAGTGTATGGAGCTGTCCATCTGATTCTCTATGTGACCAGGAACTGTATGGAGCTGGCCATCTGATTATTTATGTTATCAGGAGCTATGCTAGGGAGATAAGAACGGTGCAGTGGTGCAGCGGTAGCATTGTTGCCTCACAGCAAGAGGTTCTCTGGTTTGATTCTCAGCTGGGGTGCCTTCTGTGTGGAGTCTCCATGTCCTCCTTGTGTTCATGTGGGTTTACTCCGGTTTCCTCCCACATTACAAAGACATGCATCTGGAGCATTTCTCCCTGGGCCGCTGCTGAAAATTGGTGTTGCTCCAAGTCAGACTTTCCCGGTTAACAAATGTTAAATAAATAAAAAACTGTTCTCCTGTACAAATCTTTTATTAAACCAGTTAAAGAGCACTGCATCCTGTCCTATAACCTACTTATACCCTCAATAATACAGGTGCAGAAGGGAAAGATTCTTCACAAAGAAATTCAAAATATTCAAGACTTGTCTTACAAAGACTAGAACAACTCTCCCTCTGTGTTCCTTATAATTTATTGTTTTCCCAGAACAGGCCAATGTCTGGCATATACAGCATCAGGAAAAAAAAAACTTTTGCCAGTTGAAATTATTTGCTTAGAATACCCTCCTCCACTGTCCATAACACAAGAGGACAGTTGTCCTCAAAAAAATTACTATCAATCATACCATGAAGTGTGACAGTTTTATGCATCAACTCTCATGCCAGTAGAATAAACTCTGCCTCACAATTAAACTATCATCAGCAGCAGCAGCCCTCCCTCTTTTTTTCCCATTTTCTACACGGGGTTGGGGATGTCATGTCAACTGTCACCATCTCTATCTCTCGATTCAATGTCACACTCCTGCCTTCTTTGGCACTCAGGCCTGACTGTCACAGATGTGCCACACAATCCGTCCACCTCTTTGCTGGATGCCCTCATTTCCTCTTGCCTTCTTCCTGATTATCCCAAATCTTCTTTAACAGATTGTCTTCTGCTTTTCTGCACATGTGCCAGAACTACCAAAATCTGTTCTTTTTGATCTTTTTTACAATTGGAACTACTTTGGCTTCTGCTCTTTTGTCCTCACTTTTGTCTGTCCCACAGTGTGCATCTTACTACCCATCACAGGCACTTCATTTCCATTACCTCTAGCTTCCTCATCTGCTCTGACTTTACTGCCCAGGTTTCTGTACCATATGGTAGTACTGGTCACACCACTGGGTTGTACACCGTACTTTTCAGCTTCTTTGGCATTCTTCTGTTATACACGCCATCTGACACTTTATGCCAGTTGGCTGCAGCCCCTCTGATTCTAGCTTTGCCGTCTTCATTCAAACTTTCCTTCTCCTCAACCACCCCTCCCAGATACTGTTAACCTGTTCCACTATCTTTCTTTCTATTTCAATTCTTATCTTCTTCTGATTTCCCCATTTGCTGCAATTATCACACTCTTATCTGTACTCAGTTTCATTCCATGTGCCTTCAGTTTTCCATTCCATTTCCCTTTCCTTTGCTGAATTTCTTGCTCAGAATCTGCATGTAATGCCACACCAACTGTGTACAGCAACTTTGTTGATCTGACCCTTCTGACCTGTTTGCTAATGTAGTCCATAACCAGTATGAACAGCTAGGGGATGAACCCTGATGCACACACACTCCCACTGGGAACCCCTCTATAACACCAAACACTCTTCATATTTGAATCATTGGTTTCTTGTCCATAGCTTGTAGTAATTCTACCAATGTTTCTGGGACTTCAAACCACTGCAGGACTGCCAGAATAAGCTTTCTTGGGACCTTGACATATGCTTTCTTCAAGTCTAGGAATGCACAGTTGGATTCTTTCCTCATCTCTAGCTTCATCTCAATTATCTGTCTCACTGCAAACATTGGGTCAGTTGTGTTCCATCCTGATCTGACTCTGAGTTGTTCATTTCCCATCTTACATTCTACTACTCTGCATATCCATTTATCAGTCACCCTCTCCAGAACTTTCATGCAATGTGATGCAATGTGACAGGAGTTCTGATACCTCTCTACTGCCCACAGTTGTGGATGTCCCCTTTGTTCTTGTACACTGGCATGAGCATTCTTATTATCCAGTCATCTAGGATGTTCCTTTCTCTCCACACTGCTATGAGTACCCTCAGGAACCCTTTCTCCCACATCTCACTCAGCATCATTATCCTATTTACTGTGACCTCATCTGAGCAGCTGCTTTCTTTGACTTCATTTTCCTTAGTGCTGTTATTACTTCTTCTATGGTGGTCTCCTTGTCTTCTTTCATCATAGGCTGTGTGGGGCAGTACAGCTTCTGTGGGATTTTCTTCATTCAGAAGCTGCTATAAGTACTCCTTCCATCTGCCTTTGATGTTCTCTGGACTGGTGAGTAGGTTGTTGCTGGCATCTCTTATGAAGGGTATCTGACCATCTTCTTTATCTTTCTGTCATTGTCATACAACCTGATATAGTTTTTTGTGCCACCTACTGAGTTACTTTCCAGAAGCTGGGAGAGTGCCTCAGATGACCTGTTCTTTGCTACTGCAACTCCATTCGTAGGCTCTTTGTTAGTCAACCAGTATTCCTTCCTAGTCTGGTTTGTCTTTTCTGTCTCCCACTTTTTCCTGTCTCCTTCTTTCTTTTGATGACTTCCCGGATTTCTACATTCCACCACCAGATTTCCTTATATACCTTATTTGCATACCTGGCTCAGCTGCATATATATTCTTTAGTCCTCATACATGATGTTCTGAGATGCTGCCATTCTTCTTCAACTCCACCTATTTTATACTTTTTGGGGTGCTATAGCCCTGAGTGCTTCCTTGAACTGTTGTGCTTTCTCTTCAGTCAACTTCTAGGTCTTCAGCCTGGTCTGTGTTGACCTTAGAGCCTTCTCTGACCACTGCTTTCAAGCTGATTGTGGCAAGCAGTGGGTTATGCTGTTGGCTGACTGTTTCACAGGGGAAGACTTTGAAATCACTGATTCTACCCCATTGCCCTTTCCTTACTAGGAAGAAGTCTACCTGAGTTACATGCCAGCCACTCTTTTATGTTATCTTGTGACTGTCTCTCTTTCTGAACCAGGTGCTGGCTACTATCAAGCCATTTGCCAGACAGAAGTCTAGAATGGTTTCTCTTTCTTTATTCCTGTTGCCCCACACATGTGGACCCAGGCAGTCCTCATATCCTGTTCTATCTGTCCCAATATGTGCATTCAAGTCGCCCATTATCAACACCAATTCATGCTGTCCTGATTTATCTAGTAGGTCCTGAAACCGCTGTCTGAATGCACTCTTCTCTTCACTATCACAGCCCTCTTGTGGGGCAAAGGCTGAGATTATGAATACTGTCCTATAATTAGGCTGGAGTCTGACTGCCATGAGTCTTTTTACTAATTCTGATGAAGTCCTTCACTGACTTCTGAAGCCTCTCCCTCACCGCAATTCTCACACCATCCCTAGACTGTCCTCCTGCTGAGTAGCAGATTCTGGATTCCAGAATAAGTAGCTTTGCCACACTGCTCTTCCATCTTGTCTCTTAGGTTCATAGGTTCATAGGTAGGTACTAGGCTATCGGCCCTGGAGCCTATACACGCCCAGCCAAAAAGGTACCCTGGCTTTTGCCACCCAAGAAAATAATTTTTCTGTGCCACTGTCGAGCAGAGCCACAGAAGTGATCTCTGGGGTGAATTTCCTATTTCCTATCCAATCATCAAGATTTTTCTTGAAGAGTTCTAATGAGGAGCTTTGTTTGATATAGACAGGTAGTTTATTCCAGAGTATGGGAAGTCTCTGGGACAGGAATCTATCCCTCCAGCATGTTCTGTTTATTGTGGTGACAAGGTTTAGGTCCCTAAAGAATGTAGCTCAGAGGGATTGGGATTTC
Organism: Protopterus annectens; assembly: GCF_019279795.1. Lineage (NCBI taxonomy): Eukaryota > Metazoa > Chordata > Ceratodontiformes > Protopteridae > Protopterus > Protopterus annectens. Next base: position 467,315,560 of record NC_056736.1, on the reverse strand, counting down.
TTTAAGTGGAGCATGTCCAACAGCTCTTGGATATGATTTCCAGCTACCTCTGTGCCATCATTTCATCCACTTCCAAGCTCCATCCTATTAGTGAACCTACAATGAGTGTAGCAATTTTTAGTTCATGTCTGGCAGGTTGATCGGTTTTCCATCCATCTTTTGCTCAACAGAGCTATCCCAGGTAACCCAAGCTGGGCAACTGGACACCAGCTATCCAGTAACTTATTGACCCATGGCTGCTGGGCTTTATGGCAGGTACACACTGGCCAATCACAGCATGCAGTATGGGATCAGTGTTCTCCTATCTTAAGGATACTATGCACCACAGTAGATACCTAAAGCGTTTGATCTATACAACTCTTTTCCCTATAGGGCACCATGAAGAATGTGTGCTGCTGCCTACAGCTCCATTCCTCAGTTAGTTTGAGATGGAAACACTCAGCATGTTTTTTGAAGATGGAAATAACCACACAAAGACACAGGGAGAGCATGCAAACTCCAAACAGGAATTGGCCAAAGGTCAGAAGCAAACCTTGTACCTTGTGAATCGGTGGCAAAGACCTTAACCATTTGGCAACTGCTCTTTCTTTCAAATAATGCAGCCCATTAATCCATATGTTCATAAATGAACTGTATGACAAGATGAAAACTTAAAAGTTCCAGCATGGAATCCATAACATTAAGCTCCTCAATAGCCATTAGGCCTTGAGCTTGTTCATTAAACAGGAGATCCTATGAACATATTCTTTTAAACTTGCTTGCAGTTTTTAACTTGTTAATGTCTACGAATGTCATAAGATGTTGGGGTCATTGTGGCCTGTGTTAGGCCAATCAGATAACACATTACAGGAGGAGTCAATCCTTAGGTGCATACATACCATTAACATGCTGCTCAATTAAAGGCTTGTAAAGCAGCTGAATTTTTGGGAGCCGAGTTTATATCTGGGTGCTCCCAGGCTGCAAAAAATAGCCTTTCTCAAGACACGGTCCAGAGGTAGGATGACCCAAAGCTCATCATCCTTCTTCTCAACAGAATGTTTAAGCATTTTCTGGGGAAAGGTCAAGAATCCATTAGTCAATCCATTAAGGATTTTAAAAACTGATAATTTTCCAGGTGACTTGAGTAGTGCTTGTAAGAAGATAAGTCATTATCCCTGCTTGTTTCAGTGACTTCTCTGCCCATATGGAATCAGACATGGAGAGAGACAATCTCATGACACAATCCCTCTGGAAGATAGGCTTGAATCCCTGTTATGCAACAAGAGCAAACTTAAAAGTACATACAAGCTCAGGAGCAAGGGTCACACCCACAAACACACAGAGAAGAAGTGCCAGACAGTGGTGGCCTTAATAAATAAAAGGTCAGTACAAGACCCTGCAAAGGTTTCACTTGGTATTTTTTGTGCTGCCTCATATGCTAAGCCATGTCCTACCAAGTGTCAAACAGTAAGTGCAAGTCTAACAAATGAGTATGTCTGAAAGTAAAAAAGTCAAAGGGAGATTTAAAGAGCAAGTGCATCTATAATGTTTGAGTATAACTGAAAGTGCAGCAGTTACAGGCAAATCTAAAGACTAGGTGCATCTGTAATGTGTGAGTATGTCAAAAGGTACAGCAGTTATAGGAAGATCTAAAGAATTATTGCAGCTATAACAAGTGAGTATGACTGAAAGTACAGCAGTTATAAGGCAGATCTAAAGAATGAGTGCATCTCCAATGTGTGAATATCACTGAAGGTGCAGCAGTTATATGAATATCTAAAGAAATCAAACAAATGCCCTACACTGGCCACCTCAAAAAACTCCAGCTTTACTCTGTAGCATATTGCCTACTCCGAGGTGATCTCTGCCTAACATATAAAGCTATGTCAAACCCAGAGCTGTTGGACATGCTACACCTAAAGAAATCCCAATCCCTCTGAGCTATACACTCTAGGGACCTAAACCTTGTCACCAGTATAAACAGGACATGCTGGAGGGATAGATTCCTGTCCCAGAGACTTCCTATACTCTGGAACAAGCTACCCATCTATGTCAAGCAAAGTTCTTCATTAGCACTATTCAAGAAAAATCTTGATGATTGGATGGGTAATAGGAAATACACCCCGGGGATCACTTCTGTGTCTCTGCTGGACAGTGGCACAGGAAAATAACTTTCTTGGGTGGTGTAAGCTATGGAACCTTGCTGGCTAGGCTTGCGTAGGCCCTTGGGCCGATAGCCTAGTACCTACCTATGAACCTATGAACCTATAAGAGTGAGTGCAGGTCTAACTAGTGAGGAAGATTGAAAGTGCAGGAGTTACAGAAAGATCTAAAGAATGGCTGAATCCATAATGTGCAAGTATGACTGAAAGTACAGCAGTTAGAGGCAGATCTAAAGACTGATTACATCTGTAATGTGCGAGTATCACTGAAGCTGCAGCAGCTGCAAAAAGGTTTACAGGAGCCTGTTTTACCATCAAAGTTAAGTCTTTAACACTAGTGAAAGCAAAAGGGGAATACACACATCTTGGGCCAAAGTTCAACCTCAGCGTCAGCATCTGGGAAGAGAAAAGCCCATTCCCAGTGTCAGAGCAGGTCAGGTAAGTGGTGAAGCACACAAAGAGCAAACTACAACCCAAGTACATATGCCTGGAAATAATTCCTGGGGTATGCTTATGCAGACACAGCATCAAATATGGCAAAGGTCTTCATGAAGCAAACAAAAACTGAGATCCAACCTACATGAATTGCAAACATGAACTGTGTAGCATGGGACAGAGTTCACCCACCCAAAATAACAGTGATGCCATGATATATGGCAACATGGGACATGTGCCCTGAGCATAGGAATTAGAGATGCTTGAAGATATTTGCAAAAAAAGAAGGACCTTAATGCCAGCCACTGCAAAGGCCCACTGCAAGCTAAAATTTATTGCAATTAAGTGGAAACATCTACAGAAACTTTACCTTGCTCAAACTGCTTTTAAGTAATGAAATTTTACAAAACATAAGATAAACATATGCACTAGTGTAGCAAGTGTGGGATGAAGGGTGCAACTACTCTGAGTGCATGCAATTGAGATTTCCTGGATACATGTTTTCTATCTACTTGAATCCCTGTTATGCAACAAGAGCAAACTGAAAAGTATATACAAGCTCAGGAGCAAGGGTCACACCCACAAACACACAGAGAAGAAGTGCCAGACAGTGGTGGCCTTAATAAATAAAAGGTCAGTACAAGACTCTGCCTAAGCACTTCAATTGGAGAGCAAAGAGAGGAGTGTAGTATCTGTAGGAAACTGATTTGTACTTTCTATGCCACTGATAATTTTTTTTGCTCTACACTTCAGTGAAAGAGCTGATGGGAGTGTGAATTGGCTGCTGAAGAAGCAGATGCATCAACTGGCTTTATACAGTATGGCAAAGTCCTGTTGTTTTGTTAGGTGTGCGGCAGTACATAGAGGGCCAGCATCACCAAGTGCAGGATGAGCCAGCTACAGCTCTGCTTATTTAATACCTGCCAGTTAGTTGGCATGACAAGTCCTGATGAATACTGTCTGTATTATAAATAATGAATATATTAGGAATACTGTGGGATTGTATACGTGTGCTCTCATTTTTTCTTTTAAAGTTACTAATCAGATTTTCAACACGGAAACATACCACACAGTTATCTTGACATACATATTTTCTTACCATCTCTCAAGCAAATCAAAAGAGTGCAAGCTAGTTGCAATTTTATATGTCTTCTAGTTAGATACTACTTCACCCACAAACCGAAAGGGCAGGTATGGGCAACTACTGTTAGCAAGATTTTGTTACATAAACTGACACTTCCATTTAATATTTAATTTCAAAACTCAGCCAGGGCACAACAACTGCCTGGTAGACATGTTATACACCATTATGTTTATAACTCAGTGCTAGCCGCCATATTTTTGCTGTTTTTATTTCATTTTCAACTTTTGGTTGTAAATAAAAGAAATGATTCGAGTAAATAATAGAAAGAGCAGAAAATATCAGAAGAGACATCTGTGGGTAACAGAGGGAAGGTTACAGCAGTTGAGAAAAACAAGAAAACTGAATTAAAAAAGCAAAAAACAAAGTATCACTCTAACAACAGCAGCATATGAAAGAGGATGTGGCATTTGAAGACTCAAATGAAAGAAAAGAAAGACTTTTCTTTGAGGAAGAATTGGATGTAGCAAAATAGCAGTACAGAATTCAGGTCAGAATTAGACCATGCTGAATGCAAGGCTAACATACCCCATCCTTTAATATTATTGAATCGAGACAGGAAGGAAGCAAAATATTTTTAAATGTGAAGGGAAACATGTCTTGTGCATGTGCATACATTACAGTATTTGATTCAGATCGTGGAGCTGTATACACTTCCCCTACATTAGACAATAGATATTTAGTTGCAGAGGTTTAGGAAGGGATTGCTTCTGACTACCAGTAAATTCAGGTAAGGTGTCTGTTCTGGCAGAGGTAGGAATACAACCCACAAGTATTTGCTAGCTACATGATGCTTCAGACAGAAGTGGAAGTAAATCAGCTGGCAGCAAGGACTTTTAAACTGTTGTTGAGTGTACTACTGAGTCCCAGACTTCTGCATGTTTCAAAAAATGTACCGGTCCCCCTTTGCTGATTATGGAGCAAGCTGAAAAGTCAACAGATGGATGTAAAATGTTGCCTAGGTAAGCATCAATTGGCCTGCAGCTTGTGTCTGCTCTCCCATTTGCAAGTTCCAATTATTCCAGATATAAGTAGCTACACTTTTAACACTGAACAAAGTACATTCTCTTAGGAGGAACTGAAGTTTCTAGAAAATCTGTATCATCACTGAAAACAGAGGTCACTTGATTTAAAAATAAATCCCAAAGCTAATGACAGCTGCCTCACCATACTCTGAAACATGTAGGCTTCACACAAGGACTTTGGGTTATGTCGCCCTGCATCCCTGTTCATGGTGGAATTGAACAGCACATCTCCAGATTCCTCATCCACATGATCAAAATGTTCATTATACATACATCAGCTAATACAGCTCTATTGCAACCAAGACCTCAACCAGCAAATGAAATTTAGTACATGGATTCACAGGCAGTATTATTACTGTTAAGATTCTTACTATAATTTAATCTCCACTGCCTGACGATGGAGAATAGTAAAGATGTACAATAAACACCAAACCACTAACAGATTGAGTTAGGAGTGGTTAACATGTTTATGGAGAGTGATGGAGTTTAAATTAGATGTGTGTTTAAATGTATTGGCTGCTGTAACAATGTACACCTGGCTGATTTGGCAATACAGAGAAATATGGATATCATACCACTCCAGAAATCTGCATAATAGTTGTGCTTTATTGCTTTGTTTTGTATGTCTGATGTCGTTAACCTAACTGGTCTCAGCAATATCAAACAGCAATGTAAAACAACTCATGAGAGATTCGCAAAGAACATATTTACCACAAACAAGCTCTAATGAATACCGTGATCCATTCTGGCAACTAAAGTCTACCAGGTTCAACAAATAGCCCATACAATCCGTGCTGTCAGTTTCTAAGAGAAGCGCCAAGATACCTGGAGATTGTTGGCTGAACTATACCCCTTAGTAAATCTCTCATTGTGTTCCAAGGTTCTACTGTCCTTACAAACATAGTTAACCTGCAGCTCAAATACAAATAACCATGACGGCAGTATAATTTTATATACCAGACATGAAAAGAAGCTGCAACATCCTCCCTAATGAAATTTGTTTACACAGCCAAGTGACATGACAAACTAATAATCGTTCTCATTAGTTTAAGAAATGTTTAACTTACCGAATCTCATTAGGGATCTCGTCTTCCTCATCCTTGTGCCGGTACCTCCAGTAGTATATGACAATGGCTATCAGTACTATACAAATGATCAACACCATCACACCGGACACAACACCAGCAATGACTCCCACATTCTGTGCCTGGGCTGGGAGACAAGAACAAGGGTATAAATGAAACACAGTCTTACAAATAGTTATTTAAAAGAGTGAAACCATTGTTACACTAAGTAAAACACTCGCATCCTTAGAAAGGTATGGGGAAATGAATAGGTTAATGAGGATTCTTCAAGGTCACTCATTGAATCCCACAAAGGAGTTCTTTTACCATTCAACAGTCCTGGAATCTGTTAAGCATTCAGATGGTTAACGGGTTCAGAACAATAACTGACACAGAGGCATGATCAGTGTGGCACCTGCCAAACTATTCTTCTTCCAGAATATCTGTATTTTACAGATGTGCCAGGCTTTCCTTCCTTCCTTCCTTCCTTCTTTCTTTCTTTCTTTCTTTCTTATTTTAACCTTGGAAAACTTTAAACAACCTTTCTTTAATAATCCAAATATTATACATAAAGTAATCATGACACAAATAGTAGAATGCACATGCATCTACACTTAAAAACACATACAAGAATATCTCTTCGACATATATTGTGAGTATTCAGAACATACCTCTCAACTGTCTAGATTTTCGCAGAATGTACAGATTTTTGTCTTATATTTTTAATCTATTCCTCATACAATTTTGGTTTTCTGGCAAATTTTGAGCAAATCATTGAAAACTGAAGTCAGAAAATAATGATAGACATTTGAATTTCAGACTTCATGCCCTTCGGATAATTCATGCTAATGCAAAACCTGTTATTCTATCAATGTTCTATGTTTGTAAGAGCAATATTTAAAAACTGTCCCTATTTTTGGGTCTTTGTACCCCCCATTATTCATGGCTTTGTCTAGATTTCTTGCTCTAAGAGGTTGAGAGATATGATTCAGAAACATTCTGGGTACAGTATTAAGCAAAACAGCATGCTAAGCAGTAGAACACAAAGATGGCTGTTTCAGGGACACATTCAGAGCAATCATGCTATGGGAGAAATAACGCAGTCCTCCTGATATGAATAAAGATTGCTTAATGTCACGCAAATGAGTGCCTCTGTGCAAATACAAAATCAAATACTGCATAACAATCCAAAGTTTTATAAATCTAGTGCTGTGAGCCATGGTGCTCATATATTCTGAATTACAATATTTTCAGTGTGCAGAAGTATAACTCATATTAATATGCTAGGAACAGCTACACCTTTAGTTGAACAAGTGTTAGTGGCCAGTCCTGAAGGCAATGGCAGCAACATTGCCCATCATCACACTCCATGGTGCAGATGGGTATATCACCAACTAACTTACCAATCTTGCTATAGGGACCTTTCAGCATCCAACAGGGGACACATTAGAAATTTTTCAGACATCAGCCTCACAGACTAAGGAACATATATGGTTTCCTTGGATAGCAAGGAAACAGCCAACACTATGTAGGCATTTTACAACACAGTCTGTTTCCCTGACGTTTTGGGAGCCACTGGTTATACCAACATTGCCATCAAGACTCCACCTGTTCCATACATTGGCCAATACATCAAATAAAGAGCTTTCACTCCATCTCTTGCCAAGTGGTATACAATATGCAGAGTATTATATGGAATATGCCTGTGCTTCATAAGGCAGTTTCTATGATTCCTACATTTGTCTCACATGTAACCACTACCAGTATTTCAGGCATGGTAAGGGTCATCTAATCAGTAGCAGCATTTATTAGCAGGTACATAGGCCAGCATATACGGTTCCCATTCAAGCAGGCAGTAGGCTACACTTAATGGTGTCCACCGTTTGTGTGTTGCAGGTAATGCTGGATATGCCTTGGAACCACTGCTGATGCTGATGCATTTCAGGAGCATCTACAGATATTCTAATATGGCATCCCATGTTAGAAGCCAACAGATGGACATGGCCATAACCCAGATAATGGGCATGGCTACAAATGGCACTCACTTGACCAACACAGGATAAAAAAAAAACAGTTTATGGCTGAGATGGTATACAATACCATGCATTCTCAGAAAAGGAATGCTACTGAATGTGTACTTGGAATCCTAAAGGGATGCTTGCACTGCTTGAATGCATCTGGAGACACATGACAGTTTGCACCTGCACATGTAGCCCTATATTTGTTGTGTGTATCATGCTACATAACATGGCAGTATGTATGCAGACACAACATGAGAGCATCACTGTAGACTTGCTTCAGCAGCAGTAGAGGAACAGTAATGTGTAGAGTCTTCATAGGAACAGGTTGCAGAAGGTAAGTGTGAGTGCAATATGCTACAGAACTGCCAGAAATGTGGCATCTGGTCCACAGCTATGGGCCATGATATAGACAACAAAGAATAAAACTGAAGCAAGCATTATCACACCCGGGCTATGCATTACACAGCACTGACAGGTCATGTTGTTGCTCAGATATTACCTTACCCACACAAACCAAAGGGAGCGCAGGGCAAAATCATCATCTTTTGCACAGGTGGGTGGGCCACACTGATTAGTGAGAACAAATCTGTCATACAGGTAAAGGCTATGGAAGGTATTTGGAGTAAACTGTAAGTGAGACAGCAGATGGGGGAAGTCACAGATCACATCTTCCACTAGTGGGGCAAGCTGCTATATTAAGAATGCCATGGGTGCAATGTGTTCCTGCAGTTTCAGAATAGAATGCATTCTACATTAGGTATGGTGAAGCATTTCAGGAGCATCTACAGAACCCTTGATGTGGCATCCAATGTTGGAAGCCAGCAGATGGACACTGGCCATGACCCACACAATGAGCATAGCTAGAAATGGCACTGGCTGCCCAATACAGGATATGGACAACCTAGTAGTGTAAAAACTGTAACAGACAGCTAGCTGAGGCAACCACTGGTGGAGTCCAAGAAATGTCTTCAGCCACAACCATGAGATTGTCTGCGCCTAGGTGTGTTGGCTGCTGTTGCCATGGGTGACAATGATGTGGTCTCTAGAACAGTGTGTGTATAATCTTGGCCTGTGACCATATCCCTTACATATGGACCCTAGCTTGGCAATGGTTAGTATGGCCTGAAGAGGGACAATGGAGGGCAACTGCCACCTGCGTCACGGACCAAGCAATAGAAGCCACACTGGCTACCATACCTCTCAACTGTCCATGTTTTTGCAGAATGTCCAGACTTTTGTCTCGTATTTTTGGTCTGTTCCTCATAAAATTTGTGATTTTTTTCTGGATTTTTGTAGGGAATCATTGAGAACTGAATTCACTAAATAATGACAGACATTTAAGTTACAGATTTCATATCCTTCAGAAAATGCATGGTAACACACAGCCTTTTATTCTAGCAACTTTCTAAGTTTATAAGAGCAATATTTAACATTTGTTCCTATTTTTGGGGTTTTCTCCCCTCATTATTTTTGGCTTTGTCCAGATTTCTTGTGCTAAGAGGTTGAGAGCTATGTTGGCTACGTTTGGTTGACCTATATATCAAGTCATGCTATGCTCAACATCTCTGCTATGTGTCTTTGCCTGGATCACTGACATGCACACCCACTGACTGATACCAGGTGTGGTACCGAGATCAGGAAAAGACCTATGGAGGGTGTGTGCACATCTGAGACTGTACTGCTAATGGATCTCATCTGTGGTAATCACTCTTGCATAGCCTGGGTTGGGATCACACTGACAGGAGGCTCAGTGTTAAACACAGGTGATGCCAGGCATTCAATCTGCCCCTCTGCAAAGATCTTATATGTAGGAGATATGTGTGAGCCTTCCAGTATTAGTATTGTGAACAGTGCTACTGTATCATCTGACCATGCCATATGCACACTGCTATCATCATTAGCCACAGGTGACTTGCTGGCATCAAGTATGTTTGTTTCCTCCTGTTCTGCTGCACCCTCCACCAGTTGAACCTGTGAAAGTATAAAGAAAACATACCTGTAGCAGTACTGGAACATATGTTTCATTCAGCTCCAATCTGTGGCACACATACTAATATATGACAGTTCGGTGAATAGCATATGGGCAAATAAATACCTTATAGAATTTGGTGTTGCAGTTGCAACTCCAACACTCTTTTGGAACAGATATGCAAAGCTGCTGTGCTGATTAAGTCCCTCTCATGTGCAGATCAGTGTATAACATGGAAATGTGCTTATTACTAACCTGTTGCATCATCTACAGATGCTGGGGCAATTGTCACCAGCCCTGCTACCACACCCAAGCCACTGCCACATAAAAAATTGCTCACTCCCCCCATGACAAGAATTTCAGTAACTCTTCCACCTCTATGATCTGCTTCTGCATTGGTTTCTCACTTCCTGTGCAGGACCTGTCCCTAGCAATGTTTTGTGCCTTGGTCTTAGCATGCAGCAGCATATTGGTGACCCTGCAACATACTTTATACTAGTGCCCTAATAAGGCTGCCATTAACAATGATGGCTTCCACTACTCCATGCCACACCTTCTCCTGGAAAGCATTATCCATTTTACTTTTGTCTATGATGATGATGTGCCTAACATGCATGTATAGGGTCTTCAATATTATCTCAGTCTGCTGAGCAGAAAATGTGCCTCTTCTCCAGACCCTAACCCTATATCTTAACTTAATAAAAACCTTCTTGTAACACAGCCACTATTCAGATGAATTTGAGACTAGTGTTATGGGGAGTTTAGTGTTAACATTGGGAGAGAAAATACTTTTCCTTTCTCGATATTTTTAGTGTGAGATTTCTTGCTTTCAGTATTCTTTATGTTGAACATCTTTTGTTGGTGTTTTGAGTTTGACATTAAAAATGCATGATCATACACACACACATACACACACACACACACACACACACACACACACACACACACACACACACACACACACACACACACACACACACACACACACACACTAGTTTTTCACTCACTTCAAATTGAAAGGAGGACTACTCCCCACAACCCCTGGCCCCTTAGGTATATTAACTCAATTTCCACTCATACTGCAGTGTAATCTTAAAATCTCATTTTCACAGCTCTTGTAAATATTTTCAGTTTATTTAGCAAAGAAAGGTTTGTAAAGTCACTTCTTTCTAATACCATACCTCTTTTAACTGAAGCCTGCACAGTGCCAAAAGACTCGTCCAATCTCTTGGTGTTGTATTCAAGAATAGCTTGCAATGCATCTCATGAATCCACACAAGTCTTAAATATATTAAATCCTCTGCAAAAATATGTCCACACTGCTGAGTGAAACACTCAGTCTCTTAAACTTTCTCAAATGACGTTCCTTCACAGAAACCAGAAATTGTGGTATTTGCCTCCTCAGCCAGCCATCATTGTCAATTTGCACTTGCTTACCTCCAAACCTGTAATTCTTCCCTAAATGCCAAAGCAGATACAGAATATTATCCCTCATCACATGGCTTCAAATCCCATCAAAACATCTCATTTCTTTCCATGTACCTGTTGTGCCAGGGGCAAAAAGTCTGTGCTATTGCTCAATTATAATTTATCCGTCATGCAGACCTGTTCAAGCCATCAGTTTACTCTGGACCCGTGTAATCTTGTTATTTTCTCTTTTGCCAAACTCCTAAATGAGAAATATTTCTGTCATGCCCTGTCTTCATTTTCTGATTGCTTATACTTCATGTTTCCATGTCATTCAAATCATATATATGTAAAAATACGTCTTTTGAAACTTAAACCTCCTTTTGCAATTCTTTGATTGCCATCACAAGAGAGAGTTCATAATATCCAGACCTCTGTCTGTTGTTCGTTGGCTTCAGTTATACAAGTGGCAAGTTGCCCATACTATTTTTCTAACTTCACTTTTGAGTCTCTGTCAGCTTAGCCCTAGACTCATATGAGGACCACCCTCCTTTGTGAAACCTCCTTTCTATTTATTTTATCAGTTAGTTCATATTTGGTAACCAGGTACATGTGTTGGTCCTTGGACTCTTTTCTGGTGCAATCTGGGCCATAAAGGCAGTAACAAATAAGTCTAAAGTGAAAAATCATCTAACTAGCTTTCCACTAACCCTAGCACTTTGTCTTCACTTGCCATATTGTTTTCTTTCATAGTTGACAACTGCAATTCTGATTACATTCCTGTCATCTTCAGTTTTTTCCAGGTCAGTCATTAAACAGATGTCTTTGTCATGTCTTCAAACCACAACTTTAAACTAAAACTAACTTCAAAACTACAGGGCAGAGAAAGGAATACATCTCACTACTACATCATCTCTGAAAGCCCTAGCATGCATTCATATTTCCCTGTTTCTAAACGACAGTCTACAGATCCTGTGTTCTGTGCAGAGGATGCTTAGTCAACTGTATATCACATCAGTGACAAAAACTGTGCATGTGTAATGCAGCTGGGAGGGACATATTCACACACGCTAACTACAACTTTTACATGTTGTTAGACATATGTCCTCAGACACATCCTGTATGCAATGTCCGTGGATTTAAAGCTGTGAGTGATGTCATGAAAGTCACCATGTGCTCTATTATGTGTGATATTTTACACTGTGTTAACACCCTTGTGACTGCATGGACATCACTTTATACATTCAGCAGCAGTGTGTCATGTAGATTCCCATGTAGATCATATAAAATCACCAGCATAATCACACTACTGTGCACTTAATTTTTTTCTTTCAACACTTTCAAGAAATATAATAAAGTTTTGATTTTACCAGCATTATGTCATAAAATAACAATGAAAAATGCAGATCACACCAGAAAATGGTAAAAAATACTCATAAATGTAAACAGGGCTGTGCACATCTGTGCATGTATGGGTGTTCTAACAGTAGAAACATATAGCACTGGGTAGATAGACTGAGCATGTTCACACTGCTTTACATCATTTCCTGTCAGTCACAATGTTGGTGGCTGTGGTAGACTTGCATCATGGTTAATCATGGAGAAGTGCACTTGTGGCATTTCTGCACCAATTTATGACAGCAACTGAATAGGTTACGAATTGTTAAACTGTGTAGCCAGGTATGCCACACATGGTTATAATCTGTTTATCCCACGTTGACTGACACAATTTGCCATAGACATGCACAGTCCTCACACTTGATCATATATAACTGTGCACACAGCTCCATCGAGCCAGTGGTGTGCATGTTACACATAAGGGTGATGTTCTTGGAAATTACATGCATGTGCCTTATGTATATGCTAATGTGTGATGTCAGTGCAATGCATTATGATGTAATGCATATCTCGTTCTGCTAATTACAACACTGTCTTCCCTCAATTCATAAAGGCTATCACATTACTCCTGTGTTATCCATGTCGGAAATAAGCATAAAGAATCTTACAAAGACACTCAATCCTACCCTTAAATGAAGCATTACGTATCACATATAAAAGACAACACAATGTGTAGCTGTACATAATGTTATAACATGTTGGCCCTTTCATGATAAATGGCAACATTCCCATGCCTGGTGATACTCATCATGTAATAATAGACAACAGATCTAGTTTTATATTTTTATCTATATTTCTATATATATATATATATATATATCTTCAGTGGTCTTCCAAATCTAGGGTATTTAACTTACGTATTTACATACCAGACATCTAAGATTAATTTGGTAAATGTAACTGCTGCACTGCGGCTTTACTTGCAGACATAATTTCAGATGTTTCTCCCTGCAAATTCTAGCTATCAGAAATCTCAAAGCCTTTATTTTCTTTTGACAGTAAAGGTTGTAGTATTTTAGGTGTTCCTCTTCCGTGTCCACTGATATTCTTGTATTACATAATTACATTTACTTCTTTACAGTTAACTGTGTTCCCCATAAATAGGAAAGACTCTTGGTTTGTCTACAAGACCATCTACTTTTACTCTGGGCTACAGACTTTCACCTGGCATTAATATTTTTACTTTCTCTCCACCTTCAAATCTGGCAGTCTTCAGCAGTTTCTGTCATAATAGTAAGTCCAAGTCTGATGATTTATTCTATCATTTCTTTTGTTTGTATTTACTTTTAGGCATCAGTCATACAAGTGAAGAAGGCAATTTATGTCTCAGTCTTCTGCCCCTTAAAATGTAATTAGAGAGAGAGATTGCAACCCTGTAACAGAATATGTTTGTATTCCAAGTGTATGAGATGGAATTTCTCATACCTTTTGCTGTAGCTCTCTCTTGTCAGATGCTTCACTATTTAGCTAATCCTCTCTACTTGTTCAGCTACCTACAGACAGTGAGGTCTGGAAATTACACGTCCGAATTTCTACCAATAAACAAATCTCCTGAGTTTCTGACTCTTGCACTGTGGTCAGTTACAACAACACGCAGACTACCCTGTCTTAGGAATATAGACTTTAATGTACTTATAAAATATCACTCATTGTATCAGATGCTCTAATTATTTCAGGGAACTTGGATAAGCAAGTCACATTAGCAGATACATGGCTTCTTTAAACTGGAACAAATATGTGATCACACAACTCTACTGATGACCTGCACAGTGTATGGTCTCATTACTTCCTTGTGACTCTTTTTGTGGTATGCACTGCATAGGTTAAAATTTGTACTGCTTGATCTACGAGTCCACACTCCTAGCTAATGCAATAGCTTGCACTTTATTTGTACTTTACCATTCTCAGATGTGATTCACATTACATACTTGTCTTCTTAGTTGACTGGGAATTATCATTTTGTCAGCTTCGAACATTAACCCTGAATACATCTTTATTTCTTCTTTAAAAGAAAAATAAGAATGATTTATTTCATTACTGATTTTGTGAAGACTAGCTTCTCATGTAACTTCTTTCACTTACTCTGTTTCTAAGTTAGCATCGGTGCATCTTTGGAGTTTATTTTTTTTCTGTCATTGCTGACTGCAATATTGCCCAAAGTATCTCTAGTTCTTCATAGGTTCATAGGTTGATACTAGGCTATCTGCCCTAGGGCATTTATACGCCTAGCCAGAGTGTGTTTGGCTTTTGCCACCCTTTTAGATTAGTTGACTGGGCCTCTGTATAGTAGGTCACAGAAGATAGCCCTTTTAAAGTTAGTTTACTGTGCCTCTGTCTAGTAGGGACACAGAAGAGATCCCAGGGGTAAACCTATGATCTCCCATCCACTCGTCAACATTTCTCTTGAAGAGGGTCATTGAGGGGCTCTGCCTAACATGGATTGGGATTTTGTTCCAGAGTGAGGGGAGCCTCTGGGATATGAATCTGTCCCTCCAGCATGTCCTATTTATTTCTGTGCTGAGGTTTAAGTCCCTGGAGCATGTAGCTCTAAGGGATTTGGATTTCTTGAGGTGGAGCATGTCCATTAATTCTGGGTTGGACATGGCTTTATACGTCAGGCACAGATCGCCTCTGAGTAGGCGATAAGCAACTGAGTACAGCTGGAGTTTCTTTAGCCTAACTATGTAGGGCATCTGTTTGAGTCACTTGATCCTCTTGGTGATGTACTTTTGGGGTCTTCTCAGTTGCTGCAGGAGTCAGGTAAGGTACATCCCGAATGGGGCATTGTATTCAATTATGGGCCTGATGAGTGATGAGTAGAGGGGCACAATGACTTCTCTTGATCTAGATGTGAACCCTTTCATGATAAGGTGGGCTATATAGAAGGTCTTTCTAACCACTTTGGCAACATGATTGTCAAAGGAGAGATTGCTATCTACTTGGGTCCCAAAATCCCTAATTACTTCTTCCGTACTTAATGGATTACCACCTATGTGGTAATTTTTGGGCACTTTGTTTTCCCAAAGAGGATGACTATGCACTTTTTGGCATTTAGCTTTAGGCCATGGCTCTGGCATCAGTTATCTGTCTCTGTGAGACCCTTTTGGAGGATGCTTGTGTCAGTCGGTGAGTCGATTATGTCACCCAGTTTGCAGTCATCTGCGAACTTGGTCAGTCATAGTCCTCCTGTGTTAGCCTGTACCTCACAGAAATATATACCGAACAACAGAGGTCCCAGGACTGAGCCTTGTGGGACACCACTTGTAACTGGTTTAGAGTCTGACATGGCACCTGCAATTCTGACCATGTGGGTTCTATCCCTGAGTCAGTTTACAACCCATCTTGTGACATAGGGGTTGATATTTAAGCTGGTGAGCTTATTTATGATGCCCGAGTGGGATATTGTGTCGAAGGCTTTTGTGAGGTCCAGGTAGGCTGTGTGGACTACCTTCCCTTCATCTATGGCCTTGGTGACTGTTTCAAAGAAGTCGACCAGGTTCAAGAGGCAAGATCTGCCCTTAACAAAGCTGAACTGGGTAGGATCCAGTGTTTGGAGGTTCCCAATGTCTTTGTTTATGAGTTCCATGATGATACACTCCATAGCTTTGCAGACCAGGCTAGTCAGGCTTATAGGGCGATAGTTTCCGGGGTCTGTTGTGGCACCACCTTTGTGGAGTGGGACCACTGTTGCTGTACGCCATTCCTTGGGTACATATCCTGTAGTAAGGCTGAGATTGAACAGTGACTTTATGTGAGGGTTCAGTTCTTCTTGGAGCTTGTGTAAGACACAGCCCAGGACACCGTCCGGTCCCATTGATGCTGTATTTTTTGCTTTGGAGAGGGCAGCTCTCACCTGTGCATCTGTGATGTCAGGGAGGCCACACTCTGTTGGGATAGACATTTGCTCTTTTGGGGGGGGTTTGCACTGAACCTGTCTGCCAGGATGTTGGCAATGTCTGTGGGTTCAGTGTATTTTTTGTCATTTTGCACTAACTCAGAGCATATCTGGGAGTTGCCACCCAGGTTCCTGACATAACTAAAGAAGGCCTTGTGATTATCTTTAGCATCTTGTGCAATTTTTCTTTCGAAGCTGGCCTTAGATGATTTTATGAGGGATCATAGTTTCTTGCTAGTACTGATCAGAGATGCCTTCCCTTTTTGGGATTTTGCTCTATCATGTAGTAGCTTCCTCCTTCTGTTGTATAGCTTATTTATGTCTGGGGTCCACCAGACAGGTCTCCTACCTTTGGAGGAGTGAGTCTTGGTTTTATTTGGGATAGCATGATCCATGCATTCCTTTAGGTGTCCACAGAATGCGTTTGTAAAGGATTCTGTGGTTTGGGCCATATTTTCCACTGGCCCGGGGGCTTTGAAGGATTCCACCTCGGTTTTGAGAAGTGTGAAGTTTGCTTTTGATAAGTTCTTCACCGTGGTTTCCTTGGCTGGGGGTGGGGACAGGATATGGATGTCCAGTGAGATTAATTTATGGTCAGATCTTACCAATGAGGGGTTTACCTCTGGTATGGAACATAGAGTCCTCATGTTGGTGATGATCAGGTCCAATATGTTTTCCCCTCTTGTGGGAGTGGTGACCAGCTGTTCCATAGCATTTGAGTTTATAAATTCTAGGAACCGTTGGGCGAGGGTGTTGGGGCTTGAATAGTGCTCCCAGTCTATGTTTGGGTAGCTGAAGTCATCCAATATAATGGTGTTTGGAGAGACCTTCATATTCTCCAGTGTTCTCAGGAAAGCCGAGTGGGGTTCCTGAGTTTGGGAGGGTGGTCTGTAGCAGGCTACAAACTGAAAGGCAGTTTTGCCCACTGTTAGTTGCACATGGATGGTCTCCGATGCTTCCTGCAGTGCCACTAACCTGGAGGTGTGGGTATCTTTGATGAATATGGATACTCCCCCTATTTTAGTGGATCAGTCCAAGTTTTGGGGCCAAAAAGCATGGTATGAGGTATAACCTGGTAGTGCTGGGGTGCTCTCGGAAGCCTTGAACCAGGTTTCTGTTACTGCACAGATATCGATATTCTCTATACTGAGGAGAGCCTCAAGTGTGTGCATCTTGAGGTTTGCACTTCTGGCGTTGAGCAGCATTACCCTTAGTTTCTTTTTCCTTGTGCTGTCTATGGAGGTGGGTTTGTCTTTTGAGCCTTGCCTAAAAAGGCACTATGGGGGTGGCAAGAGCCTTAGTCAGTATTCAAAAGCCCAGGGGTGACAGGTGCAGGCCGTCCCTAGTGAAGCAATGTGGCTTGTCGAGCATGTCATCCCAGGCTGACAGACACTGGATCCCCTTTGAATGACACCAATACTTTAGCCAATTGTTAAAATTGATCATTTTGTCTTTATACTGTGGCATCATTCTTGGTGAGGGTAAGATGCTACTCAAGGTCAGGGTCATACCGGTCTGGGCTACATGATCAGAGAGCTCCTCTATGTCTCTTTTCATGTAGTCCAGGGAGGTACGTCTCAGGTCATTCACACCAGCATGGACAATGACAAAGTCATATTTGTACTTGCTTTGGAGTGACCTGAGTGCTTGTGTTATGTGGTGGATCCTGGCACCTGACAGGC
Organism: Protopterus annectens; assembly: GCF_019279795.1. NCBI lineage: Eukaryota > Metazoa > Chordata > Ceratodontiformes > Protopteridae > Protopterus > Protopterus annectens. The sequence goes on along the minus strand of NC_056736.1, from coordinate 467,297,382 downwards.
AGCTTACACTGACCTTCTCCTTGTTCAGCCTGGTGAGTGGGACGTCAGTGCGTCTGACAATAGAGTCACCTATTACAAGTGTATTAGGTGTGTTGTTTAGCCTTAAGGGCTGTGACTGTGTGGCACACTGACTTTGTGAACTATGTGATACATGGGTATTGTTGTGGGGTACCGGTTGCTTGGATGTCTGCTTTGGAGATCTCTGCTGCTTGGGCAGATTTTTGTTTAGAGCCTCCGAGTATGTTTTTGTGTGTTTATGTGTTTGGTTTGCTGTTGCGATAGGTCTATGTGAGACTGGATTTGTGGTGTGTGTGGTTACCTTCTCCTCCTGACTGACTGTGCCAGTACTGGGTTGAGAGAGCTCAACCTCCAGTTTGGCTATATAGTGGCATCTCTCACATATATTTGAGCTTGTTGGGAGGAGGAGAGGGTGGTCTGTGTACATAAGGCAGTTGTAACATTGCCTCAAGATTCCCAGATTCACCAGCTGGACTGGAGAGTAAACCCGAAACTGACTTTTGGGCATGCCAGAATAGTATAAGGAACTACTTTTTGACTGATCAAAAAGGACCAATAGGGAGCCAAGTACTTAAAGGGAGTATAAGAGGGTGTAGTGCTATAGTTTATTAGTGCTTACTGATAAGATTACTTATACGAGCAACTGCAGGGCTTTAGAATGGAAATAGAGTGCTTACTTTGAGATTTAGAACAGTTCTAAGGGAAAAAGTGAAGAGCAGACTTTGTGGAGCCAGGAATAGTTTAAACCCGTTTAAGCGGCGCTGCCCGATGCTGCACTATGCGCAAAATCGCGCAAAACCACGCAAATGCGGGTTTAAACGCAGGGAAACTGAAACAGATAGGAACTGACCCAAAACGGCCAATAAGCTACTAAGATTTATTCCTGCTTTTCTAGTAGATATGCTATATTCAGCACAAATGCTGCAGGTTGAACTTTAACTAGCCTGCATTTTACTTTCAGATGATACTTCAGTATATTAAGGAGCATCCTCTGTAGTCATAGATGTGCTTTCTCCAAAGACTTTCTGAATTTGTTTTGCAAGGGTGCAGCTGAACTTCATTAGCACAGGCGTATTTATAAGCATTCACTCATCTACACACTATTGCAAACAGTTCATTTTCAGTCCAAGTATATCTTTTTGTGCATCTGCAACTGTTCTTGACCTATAAGCAACTGGTTTGTTCTACTGTAATACTGCATCTCCTATACCATTCTTACTGGCATCAGTTTGAAAACAATTGGCTTATTCATATCACAATATTTTAATGTGAAATAGTTTAACCATTTCAGACTTTTTTTTCTTTCTATTCCTTGCATCTTGCTCTAACCATTTTCTGAAGTATGGTTATATGAAGAATATCAAATGCAAACTTTGTAAAACAGTGCATCATTCCTAGATTATCCTTTATTGCCTACTTGCCTTCTGCCTTTAGCATATGCACAACCCCTATGTCTTTTGCTACTAGTGACTGAGGATACTTTCTCCATATTTATTTATTTTTATTTTTATCTTCACTTGTTGAAACTGGTACAATAATATTGATTAATATATTTCTGTTTATACTTCTCTGAATTCACTGAATTCTGCTTTAATGTATATTTTCTGTATATATTACTGTAATCAAACAAACTGGATTCCTGCTTTTATGTATATATTCTGTATATGTTACTGTATTTACTATCTCTAACACTATTTCTACTTCTGCACCAATTAATGTTTATATTTTTTCTGTATCTATGTTCTTGTTGGAGCTTTTCTCCCTGGGCCTCCACTGAAAATGGGCTCTTTTTAGGCCCAGTGGACTTTCCCGGTAAACAAATGCAATAAATAAATAAATAAATAACTGCTCTTTTTCTGTATCATGCCACAGTTCCACTAATGTCAGTACAGGTATGTGCTAATTAACATCCAGGATAGGTGTTATCCCACGAAACATTAAGCGGTATGGACGTTAAGCAAACACCCTGTACTCTGTATTGTGCTTCGCTTAACATTCTTCTGCATAACAGGAAATCACATGTATGTCCACTTAGTACAGTACAGTTGTGCAGAAGGACATTAAGCAGTGCAGACCTGTATATAACCCATGCGTTTGAGCCCTGACATTTTTATTTTGTATTTTTGTTATTTAACTTGATATTGTGCAATGACAATCTATCTGTTTCAGTCTGCAGTCATGTTATTCTTTTGTCCTCCAACACTAAGAGATTATTGTTTATGTTTACAACACCATCTAAGCATTCAGTTACTTGTACACTAGCTTATTGTAATACAGAAAAATAAAAAAGAAGTTGAAGAAATATTTTCCTTCTTGATGGGCAATTTTTATACACAATTTAGAGCTAGCTTCATCTAGATATATCTGACAGAATCATTTGTTTACATGAAGTAATCAAAAAATATTAGCGTTTTGCATTGCTGAGACTATTTATTCATCTGTAAGCAATGGGTAATTTTCCCTTTATTTAGGTCTTGTGAATCAATATAAATGTGAATTATATCTTTTTACATAATAATAATAACCATACTAGCATCCCCTTGGATCGGCTCTAAGCTCGTCTTAATGAAATCTAAACTTCCATTCACTTTGGTTCCTGTTCGGTTCTACTCCTAAGAACTAGTGGTAGTTACTTGCACTGTAGTACATCACCTACACTGCATCCGGTATACCTTGCATGGGACAGACTCACTGCAAACCTCCCAAGCCTCTAGCTAAGTCAGCACAGTCATGTAGGAAATCTTTGCATGGATCTATATGGAACATAACATATTTGTGCAATTTTTGTGCCTACTCCCTACATGTTTACTTTCTATTTTTACAATGTGCGTGTGCTTTACCATTTCTATCTTCCACTAAGCCAGGAAACCAAAAATGTTAGGAGACATGATTCCTTTAACTGTTGTGATTTGAAATAAGATCTTGTTTTTATTTCTACAATGACACATCAGGAGTGCTTGATCCAGTGACTTTACTTATTGAATGAGTGGACTAACAGTAAGCACATAGCTCCATTTGTAGAATCTTTCAGCCCGGATGCCTCAAAATTATCTTTAGAACAAGCGTACTTTGCATCTGTATCTAATTTAAATTCAACATTCTGATTATAATATCTCAATACCTGTTGCCAACAGTCTAGTGTGACTTGTACTCTTATCTCATTGTCTCAATATTTATCAACTATTACTGCTACACCCATTAAAAGAGATCTGAATTTCAAGTGAACAATCTTTTCTCTGAATGTCAAAGCTCTGACTCATACGTTGCATATTCACACGGCTTTCTTTTTCAAGTTACTGTTACAATGCATTCATGCATTGTCACTTTTATTTTGCTCACATTTTATCTTACACATTTCTTTAATTAATTCTTTTAAATGTGTACTTGTAATGTCATTATATCAGCACATACCTTCAGATTTTGATAGGTCCAAGACTTTTTTCTCTTTTAGCCAATCCCTTGCTTCATCATTTCTTACACAGGAAACTACTATCTCTTATCAGTAAATAATGAAACTCACCAAACTGTATTGTGATTCTGTGGTTATGGTTTCTGATTCAGCAGCTCCAGCATTCCTGATCTCTGGTCACTGCGTAGGGTTGCATGTTCATTTCAAGTCCTTATGGGTTTTCTCCAGTTGTTCATGTTTACACCCATCTCTAAATGCTCACTGCCTGATTGGCTACTCTAAAATGTCAATATCTGATGATTTATCTATTTATTTATCTATAGACAGATAGATAGATGCTGCATTTATACTGGTTCTTGTGACCCAGGCCATGGATAAACAGGGTCTATGATGAAGCGTTTACTTACCAGTTAACTAACTAAAAACAAAACAAAAAATAAATAAATACTTCCGCATTTATTTTGCCATCCTCTGTAGCTTAGTAACATAAGCACCTATAGTTTATCAACAGGGCCCTGTGTTATTATAAAGAGCAAATAGTGAATAAATGCCAAATTCGTTCTAGGCTTATGACAGAACCTGAAATTCTAATCCCTGCTGTTTTATCATCCTGCTCTTCAGGGAAGGTAAAATATTAAACCCATCAAATATTTCTTTCACAGTGGCATGTAGGAAAATGGAACAATGTACCTTTTTGGGCTTGACCGCTATTCCACCTGTGAGGAATAAATCACATTTCTGGACCCAAGGTGTCTATTGTTCTGTCTGTTTACCTTGCATAGAGTGAAATCATGATAGCTGCATTTGTAACATTTTTCTGCTGATAATTAATTCTTCTTTACTTTCAAAAACATCAACTCATAAAACAAATGCAAGTTTCTTCATTCCTGCAGTCATATATTCCTTTATTTATGTAGACATATTTATTCCTGCAGTATTTCTTTACTTCTAACACCATGTGGCATATTGCTGTTTGTCAGAAGAGCCAGTAAGTAACATAGACACTTTGGAAGAGCTTCTAACTACTATGATGTGCATATTCAGACTGACCTCTCTGGAAGATACTCCATGTGACAGGAAAATAACTGAACTTAATCATTAGCATTTAAAGCTATGTACCACATATACTGTGTTGGGCAACTTAATCATAGTAGGGAGGGAGTCCAAGTGATGGGAAAAGTGACCCACAACAGTCGAATCTGCTAAGGGAAATCATGAAAATGGAAGCCACTACATGACCTTAAACTTCCTGTCACTTGTATGTTGTGGAACTTAAAAGAAAGGAGCAGGGTTATTGAGTTTAGGATGGACTGGACTATTGCATTGTCAGAAATGCTCAAGAAAACATATTAAGAGTTTGAGAGAAAGTCCAAAAGGGTCACCTTACTGTCTTCAATGAACTTAATCAAGTATAGTAGGTAGATTTGGTTTACAGCAATGCTGGCTTCTGTTACACTAACCACCGTTTCTGCAGGACTGTAAGTCACAGAGAGTATAATGTTGCTCTGACTGGAGGATTAGGAGTCCTGGACATAAATCTTCTCCTTCAGGGAGTTATGATGCAATTCCTACAAAGTGCATTGTACTTCCGTTGTAATGTCTGTCTTAAAATACAGGATAGTATTTTTCAAAATGTCAACTAAACTGAGAAACTGTTGAATTAATGTGAAAAATGTCATACATGTTAGAGCCACATTAGGGAAGGAGGTGAACTGCACAAGCCAAGCATCTTCTGCTGCATTAGCTCCCCAAATCTGGGTCATCAAAAGTGGATGGAGGAATGAGATGAAGCTTTCACCTCATCATAAAGACATTATATGGGGAAGTCAGTGACCAATTCCAAATGCCCTGTCTTGCATATACACTCCTTGAGCTTCTTAGATCAAGAGGCTCTAGTTTATAAAACACCAAAGACCTTTAGACAAAGGGGAGCAGCTGAGACCACGAAGTGGAAAATGGGCCAAATGGTTGGGAATGTAATACAAGCACAGCAGAGGACACAGATATAGTGTTTTCTGTTGCAGGACCTGAGTAGTTCAAAGTCAAAGTTTGTTCAGATTTAATACAGTGCTTAATCGCTTTAGCATTTCACAATAAACTACAAAACTGAGCACTGCAAACTGAAAAAGATCAATATAAAACTGAAGGTTCTCAGAGAAACCTGAAATGGATTGAACCATCAGAACTATCATAGCAGCCGCATCACAGCAGGCATCTGATATACTTGCTCTAGAATCAGTGAAAAAAAAACTGACATAGAAACCACAGATGATAGGTCCACAGATGCAAGGGAGCCTGACACCAGTAGTATTAACATGTGAAGTACTAACACCAGGCCTAGAAAAGTCAGTGTATCCCAGTCCGAAAAAGTTGACTCTCATGGAAAAGGAGGGATGATACATACAACCAAAATCTACAAAGCAGCTCGTCAGGGCACTGTCATATTATCTGATAACTGTATCAAAAGAACTAGTAAGAAAGCAATGGGAGCTGCAGAAGAGGAATGAACTAACTTCTGGATCCCTTAGATAATGAAATCATGGGTAAAAGACCTACAAAGTATTTTAGAATCTATACATTTAATGGCATTAGCCATCAAATCATAATCAATGGGAACATTTTCAGAACAGGAGGAGGAGGAGGAGACGGTAAAACAGGCACAGAAGAAGAAGAAGAAGTAGAAGGACATGCCAGCACTAGAATCAAGAATGAATCCTTCAGTCAACAGTCGCAGACTGCGCCTACAGATTCCTTAATAATATTACTGGAGACAGGGAAAAACCATGCCTTGTCAAAAAAAGAGACAGGCATAGAGGAAAGCTGATAGAATTAATGACTCTCTTAAGAAATGTTGATAATTTTGAAAATCAAATACTTTTCCCTTAAACCAAAAAACACTGGAAGGCACAGAGGAAAGCAACCAGAAAAATAATAGTTTTTTAGTGCAGTTACACTGTGTGGAGTCTGCATGTCCTCCCCGCGGTTGGGTGGGCGTTCGAAAGACATGCATAAATGGGCGTACCTTCATTGAAGGTTGAATGTCGAGCTAGCACCTCGGCATTCATGAAAATCTACTGCCAATCATTAGTGGACCGGAGTTCCGCTGTGGTGACCCCTAACTGGGAAAAGCCAAAAGACAAACAACAACACTTTATTATTCACTGTTCATCAAAAAGACTTCATCAGAAACATTAAACCATACTGAAACACCATCTTAAATACTTAAAAAACAATTCAATGACCAATTAACAAGTAACAAATTATCCAATCATTAATTATTAAAACAACGATGTACCAGCTTCCCATTAACTTAAATAATGAAATAAAAACTATGTGAAATATGATAAAAATGCAATAGCTAGGGGACCATGCACTTACTATCTGATGTTCAATTGAATAATATCTTGCTGAATATTAAATAGCTAACTTTTTATCTGGTAGGAAACACTTAATATTGATATTATCATTTAAACCAGGGGGGTTATTGGCAGCCAAGCATATCTGCCACTCAGCTTCCCTTTTTCCACAACATTCTTACAGTTGCCACCCCTTAGATTTGCTCTTACACTATCCAAAATAGCAAAAGTGAACTGTTTATAAGAAAAACAGCTTACAAAATGTTTGTACAAAGCATTATTTTCATTTTTAACCTTGATGGCATAAAGATGTTCCTGAATTCTTTTATTTAAACTTCTGGTGGTCATGCCCACATAGAAGGCAAGACAACCTGAACACAATGCAATGTACACCACACCAGAAGTAAGACAATTAAACCTACCGGAAACCGACAGAACGTAATCCAAATGCTCTAAAGTAACATACAGACTCTTAAGAATGAATCTACATGTTTTGTAACTATGACATTTATACATACCTAAATGTTTCTGAGTTAAAGGGGGGGTTAACTTGGTGTTATCATGCTCTAGTAGTTGTTTGATACTATCATGTTCATTATAAACAAAGCTAGGGGAACCCCCAAAACCTTAGCCAAATCACCATTTCTCATTATAATTTTCCAGTTATCACTGACCACATGCCTGATAGCCATACTGTCCACATTCATATCTAGACAGTATTTAGGACCAACTTCAGATCTAGACTCAGTGAAAGGCATTAATCTTTTACTTTGTTTTTAGATGTAAAACCTTTCAACAATATAGGGGGAAATTCATCCATCCTTTTAGAGCGTATTTCATTTCCTAAACCCTCTAATAGTTCAAGTGGATAACCCTTTCAAGAAATGAATTAGTAATAAACCTTATCTCAATTTCAAAATCAGTGTCCAGGGTAATCATGTGAGACGCCCTAATGTATTGGCCACGAGGAATATTCTTTTTAATGTGCATAGGATGGCAACTTTTAAAATAAACGTGAATATTACAAAAGTTTTTTTACGATGTATTAAACTAGTAAAAGTGTAATTTAGTTTTTACTCTGGTATGGGAGTCACTCTGCTTTTTAGTATTCGTAAATAATTTTTCCTTATTTGAACAATGTCTCTGACAAATGGAAAGGAGTTTCTCTGATTTCTGGACTTTAAAAAAAAGGATGAAATAGAGTGAAAATCCTCAGATTCAGGCATAGAAAGGACCAGACAAAAGGAAGTCCTTGAGAGCATTACAACAATTATCTCTTAGTAGCATCACTGAAATGCATGTAAAGAGAACAACAGCTATCATATGAAAGCTCTTGATAACATTAAAGTTAGTAGGTTTGTTGGAAAGCTCATGGCAAGTGTTATATACCTGCTGCAGGCACACACAGAGGCAGAAGAAGGTGTTTCATGGAAACAAGGATATGCCTTTACCTGAAGTTACAAGAAGGAGCTGTTATGAAAAGGTAGTAAAAAGCATCTCCATAGGTAAATTGCAATTAAAAATTAACAGAAGGAATAACTATGCAGATTTGAAAAAAGCCCTTTCAAATAAAGGACAAATGCCAAACATCTTTTCTTCCATCTTTTTTAAAGACAAACCCTTCAAAATGGAATAATAAATACCAATGATTCCGATAACGACAATGTTGGCCAATTTCTTTCAGCCTTGTAATTTTCTTAGTAGAAAAGAAAGGGAAAGATATGTCCTGAAGTGCATTATGGGATGGCACAGGAGCTGGCAGACTGTGAAAGTTTTATCAGCCAAGCTGTCCTAATTACAAGTCCTACTTGTTACTAACGAGTGACTTCTTTTTTGGATCATGAGAGATCTTCAGATTTTAGGAAGTTTTTGTGAAGTTAAAACAAGCTATTCTTAAACTTCAGTCATGGATCTTAATGCAATTTCTTATAAAGTATTACATTACAATATACAATCATACCTCCCATACGGTGGCACTCTGGTGTGGTCGTTAGCATGGCTTACTCATAGTACATAGCTGTGTTGCTCATTTCCTAGATGAAATGTCTTCTGTGTAGAACCTCTGTATCCTGCCTGAGACAATGTAGGTGATACCCAGGTCACTAGAGCCTTCTGATTTTCTAAGGAAATGTAAGTAGGTGAACTGGGACTGCTCAGATGTTCTTAGGTGTGTGTACTTTGCATGTGAGCATGGATCTTCCCTCCAATTAACTGGAATGCTATCCAGGACTGGATTCTACATTATTTCTACTGCTTGCTGAGAGAGGCTCTGGCTCCTTGAAACCCTAGCATGGATAAATGAATATTGAAAATGGATGAACGAACCTCAGTACTGTCAAATACATTGGTAAACAGTATTCCCATGTTGTGCTGAAAATTATTTTACAACTGAGAACTTAAAGTACAAAAAAATTAAACAGACACTTTCATGATCATAAAGTATACATATGGGAACTGACAGAATTTCAATTTAGGTGTTCAGTTTTATATCTCAAGATACTAATTATTGTACTGTCTGCTTCCACTTTATATTTGGGATTTATCAAAAATATGTAACCCATGTTGCCAAGGCACTGAATAGTTCTTTAAATTTGGGATTTATCAAAAATATGTAACCCATGTTGCCAAGTCACTGAATAGTTGATGGTAACTTGGTTAGTAGTTCTAAAGTTTATTTTTTACTTCAGTTAAATTTTATACTCTCAATGCATTTGCCTTAGTTTTTCCTTCAGAAAAACTTTCCCAAACTATTGACAAGAATTGTGCATGCACGCTGCCTGTGATAAAGCTATATACAGGTCTGCATTTCAATTCCACTTTCTTCACTTTTCCCTTTAGCCAAGAAATAATATTTAACAGTGGCCTGATTTTCAGACCTGAGCCCACATTTAAACAAAAAGTATAAACTTACGTGCAGTAACTTTTAGGTCTACCACACAGGTGCTAATCCCAATCGTGTTGGAAGATGTGCATTGGTACAGACCAGAGAAGCCAGTGCTGATATTTCTGAGGATGAGTGTCCCTTGCAGATGATCTAGTTAAAAAGAAAAAAGTAGGTAAACATGATTTTCTTTGTCACACTGTAGACATCAGATATTACTTAGTATGAAATGGTAACTGCAAAATTTGGTAGATTTAGAAACAAAACAGAATATCAATTAAATAGCAACTTGTATTACTCTGTTTAATTTTTCTGATGGTTAAAACATCTTCCCCATTCAGTGAAATATCGAGCATATGTTAAACCCAAATTCTAGAGATCTTTTATACATATTTATTGATATATTACTGTGTGTGAGTATACTACAAAAATATCTCTTGATGAATGTATTATCTTGGTGGATCTGAGTTCATTTCTAGGGAAAACTAAAAAATGATAAACCAGGATTTACATCTTATTGTTTATTCCCCACCTGCTGTGAAAACACTAATTTATTTCATATTTGTATCTACAGAAATACCCAAACATTAACCCAGATCATTTACAAAACCTCATGAGGGAATCCACAAATTAATTTCCTATAACACTTGTTGGGTTTTAGCAAACATACAAATGGCAATCTAATAAACTTTTTTTTTTAATTTTTAATTAAAATAGATCCTGTTCTCTTGGCACTTCCCCTCCCTCCAGGAAGGCAAAAATGCTGAGGCACCAGGAGCTATTAAGTGTATATGGTTGCAAGCTGTGCTTTTTATTTTGTTATTTTAGTAAAGCATGGCCTGTGGATTTCTAGTAAACAAGGTCACTCCATAGTTCATCTGAACAGTATATTGCATAAAGCAAAGAAGGGGCATAATGCCAATTTTCTCTTACTGTATTGTAAAGCCATACTACCAACAAATGCAAGGACCAACATTTGTTTATGCGCAACATAACCATCCTGACAAGCGCAAGATAGAACTGCAGAACCTGTGACTGACAGTCCCTTAATTTTGAACAGAAAAGTATGGATAGGTGAAGCTGTAGTCCTTGTAATTCCTGAATAATTGCATTTCTGTAATCAAAGTTATGGGACTGGCCTTTGCAGATCATGGGTTTCTATCGTGGAGCCAGTATGACACATTAGGTCATAATATATGCATGCATTGATTGAATCACATGACATGGAACAAAAGTAAATAATTACTGGAAAAGGCGGCAAGAATAACTATAAGAATAGAAGATTGCCATCTTAATGGGTAAGGTGTCTGACTCTGAATCAGAGGGTTGAAGATATGAATCCTACCATGGCAGTTTAAAAGCATGATAGAGCTGACAGTCAGCAGAGAGGATTAAGGCAATAGGTTGTTAATTAGCTACTTTTTGAGGTGCATGTTTTGATGCCCACAGCCTTAATTTGCCTGCTTTGTGACCTTGGGCAAGTCACTTACCTAGACATTATTTTGGGGCAATTGACAATTTTGACTTGGCTCCTCAATGGTCTTCTGGACTGCATGGATAGTAACTTCCTATGAACCTATAATGCAAGGTCATCCTCTTTCTATGTCAAAGTAACCTACCTATGGAGTGTGGGGGGGTGATATGCAACCTGAGTAAAATGGACATAAGGGTGAACTGCTCTGTCCTAATATTGTCCTAGCTGCAGTATGGATCATGTGTTAATAGCAGCAGTGGTTAGAAATGGTAGAGGGACTTAAGACTTTGTAAACCCCCTCTGTTGAGTTTGATGGTATAAAATTGAGTTGTGCTGATAAAAAAATACAAGTTTAATGTAGTAATATGCTGGCCGTGCAGTCAAAGATGGAGCTGCAAGATGTTTAGGTAGATATGAAGTAAGTTAAGGGCTTGTTTCTTGCCATGAATGTTTAAAATGTACAGATGGAAGTCAGACTGATACAGCATGACAGCAATGTGTCCTATATGAAAGGGACAATAACAGTGCTCTAAGATGACCTGAAGAATTTGCAAGGTCATTTCAGATGAACAAATGTTATCACTGTGTAGTTAAAGGAGGGGAAAACAAGGTCCTGACACTGCAGCAGTCATGGAAGGCACAGTAAAGGAATTTCTGATTAGACATCCAACACTTCAGCCCCAAGAAGGTCATGCACATTGGACAGGTTGGTACACAAAGCAAGCAAGGAAGCCTCACAATACTATAGTTAAAAGCCATTGATACAGGATAAAGGAAAGGCAAGTACAGCAAATGACTATGAAAAAAGAGGATCTTGCTTGTTATCAAAAGATGAGGACTGTGGAGGATCTGTCTTCTCTTTGCACCAAAGAAAGGTGCAGGTGTATCCAGTTGTGGCAAAAATGAGGTGAGTGCTATAGTGAAATGGAGATATTCAGCACAAGTGGAGGTAATGTGGATGGTAAATAGCTGTAAAAGCTTGGAAGAAAAAGTAGAATGGCACAGCTCTGTAATTCAGGGGCAGGCTGCCTCTTGGAAACTGAGGGGGCCACAGGGTGATCAGCATATGAAAGAAGAGGGTCCCAGCAGCAGTAATGTAATTAAGGAATGTGAGTAGCGAAAGGATGTCCCATCAGTGAGACAAAGTAAATAATTACATTTTACAGTGTTTGTGGAGTTTGGCAAATGGGAGTTTAGAGAGAGGTACCTGCTTAAAAAAAAGCAACCTCTTATAGACAAGCCTGCCCCAGTGGAGTCATAAGTGGGTTTATTGCAGGAAGGCTCTAAGGAAGGCAATGATGTAGCCAATGAATGGAGGGCTGTTCAAGTGCATAGTAATGGGTTCAGTAAGAGACAGATGAGAAGATCTGAGCACATGTTTGAGAATGAGAGAAACTCAAATCACTCGAAAGACTGACTAGCTGAGATAACAATATTCCAGTGGTCAGAAAGAGTATTTTGAGTATAACCCTCGCTGTCTTTCTTTTTGTTTTTCTTTCTACCAGTTTTTACATTTCTTGTTGCTGACTGATGGAGTAGCTTAGAGATGACCATAAAATTACTCTTTTGAAAGAAGGAGATTATAAGTGTTTGTTTGTGTCTTTCGGCTTTTCCCAGTTAAGGGTTGCCACAGTGGAACTCCGGTCCGCTAATGTTTGGTAGTGGAATTTTACATACCGGGTTACCAGCCCTGATGCACAACCTTCAACGAAGGCACGCCCCATTCACATATGCCTCCACATAGAAGACGCTCTAGCTGAGAATCGAACTGTACAACGTCTTACGGTGAGGCGACAACGCTAAGTGTAAGGTCTGGAAATGATAAGATGTTTATGCAATGTCCTAGACTCCCACAGTGTGAATCTTGGTGCTAGATGATTGTCACTGTTGAAGTGACACCCCAACACCATGTGCAAAGAAAGAAAAAAGGGGTTGTGGAAGGAAGAGACTCCAACAGGCATGCCTGATTCAATGGAGGTGGCACTGATATCTATATGAATAATGATAGCATGGGCAGCTTTATAGGGCCGCATAAATAAAGGAGCTTGTAACCATTCAAGTGGTCAATTCTGCAGTCTGCCCTGCCTGGACAAATGAGGGATGCACAGATAATAAATTCCAAGGCAACTGGCTTAGAAGTATAAACAACTGAAGTTTCCCAATGTTTTCTCCATCTCAGTGGGTACTGTGACAGTGAGTGATGCCAAAGTGTGTGAGCAAGAGTAGTAGGAAATGATGAATGACAAGTATCTGATACCAGTACACAAAATGAACACTGGAGTTTACTGACATCATAATGTACATTAATTATGAGAACGGTTACAAAACATTCTTCAAAGGATTGAGATGGTATAAGATCAATAAAATTGCAATAACCTGTTTCCACTAGCTTTTATACTATTCTAAAATATCTGTGGTTGGGTACTCTTTCCTATGGCTAGCACATCACATATTTAGATGCTATCAGCCCGGTTCCATAAAGCAGTGCAGTATCATTTATATACACCTTGTCATTCCCTCTCTCTGTGTCTGTTGCCATAAAAACGTACTCAATAAATGTAATCGTGTATCATTTCTTTGTGCTTTCCTTTATCACATGTCTCTGAGGCAGATGGCATTCAGAACAAGACTTATTCTTGTATAAACCAGCTAAGAGTTGCATTTGTTTACTTGTCCTTGGTAAGCTGGTCTTGACAGAATTAACTGTTCCTGCATAATACATACAGTTACTTCTTAAGGATTCTCCCTGACTGCATTATATCACTTTTATAAAATAGATATTAAATTAATTTAAAGAGAAATACACATCACATGGCCACAGAAAAAAATACATATCTATTAATTAACTAATAGTTCACCCACACATTTGTTTATATGTCAAAACAAATCAAGTTCAACTAAGGAGGTAGATATGAATTATTGTTTTTTAAACTGGTAAGATCACTCTGTTATTTATTTTTATTTTTTTATTTTTATTTTATTTTACATTTGTTGACCGGGATAGTCCAACAGGATGCATGTCCATTTTCAGCGGAAGCCCGGGGAGAAAAGCTCCAAAGGTAAGCAGATACAGCATTACATAATACCAGCATTACATATTATAAACAGACTATTTACAGCGATTACATAAGTAAGCAAGTTAAACAAGTTCCACAGGTTAGAGTTAATCCTGAGCGTAAATCAGGATTAAATTAAATTACACAGTAAGCTGGTTAACAGATTTTTACACATTCTAGAAAGAGTTAGCCAGGCTTGATACATTGACATAGCCAGTTAAGTGACAAATGTTGTTTGAGTCTAGTTTTAAATTGACCTAAGGTGGAAAGTAAGGTAATATCAGCTGGAAGAGAGTTCCAGGATCTACTTACAGAGTTTGCAAAGAGAGAGTCACCGGCTGTGTTATTAATTTTGTTAGTCTGAATTAGTAGTTTGTTAGAGGATCGAAGTGGTCTAGGATTGTTATAGGGGGGTGATAATATTTTTAAATGCAGGAGTATTGTCAGGATTATAGAGGATTTTATAGGCCATAATCAGTTGGTTATACTGGATTAGGCTGGGTAGTTCAAGCCACCCAAACTGATTTAGATTGATGCAATGATGTGTCCTAAAAGGCCGCCCAGTGGCAAACCTGGCAATGTGGTTGTAGCAAATTGAGAGTTTGTTAAGGACAGTCTTGTTTTAATTCGAGAGTAGGGGGGATGCATACAGAAGGGTTGAAAGAAGGTGAGAGCGAGCTATGGCAATTTATTCTGAATAACATAGTAGCAGAATATAAAAAAGGTTTGTTTCCTTTAAATAATACTGTAAATCAGTCTTGATAGTATTATAGGAGTTGCAAGTCAACTGAGCCAAGAGGTTCTTCATTTGTTGCTATTCCACAAAATATTTAATGTCATTTCAAATCTCAGATGCCAAATATTAAATGCCATTTTTTACACATACTAAAATACACTTATCAGATGTCAAATCTTGGAATTATTCTTATTGTCAGAACTGTCATTTATATATGTATTAAATGTATTAATGTGTGCAGTATAATCAAAAATAAAGCACAGTAATTATAAGATGAGACAGGCAGCATTTGAAAATCTAATTTGTCCTGCTAGGTAATACGAAACACTTAATTCTGTATGAACATTTTCTTACATCTTTATGTTTCCTTAACATTAATATTGAATTAGCATTTATGCTCAAGGTAAATCATACAACAAAAAGTAGTACTATAAATTTTGTAGCAGTCTGTAACACTCTCTTCTTAATGCTATAACCCTGACTAATATCTCATTCCCCATCCTGCTCTCCCTACACTTCTCTGTTCTGTTAGTCTGACGCCTACCAGTGTTACTGAAAAACAAAATAGAGAAGAAACCACACAGTAGCACAGAACGAAATGATAAAGCGCTTTTCGTTTATTCCAATAAACAAACTTCTTCAGATCAAGAAAAACAAAAAGTCACAGCTTAAATACTCTCTGGGCTAATACTTACAAAGTCAATTAACTACTTAAAGTGAAAGCTGACTTACAAGACACACCCTGTTTGCAAACACAACTAGACTAAAACCTGCTTTTAAAGTAAAAGCTAAAAATCCAAATAGTCAGACTAAAAGTACAACTAGCGTGGTCTAAAAAAAAATGTGTAAATCTAGCCTACTACTAAGCTAGTGAGGCAAAGAAATAATAATTACAAGTGCTAGCCCTCATCTACGCTAGAGGTAAACATAAGTTTGTGCATCTGTAAACCAGGCAAAAAAATATATATATATACTTTTATATTATGTTTTGTTTTCTGTATTAGAGCTTAGCCTAAGCCTTACCTATGGACTCTGTATATGTTTTTTTTTTTATGTATAACCCTGTATAATTTTTTTATGTACAATCTAAGTAATGTACTGCAAATCATGTTACTACTGCATATAATTGTATGTTATGTCACTGCTTATGCTTGAAGCTTTTCTCCCCGGGCCTTTACTGAAAATGGACATATATCCAGTTGAACTAGCCCGGTCAACAAATGTAAAATAAATAAATAAATAAAAATAAAATAATAAAATAATGGAAGCATACAGTTTTTCTAATAGATCAACTTTAGTGACAGCCTTATAAGAAAAATATGCCAAAATTTCATTTTCACATATACTTCTACCAACATACACCTTAACTGCTTCCTACATTTCTCAATACATGTTACATCTAATTATTTGATGCATACATTTATGACTCATCATTACTTATACCTATGGCACTTCTTTTATAATGTTCTCATCCTCATTTTTAATCCTTTGCACTCATTTCATCTGTGTCTAACTGCCCCCTTGTATCCATCTTATTTCCCCCGTTAAGAGTATACATGACTAATATACAAAATGCTTTTTTAATACCTTTGACCAAATGTAATTCCTTGCAGTCCTTTGTAACTATTAAATATATCTTTTATTGTGAAAATATATAGAATCAGTTTGGTTTTAGTGAAATTGGGTACATCACAGGTGATGATAACTGTAATCCATTTGAAAATGTCACATGAATTACCAATGAATACTGGTTACTAACCTAGCGAGAGAGAAGATTTCCAAAAAGTTGACTATGACCCCTAGAATTTTGGAATCCTATTTAAACCAAGATGTGTTGTACATTGTGGATTGTTGCATAAACATTAAATTCTGGTATGCAATTTCCTGATGCATTAACTTTAAAATAAAACATCACAGGGTAAATTTTACTACTATATGTGTCAAATTATTATGGCTAGCCAGTTAGGAGTCAAACTTATAACCTTCTGGTTTACACAGTTAAACTAAATCAATTACTTTGCTATTACTATAAACACAGAATGTTTTGTATTCCTCAATGTTACAACACCTCAGGTTTGCCTGTTTTATACCAGTGTAGTTTTCAATTTAGCTAAAATATCAAGAATTTCTTCTTCCTTCTAAACTTGTATTAAATTATCTGAAAAGTTATGTTACCAGGTGGAGTCTGCTTACTTATAGCTATAAAAGGGCACAAACTTGCATTTGTTAATTGTACTCATTCCATTCATGCACATTGTAATAACAGTCTTGACTATCACTGCTTTACCCACAATGAATTCAGTTTTACTGAATGTCAATGTCTGACACACCTTAATTTACAAAATTGCTAGAGCTGGTGACACTTTAGGAAGATCCCAGTCTTGCTGCTCATGTTTTCTTAGTCAGTCTGTGTTTTTCTAATTTGACACCTTGCAAAATCAGTATATTACAGGAATTTAACTTAGAAATCAGTCATGGTCAATTCTGATTTTAACTAATGCAGCACATATGAAAATACCATGTAACCATAGTTACTGAATGCATTTAATATTAGTTTTGCTTTCACTGGGCAGACAACAAATAACCACAAACATAATGTCAATTTTGGCAACACACGGGCCTTCAGACACACAAAATGTCATGTACCTTTCTTGTTCTATCAAGTGTCTTCAATTTAAAAGTCCAGTATGTGACAATGTTGTAATTTTGTTTAAAATCTACTGTGCATGCTAATTGATGTCATCTGTGATGTCTGTAATATTAAAGAGGCACATTTATAATGTCTAAACCCTCTCGCCCTGGGATAAAAAGCCATAAAATGAAAGTAACATGTGACTCATTTGTGTAAATGCACAGCTGAAACTGTCTCAAAAATAAAACTATTATTAATATGCATTTAACATCTGAATTGTTGTTGAAGATCTGTTCATAGGTTGGTACTAGGCTATCGGCCCTAGGGCCTATACAAGCCTAGCCATAACTGTATTTGTCAAAATAGGAAAAAGGGTTAATGAATTTATCAAGGAACAAGGCTTCAAATGCCTACTTTAGAAGTTTGTTAATTTCACATACTCACAACATAACATACAATAACTGAAGAAAAAAAATCAAAACTCACAAAGTTCTAAAGCTCTCTTCCTGCATGTGTGGAAATTGGGAGGCACTAACAGAATATTTTACTTAAATCTTATAAATAATTAATTCTTTCCTTTGCCTGTGCAAAGCAACTCTTAGAAACCCAACAATGTACTGTATATTGCTTTAAACAATATTTTACCATATTTAATATTTCCTGAGTACAGTAAAATGTACTTACTTTTTCTCAAAGACCTAGAATCAGTACTGCTTGAAATTTTATAGTGACATGTTTAACTTTTACACGTACTTATATACAAAAGAACTAGAGTTTCCTGTAGGGATCACTTAATAATGCAATTAGTTGTCTGTTAGAAAGCTAGTCAATCAGTCTGTATGTGCACAATCAAGTCTATCTTCTAAACATTTAAATCTCATAGTGCAGCACTCTTTGTTTTACTGTATGTGAGACTATTTTTTAAACATTGAATTTCAATGCAGTATATGATAGAAAAACAAAAATAAAGGAAATGCTTTGGTTCATAGGTTCATAGGTTCATAGATGTGTACTAGGCTAATGGCCTTGGAGCCTTTACAAGACTAGCCCATAGAAATGCCCTGGCATTGTGCCGCCCGACATTATTTCCCAGTGCCTCTTATTAAATAGAGCCACTGCAGTGATCCCCGGGGTGAACTTTTTATTTCCCATCCACTCATCAAGAATTCTCTTGAAGATGGCCAGTGAGGTGCCCTGCTTGACATGTATCAAAAGTCTATTCTAGAATATGGGCAGTCTCTGTGTTCTGAACCTGTCCCTCCAGCATGTTCTGTTGATTGTGGTAATGAGGTTGAGGTCTCTGGAGTGTGTGGTGTGAAGGAATTGGGATTTCTTTAGATGTAGCATTTCTAACAGAGATGGGTCAGACATGGCTTTGTAAGCCAAGCAGAGATCTCCTTTTAGTAGATGATATGAGACAGAGAATAGCTGGAGTTTTTTGAGTCTGCCCATGTAGGACATGTGTTTAAGGCCTAGGATCCTCTTCAAGAGGTACTTTTGTGGCCTTTCCAGCTGTTGCATATGTCTAGTGAGTTACATGCCAAATGGGGCATTATACTCGATGATTGGCCTAATCAGGGAAGAGTAGAGAGAGATGATGACCTCTTTCTTCTTGGATGCAAAACCCCTGGTAATAAGATGTGCCACATAGAAGGACTTTCTGGCCAAAGTGGCAATGTGATAGTCGAAGGAGAGGTTTCTGTCAACCTGTGTCCCCAGATCTCTTATAAAACCTTCAGTGTGCAGTGGGCTCCCATCCATGTGGTAACTAGTGGGGACTGAGTTATTCTCAAAGGGGACGACGACGCATTTTTTGGCTCTAAACTTAAGGCCATGGTTTTGACACCAGTCATTGGGCTCAGTGAGGCCTTTCTGTATGATGTCTACATCACTTGGGGGGTTAATAATGGCTCACAGCTTGGAGTCATCTGTGAACATGGTCAGCCAGAGTCCCCCCTGTGTTGGCCTGGACTTCTGAGAAGTAGATGCCAAGCAGGAGAGGCTCCAGGACTGATCCCTGTGGGACTCCACTCGTGACTGGTCAGCAGTCTGACTTGGAATCTGCTACTTTCACACTGTGGGTTCTATCTGTGAGCCAATTTGCAACCCACCTAGCGATATAGGAGTTGATGCCTAGTTTTGTGAGTTTATCAATAATTCCTGAGTGAGGAATGGTATTAAAGGCCTTGGCCAGATTGAGGTAGGGCATATGAACTCCCTTGCCCTCATCCACAGCTCTGGTGACTGACTCAAAGAAGTCCATCAGGTTGAGCAGGCCTGCTCTACCTTTCACAAAACCAAATTGGGTGGTATCTAGAGTTTGGAGATTCCCTATATCCTTGTTAATTAGGTCCATGATGATGCACTCCATAGCCTTACATATCAGACTTGTCAGGCTAATGGGGTGATAATTCCCAGAGTCTGTATTTGCTCCCCCTTTATGGAGAGCGATGACTGTAGCAGTGCACCATTCGGTATGGACAAAGCCTGAGGTGAGGCTGTGATTGAACAGGCACACAGATGTGGTGCCAGTTCACTTTGTAGATCATGTAGAACACATCCAGGGATATTGTCAGGTCCCATGGAAGCTGTATTCCTGGCCTTGGACAATGCAGCTTTAACCTGTGCTGCAGTAATGCTGGGTGCCTGGCATTCCTCTGGTATTGTGATTGGTCCTTTGGGGGGGGGTAAAGTTGGCACTGAATCTGTCAGCCAGTATGTTGGCAATATCTGCTGGCTTAGTATAGGAGGTACCATTGCGCACTAACTCAGAGCAAACCTAGGTATTGCCGTGGAGATTCTTGATATAACTATAGAAGGCTTTGTGGTTGTTTTTAGTGTCTGCCACAATTCTGCCTTCATAGCTGGCTTTAGAGGTTTTGATGAGTGATCTCAACTTTTTGTTGAGGCTAATAAGGGAGTGTTTCCAGTCTTGGGACTTCACCTTTTTGTGCAACA
>NC_056736.1:466821862-466971862 GCF_019279795.1 Protopterus annectens | reverse complement strand
CAGTACAGACTTTAACCGCAGTTTCTGTAAGACTTATAGGAGTCAAGAAGATTTTTGTCAGAAGAACAAAGGTGACAATTTGGGAGGTAGTGGGTGAGAAGTCTACTTAAACACGGGCAGGAAGTGGGATTAAATATAATTTTGTGTGTTAAGAGAAGCTGAGTATGACTCGGTGGGATAATTCTAACCAATTTAGAGTTTTTAGTGAAGAACAGTGATGTGTTCTGTGACTTGTATGATTTGCAAATCTAGCTACCTATAATGTTTATTCATTTTTTTATATCCTGCTAGGTGAGGCTTATACTCAGTACAGCCCCAGGAAGCACACTCTCAATAAGCAGATACTATTAGAAAAAAACAAAGATTAGGTACATAATACATTCACAAGTTCATAAAAAGGGCAACTGTTTAACACAACTGTTCAGTGCTGCAGTTTTCTCTATACTATTTTCCTTGAAGTTTTGCTGATATTTTTGTTTTCTGCACACTGACATTTGATTCAATACCCAAGGACTAACTATACATGGTTATAATCAGTAATATAGATGTCATGCTCTAATCTCTGAGTATGCTTTTAATAACAATTTGTTACACGAATATTGCTAATTAAAGGCTGCAGCTACAATGCAGACTTCTAAACCATTGCCACATATTGTAATGTAAATGATTACAGTGTACCATACTGTTGCTAGTCTGGGAAAGGTAACAACAACAGGAGTATTAAATACACATGCCTTCATTGTGCCAGTTTTTATAGATGTTAAGCTGAAAAGAAACATGTCTACTGTTTGAGCATACCTCGCTGGATGCAGGACTGAAGGAAAATAAATTCTGGAAAGGAAAGTAATAAGTGAAAACCATGAAATGTCACTCCTTTGCTTTTCTTTTTGAGAGTCAGATGCATCGAAAGCTCCCAGGGAAGCTGGGTTTAGGAGCTGGAAATTTGCTGATGGTTTGTATC
Source organism: Protopterus annectens (assembly GCF_019279795.1). Taxonomy (NCBI): domain Eukaryota; kingdom Metazoa; phylum Chordata; order Ceratodontiformes; family Protopteridae; genus Protopterus; species Protopterus annectens. Next base: position 466,970,901 of record NC_056736.1, on the reverse strand, counting down.
ATGGATTACTGCCTGATGGTCTGATTCCTAAATACAAGAAGCCTTGGAAGAGAAACAACATCTATTTTTTTTAAATAATATCAAAAGAAGTGCAAAGAGCCTTTATCTTAGTTACAAGGACAGTTTATTCTGTAACTTCATCACATCAGATGTTTTTGCACCTATGTAGTGGGTTACTCATTAAACTTATTTTATATTTTAATAAAGTGAAATGAAAGGAACTTGACAACCAAGAATTTCTAAATCAGCTGCTACTTTTTCCATTTTATATATATATATATATATATATATATATATATATATATATATATATATACATACACATATATTTAAGTGGAATTCTTTTAAAATTGAGATGAGAGAGTTGTTACACACACACACACACACACACACACACACACACACACACACACACACACACACACACACACGCACACACGCACACACGCACACATGCACACACACACACACTGCATCCTAAAGTAACTTCCAAACAGTTTTGGATGATTTTCAAGTGGGCTGAATTTTAATCTAAACAGTAAAAAAGAAAATTAAAAGCTAAATGTAGGCCTAAACCCTTGTACTTCACTGCTTTGTTATGCTATTCTTTAACTGTTCTTTATTTTTTAGTCATCATTAGAAACATTTTTGGATAATGCGAGGTTCTGGCTCCTTTTCACATGTATTTTAATGCACAATTAACTCGGCTCAAAATGCCTCTTCTGTTCACACATGATCAATAGATGCATAGAGAACTAGACAGATGAGTACACTGATGCATTTAAGTTAAGTTATGCTAACATATTTTCTTCAATAAAAGCATTGTTTAATGGAGGGAGGGTTAACACTGAGCACAGCTTCTTTGATTAATTGCCAAATTGTCATTAAATGGGAGTACTTCCTAAGTGATTTAAGATGTTTGCACATAGTAATAGTGTATATGAAGAGAGAGTCTTTGTGTCCTTGAATAATAGTATTTGATGTACTCATCTGATTTTTTGAATGTTCTGTATTTTACCTTCCCTATAAAAGTTACTTTTCCAAATGAAATGTAAGTGAAGTTCTTTTTCTTACAAGTGTAACTCTTTGGTACCATAGCACTTGGAAAACACAAACTCAGTTTGTCATTAAGGAAACTTTATCAGAGATTACTTTCTAATAAAGTTTCCTTAATGACAGACTGAGTTTGTGTGTGCCATAGCTCATGTTACTATCTAATAATGTATGTGTGCACAGCACAGTTCCATCAGCTTGACATATGTTGCAACCACCTGAGCATGATATAGGCTCTTCTGATAAAGGACGTAATGGGTTACTATACCTAATCTCCAGCACACTCTATCCTCACCTTTAAAATGGTAAGGGTGAATTTTTATGAAGTTCCATTGAGTACAGATAGCTGATTATGTCAGATGTGTGGCTTCCTTCTGATGCATACATCTTTTTGCAGCAGATACTTTTACGTTGTACCTTTGGATAATATGGAGAAATTATCATAGTGTCCATGCTTTCCTTGTCTTCTTTACTCTCTGTCATTTATCGTCACATCACTTCTGTCATGTTTGTACTTAAAACTATGTAGCTTTCTTTAATAAAATGTTCCATCTCTTTCTCATCTCTAGAGAGTTTCCTTTCTTTTTTTTAATGACTTGCACCATTTGGACAGGAATATTTCTGCAGTAACAACAGAAACCGTTTTATCGCTTGTTAGAATCTCCTTGCTATGACTATAATTATTTCATCATTAGGATCACTGCTGTAGTACCAAAGCTTAAAGGCCTCTTCCACATGTCCAAACTATTCGTCAGACTGAAATGAACAGACTAAAAAGACTGGTCTGTGTGCCAAACCCTTCAGAGCTTTCCTGCCACTGAAGAGAGCTCCTCTTGCTGGCTTTCAGGGATTGATGGTCGACTAACATATTACACTGCTTGGCAGATAAGTTCCCTTCAGGAAAAAAAAAAAACTTTCCACATCTGCTTTTTATGTCATAAACAAAACCTTTTCTGAGAAAAGATTCATTTTAAGCTAGGAAAAGTGCTTTTGTTGACTGTTACATGATGTTTAGTAACTTTTAAACAGGAACATTATTTTTTACTTTTGTGAGAAAAAATGTTTGAACTAAAACTATTTTTCACTGGTAAAATTTGTTTTACTGTGGTATTCTTGTAGGAAAGTTACTTCTTTACTACTTACCTGTTCTATCAACTACTGCTGCCAGGCTTCCCTGAAAATCAGGAGTTTTTCTTTGGCTTAACCATGGAACAACCTACTGACTGCTTGGTTCTTCCTTCTTCCAGCCACAAAAAAATTGACAAACAGCTTTTGCTACCACAACAGGCTGTTAGAGTGCCTTAGCTACAGATAAGTTATTCTGATGTGGCCATTTCTAGTCCATCAGACCATTTATATTTTTACTTACCTCCCTCTGGCATAGTCCCTATAGCCACCATAGACTGGGGAGGTGGTTAGCTATCTCCTCTGTGACTGTTGGAGTGCCCTTTGTGGGAACAGTAGAGTTACTCTTGCTAGTCTTGGGAGAAGGGGCAGGAAATGCCACTCGAACTAGCCAGAATTATATGCCCATCCCTATGGGGGTGGGGGTGGGAAAAGTGAGTCTGCTTCTCCAGAAATTCCTGTCAAAAAGAAGTAAAAATTTAAGACATTTTTCTTCTCCTGTCTTGATCACTTTGGAAAGGAGTAAAAAACACATTTATTCTCCTGCTTCAGTCACTTTGAACAGGAGGAATTTATTGGACTTAGCTCAGGGTCTCGTTCAAGCTCTTGACCATTCTAGTTCAGCTGTTTCTGGCAAAAGAAAAACTGATTTTTCATTTTCTGAAGAGTTTCAAGTTTCTGACCCATAAAATGATTGTGAAGGGACAGATGCTATTTTGTCTCCTCTGGTTTATGATTCAGATTATGAGGAGGGTGTGGCATCTGCCATGCCCTTTGATGGATTCTCTTTCTCTGAAATAATTTCCAAACTGAATCAGTTTATGCGGGAACATAATGACATTCCACTGTGCATGAAAAAGTATTATGATTTATTACAACTGGATTTTCCAAAACCTATCATACTTTTCCTGTTCTTTCAGCACTGGAGGATGTTTTTGTCAGCCTGCAACTTGCCTGACAGCCAGCCTGTTGACCCCAAGAAAGCAAATATATTGTATAAAGTTCCTCAAGCTTATAAGTTTTTATGCACTCTTCCCAGATCAGACCCAGTAGCTATTATTTTTAGTGAACCCAGCTGGTGATAAACATTTGGTTAATTCCAACCTCTCTTCTTCTGACAAGGGTGGGAAATATTTTGATAGATTTGGAAAAAAATGTGTATTCTTCTGCCACAGTTATGTTTGGAATCCTCAATGTCAAGATTACATGTTAAAGTTTATATTTCCCTCTTTGAAAACATGAGAAATTTTATGATATCTGGTTCCACTTCTGAGAAAAAGAAGTTTTGTGTGACTTCTTCTGTGTATCAAGTGACTTACTCATTGTTTGACATGTGCTTATGATTCTGCTGATGACACTTTCAATGGCTGTTGCCACTGTAACTGTTAGAGGAAATTTGCTTGGATGCTTTCTCAAAATCTTAGAGAAGATATTAAAGCAGAAAATTTGAATTCTCCCTTGGAGAGAAAGAGTTAGTTTTTGGACCATCTGCAACAAAGGCCCTTAAAAAAGTGTAATGAGAGAAGTAAGCTGAATCAAGGAATCTCTTAAATGTTTAAGCATTCCTTCATCAAGTTTGACAAGGGATTTAATGTTACCACTTCAGCCTTCTTTGAAAAGCAAAATAAACTCAGCAAGCTGATGATGAGCAAACGTTTAAAAGGTTCAAAAAGGAAAGGAGGAACATTCCAGAAAAAATGTAGTCTAGTAAGTATGAATGACTATCTACAAGACTCACCTCCCTCCTCCCATCACATCAAGCCATTAATCCTTCCATAATGTCTAAACATCTATTTCTCTTTGGCAACACATTATTTCAGACAGATGGATTCTGAAAGTGATCCATCAAGACTACAAATGCCAGTGAAGGTTACAAATGCAAGTGAGTGTATTCCCTCCTTTTTAGGAATCCCCCTCATCTCCCAAACCAAACTTCTCTTTTCCCTTCTGCCATTCAACATCTGTTACCTCAGGGGCTATTAGTAAGGGTTCCCTTCTCATCATTTAGGAGAATAGTTTTATTCAAGAATGTTTCTCGTTCCAAAGAAAGAAGATTCTTGGACACCACTCCTGGATCTTTGTTTTCTGAACCTGTTAGTGATAGCACCCATGTTCAAAATGTTGTTCCTTTGCAACTTGTTACAGTCCCCATTTTAGTTTTCTGGGACGTTAGATTTAAAACAATGCATATCATCACATTCCTACAGGCCCAGATTTTAACATCATCATCAATCATCATCATCAGACCTTCCTTTTCCCATTTTCTACATGGAGTCAGGGGTGTCAGATCACCTGTCTCCATTTGCCTCTATTCAGTGCCATTTTATTACGCAGATTTTAGGCATTTCTTATTGTTTTCTGTGTCTGGATCACATTATCAGTTTTCTACATTAGTCTTTGGTCTATCCACTGCACCAAGGGTATTCATAAAGTGCTCACTTCCTATGGTAGCCTACTGCACACTACAAGGTATTCATGTGTGTTCTCATTTAAGTGACTTGCTTATATTTTGCATAGTGTTTTTCAAAGCATTGGGAATTTGTCAAATGGGAATCTTCTACACAGTAATGCAATGGATGTCCAGGAGAATGCAAAAGTTTGTTTCATACCTTCTCACATGATTGTTTTCCTGAGATGTTTCCTAGATAACTCAGTTCAAAGAGCTTTTCTTCCACAACAAAGTGTAGATATGCATCTAGATATATTTCTGAGCTTATCTCTCAGACTACTCTCTCAGCAGGGTCTACTACAAATGGTCACACACCATTAGGCTGCTATATATTTCTCTGCTGCCACTTGCTCTTGTTGGCAAGTGCTCTAATGCTCATTAACCCAATCTTTATGAAGTAACAATATTCTAACTATACCTCCCAGAATCCTGATCCCAAACCTAAAACCCCCACCTAGTTCCTAAACTTAAACTCCAGATCATTTTCTAAACCAAAAATTCCCCTCCCCTCCCTAACCCTAACCTTCCATCCACTCCCTAAACCTAAATTCTAATCCCCCTTCCTAACACTAATCTTCCAATGATTCCCTAAACCTAAAACCCACCTCTCCTCCGTAACCCTAATCTTACAATTGCTCCATAAACCTAAAATCCCCACTCCCAATAAAACTCAACCCCCAATTGCTCCTTAAACCTAAAATCTACCCCTCCCTAAACCTAAACTCCCCCCTCCCTTTTCCCTTCCTGACTTCCCTGGTCTACAAGCACTTCAGCGTTTCATTCCCTAGGATGCAAGCTTTTAGCATGCATCAGTTGCTTGGCTAAACTCTTACTTGGTCCACAAGCACTTCAGCATTTCATTCCCTAGGATGCAAGCTTTTAGCGTGCATCAGTTGCTTGGCTAAACTCTCACTTGAGTTCGAGAGTGAGCAGCTGGTCTACAACATGGTGTAGTTCCTGGTTTGAGGGAATATGTTTTCATGCAATTTGGGCTCTACCAGCTGTAAGGAACCTGTTTCAGACAGGGAATTTCTCAGGATTCTGGGTTTCACTGGCTTCTATGATTCTCATGATCCCACTTGCAAGACTCCACATGAAAAAAACAATCTACTGGTACCGGAAATCAACATGGTCCCAACATCAGCCTCTTCTAACATTCCAGTTTCCAGTTTTGGGGTTTGAGAAAAGGGAGATTTTTTGGTGGTGAGACCAAATTTATCAGATTTGAGGTCTCCCATTTTCCCCTCCAACTCCAGCACAGTCTGTGACAACAGACAATTCAGACTTTGTTTGGGGAGTAACACCTATGGGGATAAAAGTGCAGGGTCCTTGGAATAGAAAAGACAGACCAAAACACATGAACATAAAAGGGATGTTTGCATTTATAAATGCTCTAAACTCTCTCAATTATCTATGGTCTTGAACCTCTACAAGTGTTTATAGACAACCCCACAGTGATGTGCTACATAAACAAACAGGGGGTAAATAGATATTACCTTCTCTGCAAACTAGCTATGGTAGCCTGGGATACAGCTTTTCAGCACAATCTCACTTTACAGGCATCTTACTGAGAGAGCAAAATTGTGTGCCAGATAAGCTTGGCAGGACCAGAACAGTCCCACATGAATGGAAATTGAATTAGGGGCCTTCCAGAAGTTGATCCAGCTGTGGGAACACCTCAAATAATCTTTCTCCCTCCACTGATAGCAATCAGTTGGCAAAATTCTGCTCCAGGACTCCATGAACGAAGGCATGGAAGGCAGATGCTTTTTCTTTTCCTTGGACAGGAGCATTCCTGTAGCTTTTCTGCACTTTCCACTAATACCCAGGGCAATTCTGAAGATTCAGAAGGACTCTCCAAAGATCATTATGGTGCCTCATTTCTGGTCCAGGCAACAGTGTTTTTCCCTTCGTTTGGAAATGGCCAGGGGAATTACTTACTACACGAAACATATGTTTTAGCTACAGCACATATGAAGAATACAATCCAGGCTACTTCCTAAAAGAACATTATGTACATACAGTACAGGTGCAGCATGCCGTACGCATAATACCTACACTGTACGTTCTCCCATGCAACACATGTAAAACCAACTTTACACGCAAATCCAGACGTTCTTATAATGCGTCCAATCACAGGCCACCTTACTGGCACCACTGCAATTATATAAATCATGGATGTAATAATAATTTTGAATACTCTGAATATACTGCTGCAAAAGTCATCTTTCTCTGTAATTTCTGTAAACAGTCTCTAAGATGTCCCAGTGTTCTAGCTAAGAATATTTTTTAATAACACTTTCAAGCCAATAGCAGAGTGAGAATACATTAACGTGTGCACTAGAAGAAGAGAGTATAAGAAGTCCAGGGAGACATCAAACAAAGAAGCATAACCACTATCACAAGTGATAGCTCATGTGGCAAAATGTAGTGACATAAGCAAACACTGAAGGTAGCAGAAATGGTTTTACACTAACAATTGATCTATTAAAAGCAACTCCTTGATGGGTCCTTGCTTGGATATCACTTCACCACCAATGAGCACTCAGCATCATTCCAGTAGAAAAACATGTTTGGGATGTTTGCACTATTGGCAGAAGCATGCTGTGATGTAAAGCAATTGCTACATGAGCATATTTGTCCTTTGAGACTGATGGTTCACCCCCTAGCCACCAGTCAGCATCCATCTAAAAATAAAGAATTAATAGTACACATTCCACACTACATTTTTAGTGCGTTATATAAACATATATTCTTGCCTGACTTTCAAAGCACTCGAAGGCAGCATCTGGTGAGAGAATCCCTCATCCTAAGAGGAACAAAAGGAAGATATCATCCTCAAGGACAGATCCCAACTACCTCAAGTAATATGGTTAAAGCATATCTACTATATGTAACGTCAAAGGGTCCTTGACTGGGTGGAAACCTAACAGTACTAGCAAGGTGGAGAAGAAGAAAGACTGCCCTGGGCCATAACTGAGATGGCTCACTCCTAAGAAGGGGTGGGTGACAAGTAATTTGCTTCTCTGAGTCCTGGTTGAGATATTAATGCTTGGTAAGGGTATATATCAAGGACTAAGTGGCCACAGAACAAACAGCCATAATATAGATGCCCCTTAAATAAGCCCTGCAGGTAGCTACTCAGTAAGTGTTAGCTTGCTTGTTTGTTTGTTTGTACGAATGTTTAAAACAATCTATTTCACACTCAGCCGAGGCCTTAACAATGACCACAAAGAAAAGGCAGCATAGGTTATTATGTTTAATATTTCGTCGCAGTATACATATATGATTGACAGGAAAAAAGTCTATAGATTACAGCATACTTTTAAGGTGTCTATTGATATGATAATTTTCACAAAGAGGCTAGTACATATTGAAAAATACTTTACATAAGAGTTCATTTTGTCTATAGCAAATAGCTAAGCACATTGTGAGGAATTATTTTGCATCCTTGTAGCATTTTCTTTAAAGTGTCAACATAGAAATAGGTTATACATAGTAAATGAGGCCCGGCTGATATACAGTCCTAGCAACTGCAGGAGTTAATATGCTGCATGCGGGGTACATTCAGCATTTCTTTCATGGATAACACAGATGTGATAGCACATAGTAACCATCTGCAATCAGATATAACTTTTTTAAAAATGCTACTTTACAAAAATGTTCTGTGATTTACAATATTTACATTTTCAAGGTAGCAGTTATACAGTACAAGTTTTTGTGGTTATACAAACGTACATGATAGCAGGTACAATGACAGCAGGAAACAGGCAGAATATTCTCAGAATAAATTAAATTATTTATTTATTTGTCTTTGCTGACCGGGAAACGTCCAACTTGGTAAAGAAAAGTCCGACTTGGTAAAACCCATTTTCAGCGGAGGCCTGGGGAGAAAAGCTCCACATTTGCCTTACACATAATGTACATTTATAATTGCAGGGTAAAAACATCTATATATGAGCTTACTTACATGAATTATTTTAACATTTTTAAACATTTTTTACATTAGCATAGCATTTTGGCACAAACACAAGAGAGAAATTAACATAACTCGACTATTTATTGAATAGCGAAATAACATGCAATAACAGTTAATGCATTTATAGCATGACTGCTACAGGAACAAGAACAAATTGGGATGTTTTTGAGTTCAGTAATAATTTACAGATATACAAGTAGAATGTAGCTTAAAAATTGATGAGAGATTTGAAAAGAGAAGTTATGGAAATGAGCATGAAGATAAATGGACAGAGGAGGAACTGTAGTTAGTGGTGGGGTGCGAGAGAAGGAGGAAAAGTAAACGTTTAGGAAATAAGTGTAGTCTGAGGAGAAGTGGTAAGGTACAAAAAGATTGGGAAGCAAAGTAGCTGTAAGAGTTGAAGAAAACTAATCTGAGTAAAGCTAGCCAGGGGAGCAGGAAGAAGAGAACGATCTTTGACATAGGTGCTGTTTAAGCAAAGCTTTTAAACTATTTAAGTTCTCTGTTTTAATTCTGTGGGGATTTCATTCCAGAGTTTTGACACATAATGAGAGCACAGAGTCTCCAGATGTGCTGAACATCTTACTGAAACATAGTAAACGTGTATTGCTAGAACGAAGGTCTCTAGCGGGTGAAAACTACAGCAGCATGTTCTGTAATGCTGGGCATTTGCAGAGTACAACAGATTGTGGGCAATGATTAGTTGTGAGCATGTCAACTGATTTTTGAGGTCAAGCCAGTTTAATTGTTTTAATGCAAGGCAGTGGTGTGTTTTATAAGCTTGGCTGGTTGCAAATTTAGCTATTTTGTAGGAGCAGGAGACTAGTTTAGTTTACTATGTAGTGTTGATATTTGTAAAACTAGAGGAAGCATATAATAGAGAAGGAAGGAGGTATGTTACTGCTAAGGTAATCCTTGTTTGATTGTTCAGGTACTGTTTGGCTCTATAGAGGGAGTCGAGTTTTTGGTGAGTTTTCTTGATGGAATGAAGTATGTGATGATCAAATTTGAGGTTGTCATCTATTATGACTCCGACTAGTTTAGTTTGGTTTATGGTTTCTATTTTTTTATTACTTGAGGCAATATGACATCTGTGTTTCTGGTTAAGATATTGTTTTGGAGTAAATAGCACAATTTTCCTTTTATTTATTTATTTATTTATTTATTTATTTGGCATTAAGCAACCAATCAGAATTTTTTAGCCATTTTTCAATGCCAGTGAAAGGTTTTTGACTGATTTCAAGTAGTTTTGTTATGGATGGGGCAGAGCAGATAAGGGTTGAATTGTTGGTATAGTGTATGAGAGTGGCAAGTGTTGTAGCAGTATGAAGTTTATTTATGAAAATATTAAATAGACAAGGGCCAAGTATTGACTCTTGAGGGACACCAACCCAGACTGGATGAAATGCAGAAAGGTTTTGTTGTCATTTAGTTACCTGCTGATGACTGCATAAAGAACTGTGAAGCCAGAACAGAGAAGGGTAAGTAAGACCTCGTGTTGCTAGTTCAGAGAAGAGCTTTTGGTGAGACACTGTGTCAAATGCTTTGGAAAGGTCAAGGAAAAGTGAAGAAACAAGCTTGCCATCATTTCTGTATTGGTTTACTATGTTGGTGATGTTTAGGAGGGCAGTAGTAGTACTATAGGTGATGTCTAGGAGGGCAGTAGTAGTACTGTGGGTGATGTTTAGGAGGGCAGTAGTAGTACTGTGGCTGATGTTTAGGAGGGCAGTAGTAGTACTGTGAGTGATATTTAGGAGGGCAGTAGTAGTACTGTAGGTGATGTTTAGGAGGGCAGTAGTAGTACTGTGGGTGATGTTTAGGAGGGCAGTAGTAGTACTGTGGTTGATGTTTAGGAGGGCAGTAGTAGTACTGTGGATGATGTTTCAGATGGCAGTAGTAGTACTGTGGTTGATGTTTAGGAGAGTAGTACTGTGGTTGATGTTTAGGTGGGCAGTAGTAATACTGTGGTTGATGTTTAGGAGGGCAGTAGTAGTACTGTGGGTGATGTTTAGGAGGGCAGTAGTACTACTGTGCTTGATGTTTAGGAGGGCAGTACTAGTACTGTGGATGATGTTTAGGAGGGCAGTAGCAGTACTGTGGTTGATGTTTAGGATGGCAGTAGTAGTACTGTGGTTGCTGTTTAGGAGGGCAGTAGTAGTACTGTGGTTGATGTTTAGGAGTGCAGTAGTTGTACTGTGGGTGATGTTTAAGAGGGCAGTAGTAGTACGGTGGGTGATGTTTAGGAGGGCAGTAGTAGTACTGTGGATGATGTTTCTGAGGGCAGTAGTAATACTGTGGTTGATGTTTAGGAGGGCAGTAGTAGTACTGTGGTTGGGACTGAAACCATGTTGGGTGCTGGAGAGGAGCTTGTGTTTTGTTTTATGTTTCATAAGTTGAGACTGAATACATTTCTCAAGGATTTTAGAGAGGGGTGATAGGATAGCAATAGGTCTATAGCTTGTTAACTCTGCTGAAGTACCTCCTTTTTGAAGGGGTATAATAATGTAATAATGGATTTTTTCCAGATGTGTGGGACATAATTTTCAATTATTGACAATTGATAAGAATGGAGTCAGGGAAGGCTAGTGGTTCTGCACCTATTTTGAGTAACTCAGTGGGAAGATTATCTGCAGCTAAGGTTGTTGCTTTTAATTTGGCTAGTAATTTTTTATGGTTGCTGTTGTGATGGGCTGAAAACTAAAAAAAAAACAGTGTGTTGCTTTCGAGAACAGATGGAAGTTTTAGAAGTTAAGGGGTGAAGTGAGGTGGCCATTGATTAGTGACAGAACTAAATGGATAAAATGAGTGTTGAACTGAGTGGCAATGGACTCTCTGTTGTTTGAAGTAGAAAGACAGGGTGTAGTGGTATAGCTGGGGTGCAAGAGTTTTTAGAGAGGACTAAAAAAAGCTTGGGGTGGTTTTGCTGCTTTTATTTGGAAATTACTATAGTTGGCATAATGGTTAAGGTCTTTGCCTCCCATGCATAAGATACAAAGTTCGAACCTGACCTCTGGCCAATGCCTGTTTGGAGTTTGCATGTTCTTCCTTGTGTCTCTGTGGGGTTCTTTCTACCTCCAAAAAACATGCTGAGTGTTTCCATATCAAACTCACCAATGAATAGAGCTGTGGGCAGCAGCACAGAAACTACACGGTGCCCTGTAAGAGGAACTGTTGTATAGACCAACCACTTTGGGCATTTACTGTGGCGTGCAGTATCCTCAAGGTAGAACATGGACTGCAGAATGCACACCATGTTAGATCTAGCCACTCAATGGTATAAAATATGGCTATAGGTGATTTGGCCATGTTTACTAATGCTGCCAAATGCACATGTGTATCTGCCGGTGATAAGTGGATTGAGGACTAGGCCTACTCTTGCTACTGGCTGGCTGGTGTCCAGTTGTCCAGCCTGGGCCATCTGGGATAGCTCTGCTGAGTGAAATCTGGAAATAAAACCATTTAAACTGCCAAACATGAACTAAGAATTGCTACACTCAATGTAGGTTCATTGACAGGACACAATTTAAAGTGGATGACTTGATGGTACAGAGGAGGCTGTACAGCTTTTGTATCCAAGAGACAAGATGGAAGGGCAGTGCAGCAAAGACACTTGACTTGGGATCCAGAGTCTACTACTCAGGAGGAGGCCAGGTTAGAAATGGTGTGGGGATTGTGGTGAGACAGAAACTTCAGAAGGCAATGAGGGATATCCTCAGAATTAATGACAGACTCATGGCAATCAGACTCCAGTGTAATTATAGTGCAGTACTCATATTCTCATCCTACAGCAGGGTTGTGATAGTGAGGAAAAGTGTGCATTCACACAGCAGTTGCAGGACCTATTAGATAAAGCAGGACAACATGAATTGGTGTTGAAAATGGGTGACTTGAATGCATATATTGGGGCAGACAGAATAGTTTATGAGGACTGCCTGGCTACACATGCATGGGGCAGGAATAATGAAGGAGAGGCCATTCTAGACTTCTGTCAGTCAAATGGCTTGATAGTAGCCAACACATGGTTCAGAAAGAGAGGCAGTCACAAGATCACATTAAAGAATAGCCAACATGCAACTGAGGTTGACTTCCTCCTAGTAAGAAAAAGGCATTTAGTAGACACAGTGATTGCAAAGTCATCCTCAGTGAATCAGTCAGCTCACAGCATAAACCACTGCCTGCTATAATCAGTTGCAAGCAATGGTCAGGAAAGGCTCTAAGGTCAACAGATGCCAGGATGAACACCTGGAAGTTGACTACAGAGAAAGCACAACAGTTTAAGGAATTATTTAGGGATCTAGCACCCCAAAATGAGGAGGAAAAAGGTGGAGTTGAAGAAGAATGGCAGTGCCTCAAAACAGCATGTGTGATGATTACAGAACAGATATGTGGCCAACCTAGGTATGGAAATCAGGTACATAAGTAAACTGGTGGTGGAATGAAGAAGTCCAGGAAGTCATCAAAAGAAAGAAGGAGTGCAGGAAAAAGTGGGAGATAGCAAAGACTGACCAGGCTAGGAAGGACTACGGGTTGGCTAACAAAGAAGCTAAGAAAGATGTTGCAATAATAAAGACTAGGTCATCAGAGGCACTCTACCAACTTTTGAAAAGTGACTCAGTAAGTGACACAAAGAAACTAAATCAGGTTACAAGGCAAAGACAGAAAGATAAAGAAGACAGTCAGACACCTTTCATAAGGGATGCCAGCAACAACCTGCTCACCAGTCCACAGGACGTCAAAGGCAGATGGAAGGAGTACTTCCAGCAGCTTCTGAATGAAGAAAACCCCGCACAGGATCCGAAGATCATAAGGAAGTTACTAGGCTATTGGCCCTAAGGCCTTTACAAGCCTAGCCAAGAATTTAGCCCATGTTATGACAAGTCAGCACCTGATGCCCCTGTCCAGCAGGGACACAGGTGAAATCCCACAGGTGCTGTGCTTTAAAAGAGTAAATGAGGAACTCTGCTTGAGGTAGAGATGGAGTCTATTCCACAGAAGGGGGAGTCTCTGGCACACAAATCTGTCCCCCCAACAAATCCTATTGATGTCACAGACCAGGGTGAGGTTGCATGTGTGAGTTACTCGAGTGGAGATTGACTTGCAGATATGCAGCAGTCCCATCAAGTCGGGGTCTGAGATTGCTTTGTATGCCAGACAGAGGTCACCTCTGAGGAGTCTGTATGAGACTGAGTAGAGGGACAGGGCTTTTAGCCTATCTGTGTAGGGTAGATGTTTGAGGCCCTGGATTCTCCTGGTGAGGAACCTCTGTGGTCTCTCCAGCTGCTGCATGTGCTTTGTGAGGTACATGCCAAAAAGGGGCATTGTACTCAATAATGGGCCTTATAAGGGAAAGAATACAGGGATGTTATGACCTCCTTGTCCCTGGATGAGATACCCTTCTTAATAAAGTGGGCCATGATGAAAGCTTTCCCTACAACAGAGGCAATGTGGTGGTCAAAAGTATCAACCTGGCTGCCCGTGTCCCTCACAACTGATTGTGTGTTTAGGACCTTGTTATTAATGTGATAATTTGTGGGGGATGTCACTCTTCCCAAAGGGGATGATGATGCAAAATATTTATTTAACATTTGTTAACCATGAAAGTCCAACTGGGATAGAGTCCATTTTCAGCAGAGACCTGGGAGACAAGCACTCCACATGCATGTCTTTGAAATGTGGGAGGAAAGCAGAGCAACTGGAAGAAACTCACGCAAATGCAGGAAGGACATGCAGACTTCACACAGAAAGTACCCCATCTGAGAATCGAACCAGAGAACCTCTTGCTGTGAGGCAACAATGTTAACCACTTCACCACTGCATCACCCAAAAGTGTAGAACCATTGCAATTTGGTAGTGAGTGTGGGATTCACACTTGTTTTGTGGAGAGATGCACATAAACAAATACAGCAAGTGGGTTGGAGTGAGATTAGAACCCTACCTAGCTAGTCTTACACACCACAGATCACAGTACTTATCGCATGCACAACTGCTTAAGGGTTAATACAGAGGCTATATTGCCCCAGATACAGCCTACAATGAAAGATGAAGAGGAGCTCACCCTAGAAGAACTTAGACTAGTACTAAGGAAAAATGAAGGCCAACGTAGCAGGCTCTGATGAGGTAACAGCAGATATGATAAAGCTGCTGATTGAGATGGGGGAAAAATGACTGCTGTGGGTACTCATAGCAGGGAGGAGAGAAAGGCATATCCTAGATGACTGGAAAATAAGCATACTCATGTCACAACTGTGTGCAGTACAGAAGTATCAGACTCCTGTCACACTGCATGAAGGTTCTGAAGAGGGTGACTGATAAGTGGATATGCAGAGTAGTAGAAACCAAGATGAGAGATGAGCAGTTTGGATTCAGTTTAGGATGCAGCACAATTGACCCGATGTTTGGAGTGAAAAAGATAGTTGAGAAAAAGCTAGAGATAAGGAAAGAGTCCAACTGGATATTCCTAGACTTGGAGAAAGCATATGACAAGGTCCCAAGAAAATTGATTTATGCAGAACTGTAGTGGTTTGAAGTCATTGAAACATTAGTAGAATTAGTGCAGGCTATGTACAAGGACCTAATGTCTCAAGTACGAGTAGTGTTTGGTCACATAGAAGGGTTCCCAGTGGGGGTGGGTGTGCACCAAGGTTCAGCTCTGAGCCCACTGCTGTTCATACTGGTGATGGATTACATTAATAGACAGGTTGGAGGGGACAGATCAACAAAGTTGCTGTATGCATATGATGTGGCATTACAAGCATTGGACTGAATGGTGCAGTGGTGTGGCAGTTTACATTGTCACCTCACAGCAAGGGATTCTGTGGTTCGATTCTTGACTGGGGTGCCTTCTGTGTGGGAGTCTACATGTCCTCCCAGCATTTGCGTGGGTTTCCTCTGGGTGCTTTGGTTTCTTCCCACATTAGAAAGATGTGTCTGGAGTGTTTCTCCCCAGGCCTCCACTGAGAAATGGCTCATTCCAAGTTGGACTTTCCCAATAAACAAATGTTAAATAAATAACAAATAAAATAAAGGCAGACTCTGAGCAAGAACTTCAGCATAGGATAGGGGAATGGAATGCAAAACTGAAGGCACATGAGATGAAACTAAGTGCAGATAAGACAGTGGTTATGGCGGCATCAGTTTTTATATATATTTATATATTTTTTTATAGCTATACTGTTTTGTGTTGACACATTTATGTGAAGTGTTTAGACTTGGTAGTGGTTTTTCTTAATTCAGGAAGTGATGTCATGCAAAATTTCCTATTTAAAACAGTTTATTTCCTTAATTTTCTTGTATTTGATGAAGTTCATGGTTTAATTTTTGGAACAGAAGCGCTTATACCTACTTACTTGTTTGTCTGAATAAAGAAAGCATCCTTGAACTGAACTGGACGTGTTGGCTTGATTTTAAAGCACACATTGGATTATTTTAGGGCTCACTGACTCTTATTGCCTGCATACTGCTGGTGCGACGATTTTCTTGATGGTTTATGCATTTTTTTGCCTGCACTTGTGAACCATGTTTTTGTCTGATCATAGTTTTGCTGGTAGATTAAGTAGTGATATATTGTTTTTGTGGTAACAAAGGAGCTTAGCTGATATGATAGGAGAATGAGAAATAAGAGCATGTGGATAACGCCTGCATGTATGAGATTAGTTTGGACCCGAAATCCATACATATCAGGCTGGTTGAAATAACTGCTGGGAGGCTACCCCACAGTTTAGGTCCAATAACGGAAAGGCATGGTTACATACAGAAAGTGAGGTTGTCAGTCTGTGTAAAAGAGTTGCATTGTTTGGTTGTGAACACAGGTCATGATTAAAGGGTGTGGCAGTTAGTACTGATTACACTTGTGAGGTTAAAGCATTGTATAGGATTTTTAATACTAGTCCAACAAATAACTTTTTTTTTTTGTACTGGAAGACACTCTGTTTGCACTACAGAAAGGCAGTGATGTTCACAGACTAAAGAGAGAAGGATGAATCATCAAATACAGTAAGTTTATGCATGCCTGCAAACGCTTTTCAGAAGAACAGTCCAGGAGAAGGAGGCTCATACTCGAGCTATGGCTGAACAATTCCTTTACTGATGACTGCCCTACTTCAGGAATGATGAACCTTGAAATATGTTAATGGAGCTGACAGTTGTATTAATGTTATCCCTAGTCATAGACAATGGTCTAGTGTGATTCATGTGTATTTGAAACAAACAATTAGTTCAGTTGTGGAGTTGCTTTCTTTGTATGTGGGGGGGGGGGGGGCTTTAGTCTTATGGAGATACCAGAGAATATTATTATATTATTTTAGCTTTGGTATAGTGAAGCATTAGTTGATTTCTAGCTCAAAAACTATACCAACTGCAAGTTGAGTTACAAAGTCTTATAATCTTGAAGCTCATTAACAAATGCTACTAGGCAACAATGCATGAATCTTTCCTTGTTTATATATTCGTTGGCTTGTTTTTCTTAACTGTGCCTTATACAACGTAAAAAAAAATCTTTCAAACCAAATGGCAAAAATGTTTCTCCAATGCTGGATTAACAAAAGGGCTGCCATAGCTACAGCTCCCTATCCTCTTGTCTACTGCTTTGATTCTCAGTTTAGCTTGAAATCATGTGCTGTTCTCAGACAAATAAATAAGCCTCCTAGTTTACAGCTGTGAGTCCATCAGGCCCATAATGTTTTTTTCTGTCATTCTGAATATGACTCCTACATAACATTTCAGCTAGCCACCAAAACCAATAATACTAGAAATTATTCAAGAACAACGATGGATATAATACAAACTACATTATCTCACTCAAAACACTGTACTACATAGCAAAGACAAAGCTACTTGCCAAACATATGCCTCTCAAAAGTATATTCAGAGCACAAGACATGCCTTCTCTTACTCTCTGTACTATTGTTTATATTTCAGAGAACATTCAAATAAGCTTCTTACTATCACTTTAACTTCAGGGACATTCACATGAACTCTTCATATCTTTCAAGGACCAAATAACTTCTAGTAAATAAATCCCAAAAAGCACTCGGATAGTCGTTTCGGGGGGGGGGGGAACTTTAGTCTTATGGAGTTACCAAAGAATATTATTATATTATTTTAGCTTTGGTATAGTGAAGCATTACTTGATTTCTAGCTCAAAAACTATACCAACTGCAAGTTGAGTTACAAAGTCTTACAATCTTGAAGCTCATTAACAAATGCTACTGGGCAACAATGCATGAATCTTTCCTTGTTTATATATTCGTTAGCTTGTTTTTTTTAACTGTGCCTTATACAACGTAAAAAAAAATCTTTCAAACCAAATGGCAAAAATGTTTCTCCAATGCTGGATTAACAAAAGGGCTGCCATAGCTACAGCTCCCTATTCTCTTGTCTGCTGCGTTGATTCTCAGTTTAGCTTGAAATCATGTGCTGTTCTCAAACAAATAAATAAGCCTCCTAGTTTACAGCTGTGAGTCCATCAGGCCCATAATGTTTTTTTCTGTCATTCTGAATATGACTCCTACATAACATTTCAGCTAGCCACCAAAACCAATAATACTAGAAATTATTCAAGAACAACGATGGATATAATACAAACTACATTATCTCACTCAAAACACTGTACTACATAGCAAAGACAAAGCTACTTGCCAAACATATGCCTCTCAAAAGTATATTCAGAGCACAAGACATGCCTTCTCTTACTCTCTGTACTATTGTTTATATTTCAGAGAACATTCAAATAAACTTCTTACTATCACTTTAACTTCAGGGACATTCACATGAACTTTTCATATCTTTCAAGGACCAAATAACTTCTAGTAAATAAATCCCAAAAAGCACTCGGATAGTCGTTTCCACCACAAACCATAATGTTTATTCACATAGATACAGCACCACCAACCACAATGTAAGATTTAATGCTGACATACAACCAGTACGTTTTTGCCAAAAAACGTCATAAGATAACTATGAATGTTGCACTGCTACCCTTATATAACCTTGCCAATAACCTAATTAGTGCAATTAAACCTTGGAAGATTGACCTAATAGATGTAAAGTTAAAATACACATTCTGCTGGCTTAAACTCATACTGAACATGTTCTAAAATCATTCTTATTTAAAATTCCTAAACATTATGACCATAATTTATTAAAACACATACCAAAACATGTTAAAACAATATTATACGTTCAATACAAATATTCCATACTAAAAAATTTATATAACAAACATTAAAAAATTAATACAGGTTAAAATGGGACCAAAGACCTTCTTTCCAATTTCAGACCATAAGGCATTTTCCACTGTTTGCCTAAATATGTGCAGTATAAACAATAAATGATCTCTTCTATAAACACGGGTTTATTAATATAATCCTAAAATAATTCCAACAGCTCAAACTCAGCTCCTGTCTTTCCCCTCAAATCATGGAATCTTACATTTGATTCACTGACAACAGATCTGGATCAAGAGCATGGAGAGGTGTTTTAACACTAGTTAAAAACACATGAACTCTTAACTCTGCTATGGTTGCATTAAGTAACACCCTTTTGGACCATCATTCTGGTAAAAGTAGGTAGGCATGCTAAACTGAACACAGCTTCTATCTATATCTCACCTCCTTCCAGCATAAATAATATTTGATGAAACCTTACAAAGTATCGTGTCTATTCACTACACTACAGGTTAATAATTTGTGGTGATATT
Organism: Protopterus annectens; assembly: GCF_019279795.1. Taxonomy (NCBI): domain Eukaryota; kingdom Metazoa; phylum Chordata; order Ceratodontiformes; family Protopteridae; genus Protopterus; species Protopterus annectens. The sequence continues at coordinate 466,951,599 of NC_056736.1, read as the reverse complement.
AGTCATAACTGAAATATACCCTTTAAAAAGCAGATTGAATGCTTTACTTATTACACACACAGTCTAAAGCAAATGGTTCTGGTTTTGGAGGGAACCAGAATAAATCCAACACAAATGCCATCAGTGCTAGATGTATAAAAATATGCTCCACTGCCTTGCACACCTATCACTCTTCCCAAATACTTTCTTTCTACTGTCCACTGCTGTCATACTGTTCACTAAATCCTCAGACCAGGAACCACAGACCATCTTAACTCATTCTATTCCCCTACTCTTACATACTTTGTGACTTGCAGTCCAAAGTCTAAGACTGTACTGGTAAATCTCAGCCTTTCCATCCTTCTACAATCTACTTACACAAGGGCAAGAAATATTACTCCTTGGAGAAATAAATCAGAATAAAAGGAAGTATGTACCCTGGCTTACTGTTGATTTAAAAGCCATAATAAAGCAGAGAACTCTCACCTGGAAAATCTGGAAAGCAAGTCCTCAAAATTATTCAATATTTTTACACTACCAACATGTAAAACACCCCACAGGGATTCAAATCAAAGCTTCAAATTCAAACTACTACGGGTATCTTCAAAACGTAAAACTTGAAAACCCAAAAAATTATGAGACATTATAAATACTATAAACTCCTACAAAGTTTTCCCTAAAACTGAACTCTGCCAACACACTATTCTCACAGATTTTGTCTGTTATTGCATAACTTGTATGTTCCGCTACTGCTCCCACTAATGATACCTTCACAACACAATAAATTATTTACCATTCAATGCCCTTACAGAAAACTACAATACCTGCAAACTATTACCTAGAAATCTGGCCCGCATTTTCATGTTCATTTCTGAGATTCTCAATTTAAAGTTCTCTAATCTTAGTTAAACCTTTACTTATAGCCTTAAATTTTACATTGAGTCACCATAACATAGCTTTACGTATGCATTCATCAAACCATACCAAGGAGCTCCAAGACCAAAGTCATCATCTAACTATTGACCAATAGTTATCACATGTCACTTAAGAAAACTTCTAGAAAACATTATTTATGGTTAAAACCAAGAATAAGTGGCAAAAGTTGATATTTTTTCTGACAAGCTACATGCCTTCAGGTCAAACTATGGTAACAGAATAACCAGATGTATATTAATGGACTTCATTTGGTCTAACATGAACTCAGTATTGTTAACAGGAACCATTTCCCTAGATTTAAAGAGAATCTTTGAAGCTGTCAGTCACAGGGTACTACATGGCAAACTATTACAAGATTTTTTTTTTTTTACTATGGTCGTTCTGTGATTCAAAAGAGTACTTTAGTGAAAGAACATTCTCACTAACTGATAACAATATCTTATTTGAAACAGGAACCTTTACTACAGGAGGACCTCAAGGCTAACTTCTTGGACAATTGCTCTTTTTACTCTACAGCAATGAGCTCCCTAAGGATCTGACTGATATCATTTGTACGTTAAATGTAAATGGCATTGTCAAAAATAAAGCCTACAGATCTGCCAAAATCTTAAAAAAAGGTAATTGTTTGTGCATTGACCCTTGGAAATACCTTTACTTTATGCTACCTGCAAAAATAGCTAGGAACAACTTCTAACCAAACCCTTTCCTTCCAAGTGCATGGTAGATGTAATACTTACTAAATCCTAAATCAACTTAAAGTAGTTTATATAGTCTTTCACATTCTCACAACAGAGCTAAGGAGTGCTACAGCTATTAATATTTTACTACTAAGGCTCAAATATCCATTACTTGCTAAAACCCTTCTATCAGCTCAAAACACACTTTTATAGACAGATTTACATAGGTTCATAGGTTAGTACTCCGCTAACTGCCCTTGCGAGCCATTGTAAGCCTAGCAAATTATCCTTTGTGAGACTCAAACCCTGCACCTTGTGTTTGTAAGGCAAACACCTTAACCATTAGACCACCCACATAAAATACTAAAATTCATTCATCTCACTAGTGATAATCAACATAATTGTTTAATACAGAGTCGATTATCTGAATTAATTGGGATGGGATCTAGGGTACTTTGGATAATGAAACTGTTCAGATAATCAAACAGATAACTGAACCAGACAAAAAACTTCTAAAATCTTGTTTTTTTCTGCATGCAAGGAATACACTTTTCAACTATTCAGCGATTCCAGTGGACAATAAAGAATATTTCTCACATGCTAGCAGGCTTCAAGCTCAAAAAACACACACAAGCAAATATATATAATGTTTACTATATTCAGACTTTATGATTTTTCCTTCCCCAAAACTTTGAAAGGCTGCATTCGGATAACTGTTTCAGATAATCAATGTTCATATAATCGACTCTCTACTGTAATACAAAATGCAGAATGGCTACTAGTTACAGCCTGAGCCTTCTATCTCCTAAATACTTGCACTTACAAATTACTTAATGACAGACATTGCTCCAATTAGTTAGTAAATCCAAAGAGACCCCACATATTTGTTAAGACATCATATAGGTGTGAAGCTCCTTAGGCTGCAATTTTCACAAGGGTGTACACAGCCATCCTTCAGAAAAGTTGCCCCTGCTACTTGGAATGATATATCATTTCCTCAATGACTGATGTGTCCTTTTTAAGAAAAGGTTGGCAGCACACTTGAAAAACTGTAAGCCCATGTTTTACAGACACAGGGTAAAACAACTTCCACACAGATTTCTTACAAACCTTAACATAATAATTTAATAACTCTCTTCTGACTCGAGCTATACACCATACATTTAAGCATCTTTACATTATATATGTATGTACATGGTATTTGTAACTGAAACATATGAAAACAAAAGAATATACTTTCTAGAAAAGCTTAGTCAAATTACTTTTTAGACACTTTCCTCTCAGTTATCACTAGTGCATTATACATTTTATCTGTATAATTTTATGTTTCAGTTGTTTATTTCTGTTCCATAATGACCATTCTAACTAACATTTTGCTCTTCTGTGCTGTTTATATATATATATATATATATATATATATATATATATATATATACACATATCTATATATATAGGTTTACCTTCAAAATGTTGAATGCCATAATGTCTAATGTTCATTTAGTTGAAAAATAATATCTAAACCCAAAACATTGAATGATTAAAATGTCTAAAATCATTTAATTGAAAAAGAAATGAGATCATCTCTACTATTTTGCAGGGGGGCCTACACCCCCCCACACCCCCCTACTTAAATATACCAACTCCGATATCGCACTACAGTGCATAAATGGGCAAATTCGATAATTTCGACATTGTGAGTTTAGACTAATTTTATTTCAACATTTTGATCATTCAATATAGTGCATTCAGCCAATTCATTTTAAACCATTTAGCATTCAACATTTTGAAGGTAAACTATATACATATATATATATATATATATATATATATATATATATATATATATATATATATATATATATATATATATATATATATATATATATGTATATATATATATATATATATATATATATATATATATATATATATGTATGTATGTATATATATATATATATATATATATATATATATATATATATATATCTATATATATCACTGCTTGCTGTTGTTGAAAAATCATAATAATGTACAGACTTGTGTTGCCTCGTGGCCCAGGTCTTGACTGAAACGGTTTTCTAAAAAGCCCACATATCTGGTAAGCAAAGAGAAATGAAAATACAAGAAATATATGATTTATAAACAAAGAAAACAGGAAGGTCCCTGTTTCATTATGCAATCAGAAACACTACCAATGATTTTTTTTTTAGTTATAAGAATAATAAAAAAAAGACATACAAAGACAGGATATACTAATGAACTGATGCTGGCTGGGCTACTATTACAGGACAAGAATCACTGTATTTAAAAAGCAAAGACAGGCAGTACAACTTTAAAAAAGTAGCAAATGGAACAAGTGCTCATGCTGAATAAATTCAAGGCACATTGTAAGGAAGTTGAAGTGGTAATCAGGCAAAATATCGAACATGCTTTTAAATAACTGAGGAATAACTAATATTCTAGAAGAAAGGTATACAAAAAAGCTGATATTTTAAAGAAGCATTTAAATGTCACATGCAGCACAATAACCCAGACCCTGAAAAAAAGAAAACAGGTGCATTCAAATGTGTCAAATGTAGTGATTGTAATTATAGTAAGAATACTGAAAAATGTATTTATCTGGAGACAGCAAAGTGCTATATTTTTCAGGAAAGGTGTACTGCTATAGTCTTAATAATGTATATGCTTCAATGTGTAAATGTAATACATTCTCTGTGCGAGGGGAAGGAGAGAACAGTCTCTGGGCTCAGATATTAGAACAGGTCTATGCAATAAAAAAAGAAGCCACTTAAATAATGCCACGGCAAAACCCAACACTGAATATGAGCTTGATGCTCATTTTGTAAAAAGGAAACAAGGTGACAACTTTAAGGATATGTCACTTGAGGAAGAATGTACAACATGTAAGGACCTAGGAAGTTAGAATCGGGGAGTCCACCTCTACAAAGAGGCCAGTCACGAGTGGAGTCTCTCAGGGATATGTCCTTAGACCACTCCTTTTTGGCATTTACTTCTCAGAAGTCAAAGCCAATGTCATTGGTCTCTGGCTGACTAAATTTGTAGATGATTGCAAATTAGGAGCAGTCATTAAATCTCACACTGACACAAATGTTCTCCAGAAGGGGCTGACACAGACAAATAACTAGTGTCACAGCCATGCACTAAAACTAAATAACAAGAAATGCATAACAGTATCCTTTGAGAAGCCATCCATCCTTGGTAACTATCATCTTGACAATACACCCCTTAGAGTTAACCCAGTAGTCAGGGACTTAGGGATACACAGAGATAGAAATCTAGCCTTTCATCATCATGTGTCTACAGTGGTGAGGAAATCATTCTATGTTGCGCAACTTATAAACAAAGGTATGGCATCTAAGTCCAAGGAAGTTATTGTCCCACTGTATTCGGCATTCATCAGACGGGTCTATATTAAATAGTCGCCTGCTTAGGTTGTTGAACGTCGACAACTTAAAATTACGAATGGCCGTTTCCACACAGGGAAAATAAGTCATTTGGCCCTTACGTGGATTTTGTCCTGTTTACAATGTAGAGCTGTCTCGGAGTTGGTATATTTAGTTAGGGGGGTGTGGGGTGAAGCCCCCCACTTGATTTCTGTTTAAAATTCTATTTTTTTTCACTTTAGCCAATGGCATTGTTTTCCTGTATGGAAATGGCTGTTCGTGATTTTGAGTTGTCGACATTTAGGCATTCGACAACCTAAGCAGTCGATGATATAATACAGACCCCCATCAGACCTATCACTGAGTACAATGCCCCATTGGTATGTACCTAACCAAGCATATCCAACAATTGGAACATCCACAGAGGTTCCTCACTAAAATAATACAGGGCGTAAGTAAAATGTTCTGTGCAGACCACCTCAAGGCCCTATCCCTGTATTCTGTCTCCTACAGGCTTTCGAGGGGAGATCTATGCCTGACATACAGGACATTGTCTGATGGATCTCTTGCATATCCACAAAACAAACAGCACCAGAATTACCCTTTCTAAAGACTTAAACCTTGCCTGTGACATAAATAGGACCTGCTGGAGAGATAGGTATGTGTGTTATAGACTACCCCGTCTATGGAACAGGCTCCCCATCCATGTGAAGCAGAGTTCCTCCCTAACCCAATTCAAGTGCAATTTGGACAACTGGATGGAAAACTGGAAATTCATCCCTGGTTTGGCACCCATGTCTATAATGGACACAGGTAACCTGTAAATTGTTCACCTCCCAGGCCCATGCTTACACTTATCAAGGGTATCATAACTTGTCAGAGATTTGGGATGCAAGGCTAGACTTAAAAAGGCCCTTGTGGTCGTTAGCCTAGTAAACACCTATGAACCTATTTAATCATTAACTGCAGGTGAATACATATTATGGTATGGGTCTTAATGATAAAGTTTGTAACGAATCTTCTCTAAAACTTAGGATACCAATTCATAATGTTCTGAATAGTTATATGTGCTTGGAAAGCTCTTTATATGCATTTTAGACTATTTTTTGTCTCTCTTGCCTTTCAAACATAAATTCACCTGTAAGTCACATATGCAGTGTCCCAGGGGGACCAGCATCTTTACAATAGCAGCTTTTTTCTACTTTATGGCTTAACTCCACCTCTCATAGTGGCATGAGCACTTGCATCATCAAAAGGGCCACATATGCCCCATAGTCTTTTCAAAGTTGCCCCCATGTTTGAAAGGCATGAGTTTTGCCATGTGATTGATATCATAATAAAATGCTTACTGATGTATGTAAGCTGAAAAAAAGCGAATTGCAGAAATGTCTGAAAAACAAGTATATTTAAAATATTACTATTATTACATTTTTATATTAAATGTATTTAGTTTTAATCCCATTACATATTTTATAATAAATTTATTTAAATTTGCTCCATGGTTAATGATTGTGCTATACTTTTTAGCATTATTTAGACACACTATTTGCGATGTTCTGGAAAACAACGTAGCCCCCAGCAAATCACTACCTATCTTCCTACTTGACTCCGCAAATGCACTTACAGTACTCGAGTCTTTCCTGGATATGTCACTAATAATTCAATCACACATTTAGTAGCAATCTTCTCAACAGTCTTTGCTTTTGTTAAACTGTATCTGCAAGTTTTCATCATGAGTTTTTAGTTACATTTAGTAACGTATTTATTAAAGTTCAAATTATGTATCAATGGTAAGGTTATAATTCAAGCGTACAATCAAGGCTGTCTACAAGTATGCACACTCTACTGTCATCTGCATGTTTATCTATTCATCAAACATGACCCTCATCAGATTTGCCGCATCTCTTTTCATTAAACCAACAGAATTTCTCTCTGTGCGACACTGCTCCGTAATAAAAGCATTCAATCTGACAGCCACTTAAATGATGCTACATTCATATGTTGCTGCAGCTGTATGGCATGTGTCATAGCTGTGCTCATGGACACTGTCATCTATGAAAGTCTTACATATGGTCAGTTCTGCTTAGACAAAGGTCATTTGTAAACTGTTTCATCATAGAAACCACATACTAATCAATCTCTTATTGTTCCAGTCAGCTTGTGCTGGAGCTGATAATGGTTCTTTGGTTTCTTTTGTGAGATTAATACTATTCAACAACTACTGATATTATGGCTTCAGATTCTAAACAGTTTTGTAAAATCTGTACAGGATAGTAAACTGATACTGATCTAGGCTTTACTCATGTTACCAGACTGTGCAATCATTCATATATTAGTGTGTATCACAGTAAGCAGTTTTGAAACTTTGTAGACACCAATACCAAGCTTTATGTTCAAAACTGTGCCTGACTATGCTATAATTACACAAATGGCATTATGTTGTATTTGAATTTATTTTTAATTTAATTTTTTTCATTTGTTAACCAAGTATACAAAGCAGTTTCTTTTGGACCCTTGTACATGCACCTGCATACATACAACACCAGTTAAATAAATCATAACTCTCAACAGTTCAAGTAATCTGGACAAAGCCTAAAATATTGGGGGACAAAGACCCAAAAATAGGGACAGATTTTAAATATTGGTCTTATAAACTTAAAAAGTTGCTAGAATAACAGGATGTGTGTTAGCATGAATTTTCTGGAGGATACGAAGTCTGAAACTCAAATCCATATCATTATTTAGTGACTTTATTTCCCAGTGATTTGACAGAAAACTACAAATTTTATGAAGAGCAGACCAAATATTTGAGGCAAAAATCTGAACAGTCTTTGAAAACCTGGACAGCTGAGAGGTATGAAGTTAATGCAAGCCAAACCAGAGACAGTTTGCACTTATTTACTGCTGATTGCACTGTTCAGAAATGGTGTGCTTCAGATGAGTGCCTGCACATACTGCTAGCATATCCCACACTACTGCTCCATATACACCTTTGCTAACAATGCCCTACCAAGGCCGCTGATAACAGATCTGTACCCCAGGCTGAATGAGCCCACAGTACCACTAGTGCTGCACAGCTGCTGTAACGTACAGAAGTAGCAATGATATTCAACACCCACCCATCATGAAGCATATTTTAACATGTACAAACAGCATTTTTACTATTACAGTACAAGATGCAGTGAAAGCGGCTCTCCAGTACTGCTGGTGACAGATGTAAATTAGTATGTTTTACACTTAGTCTTACCACAAACTACAGTAGGCATACATGCATACATCAGTACACTGCAATAACCCATGCTTATATACACTGCTGAAATCTAATTAACAACAGAGAAAACTAGTTATGATTAATGTACAAGAGGTGACCTGTGAATGTTTGTTTAGCACTTTTTTAGCACTTTGGTGTGATAACAGACATGTACATTACAAATAAACTGATCAATGAGCTATACCATTAACACTGCACTTCATAATACAAAATGGAGGGTAATCATTCCTAGTCTTTTCCCTTGGTATTTATGCTATTTATGTTGAACAACATTACTGCTGATTTTGTAATAAAATCGTAGCTGTAATGAACAGTGAGTTTCAAATAAGCGCTATTCCACTTTATCATGAAACACTTAATTTTAGCATTTTTATTATTAAATATAAAAACTAGGAATGATTACCCTGCATTTTGTTGAATGTTAAAAGAAAAAGAAAAAGAAGAAAGAAGAACCAGTGCCCAAACACAGTACTCAAAACTCTACCAGTGCCCAAAGACAATACAATAGGGTGTCTAAAAAATTAAATGAACATTTCATATAAAAAATAGATACATGGTGTTAAGTGATATGTTGATGTAAGGGTTTATTAATGTGGACATCTACAATTATATGAGAATAGATACGCCTAAAATACCTTCTGTCTTTGGAACAAAAATGCTAAAATTGTTTTCTGATAAAAATGGAATAGTGCTTATTCGAAACTCACTGGTCACTACAGTACTGTTTTGTACACAATCAACAATAATGTTGTTCGACATAAATAGCATAAATACTAAGGGAAATAAGTACGTTTTGGAACAGAGCAGGTACATTCTTCCTGTAGCAGGAGATCTCCTAGAGGACCCTCCTTGATAGGTCTTTGGTTCAGATAAATCTCCTTTACCAATCAGAATTTGGTATGTGCATTTGCAACAACCTGTATCTGCAGACATCTGAGCACAGACACGGATATGAATCAAGGCTTAATGGATCAAATACAAAAGTGAGTGTGTCTACACAACCCAGCTGTTCTTGGCCATGCCACCTGAGAACAACTTCCTTCAAATCAAGAAATAACAATACAGATCTGAAGTTACATTATTAACAATATCTAAGAATGTTTACTTGCATAACTTACAGGGAATTCCAAAGGCTGTAACAAGAAAAAGAGATGGAGGAAGGGTATTCTGGACCCATTAAGGAGGGATAGCCCATACATAAAGTGATATGGTAAGGTGACATCTGATATGTCTAATATTGAGGACCCTAAGCACTTGGGGTGCAAACACATGATGCAGGGTTTGAGTCTCACAAGGAATAATTGGCTAGGCTTAAAATGCCTCACAAGGTCAGTTAGCCTAGTACGAACCTATGAACCTACCACCAGTGTGGAAGCAGCCAGCGGCTCACACAAGCATAAAGCTGAGGTAATGGTAACTGAGTCCCCTTATAGTACGGACATTCCAAAGGTTGTCTAGGTAGATGCCTGCAACTGAAATATTCCTGAAGCAAGTGTTGGAGGCAGACACTCATCTGGTAGACTGGACATTGGCCATAACATTTTCCAGCAGATGACAACAGCATTCACCACAGAAGCTGCAAAATTGTGGAGAAGAAGCAGCAACTGTAGCAAAAAGCAATATAGTCTCCCAACTTTAGAAGAAAATTTTTCAGACTCAGAAGACAGTTCAGTCTGCTGGTACAAAAGTAAAGTTTCTACTTCCATTACATAAACCCCATTTCAAATATTGTCCTGGCATCAGATGACCAACATGGGCTGGGAGGACAGAACATTTGCTTTCCTTCAACAGAGGAGGCATGATACATCTTAATGAAGAATGAAGCTCACCAGAGTTTTGTTCTCTAATGAAGTCTAGATGTTGTTCCAATCAATGGCCTTGAATTATAAAATGATAGCAGTAACTGTATAACTGGGTTCCTATTATGTCAGCGAATGCTTGAAATTGCAAATGCTGCTTAATCGAACTTGTTTCAGCAAAATGGCAAAATTCCAAAAACATGGAACAGCAATTTTTTTCCTATGGAAAAAAGTCAAGTCACTGGGCCGTTTCAGGGACTTTGCCATTTCCTCCATGTGGTGTGATCTTGGAGTTAGTATATTTAAGTAGGGGGGATGGGGAGCACAGCCCTCCCACTTTATTCTGTGTGTGTTTTTTTAATGGATCAGCGATTCTGTTTGTTCGGTATTTTGTCTTTTTGTGGAATCTGGGTTGATTATATAGCGTTCGCAATGTTGAACGTTTGCTTATATAATATAGACCTGTGTAACCACAAGAGTGCATGCACCCACATACCCATACTGAAGTGACACATCAGAGCCTGGTGCTCTAATAAGTTAGATGGTTTGATGCTAAGAAAAGTGCTGCCCCTGCCTACAGTATGACAAAGCCAGCTCATCCTTGAACACCCATCTTAGGACAGTGATCAGTTATGTGCCACAAGGCTAATCTTCATTAAGGAGAAGCACTCTCTCCTCTCAGAAAAAAAAAAGAAGCTTGATATTGATTGCTTGTGGTCTGCCAAGGAAACAAATACATCAACAGTTAGATGGAAGGGGTAGAGGCAATGAAGAGACTGGGAATAAAAAAAAGTTCACTACCGCTACAGCCATAAGCAGACTAGAAATGGGATGAAGGACTAGTTAGGGGCATAAGATAACAACAGTTCTACAAACTCTTTCAGCTCCAAATATTGTGTATCACTTACTATAACTTATTGAAAGCAGCACATTTATCTACCTTCATATCTTTATGAACATCCTCATTTTTATTCTTTTGTCCGAGGACAGCTGACTACCTAATATCACCTGTATCTCTGGTTCAAAGAGCAACAACTTTCTAACAAGCAGTTCAATCAGTTTTTATGCAATTGTTAGTTCTGGTACCGTAATCCACCCACTGCTTATGCTTTGCCTAAATTTCAAGAAGCCAAAGTGAATATGACAAGTACCATGACTAGTCTTCAAAAATGTCAAGTGTAGGAGGCAAGAATCTGGGATTAGAAAAGGCCTCGCATGCTCAAACTTTGCCAGGTCTATATTATATGCTCAAAGAGACTTTTCTTCGAACATATAATCATTGACTCCTAAAGAGCGAATGCTCTAAAGCGTGAATGGCCACGTCCGCAAATGTTTTCTTCGGAGAAAAAATTCACGGGGCCGTACAACAAAAAAACACAAACTTCAAAACTCTAATCAAGTGGGGGGGGGGGCTTTACCTCCTACATCCTTGACATGAGAGGGCTGTGCCCCCCCACACCCCTAACTAAATATACCAACTCTGAGATTGCCCTATGTTTGGGGAAAAGGTCAGTTCCTGATAACTGCCAACTGAATTTTTTCCTGAGGAAAGAATTTGAGGATGTGGCAGTTCATGCTTTAGAGAGTTCGCTCTTTAGGTGTCGATGATTATATGTTTGAAGAAAAGTCTCTTCGAGAATATAATATAGACCCAATTTTGCCAGGCAGCACTTCTGATTTTTAATTACTGACAACACTGGGAAAATCTGAAAAGCTTAAATAATGTGGTGTAATTATTAAGTAAAGGTGAGAAGCATAATTTCCAACTGCTTCTTATTTTTAAGGATGTCCCCAATTCTGACTCAAAATTGTGCTCTCTTCCTCATAAGATGTATGATATATTTGATATAACATTAAGGATTATAAAATACCCAATCTTACTAGTTAATACATCACATGCATCTGAAGATGAATGATAACACAGTTATTATATTATCTCACTGGCAAGTGAATAATATCAATATTTTAAGATCTCCTCATCTGTGGCCTTTGCCCACTGACTACTTCTGACTTTGTTTCTGATTGGTGAAGAAGCTGACCTCTGGTAAGGAGGATGAAAGGTGGGCAATGGTGTCTGAAATTAGGTTTCAAAAGGGCTTTCCAGGAGTCAAACAAGCAGTGATCTTTGTGAAAGTATGTTTTATCTTTCATAACTACCATTATCTGGCACCGTTTGGATGACATAAAACAAAGCTACTACAGCTGAAGTAAAGAAAGTGGCATTGTATGCTTTGTACTTTCATGTTTTCAAGCAGCCTTCCCCTGCACTTAATTATATCAATGTTGAAATGTGTTTCTGAAATGTAGCAAAGCAGTCAAGGTCTTTTTTTCCATTTTACACCCACTCCAGAGCAGACAAGAGACAATAAACAAAGCTAAGATGCCAAAATATCACAGAGGTTCACATCTTCAACCTGCAGAAAGAAAAGGCCACAATCATTCTGCAATATCTTTTATTTCAAATTAATAACACAAAGCATATAAAATCTACACTAGACCATCTGGCAACAAGTTATAATATTACTGTTTATGTCTGCTTATTAAGAAATACAATGTCAAGCAGGTGATCTGTACAAATGAAATAATGGCTTTACGAAACTTTTGTTAAGTTACTAACTCTTCAATTCAGCTGTCTTGGTAAACTGTGAAATATGGATCAGAAAAAAAACTATGAGGATCCCATGTAAGTATATATAAAGAAGAACAACTTGTGTAGATACAAGTGTATTTATGTGCACAATACTAAAACTTGGTAACAGTGTAAAGGTATCTGAAAAGCAAAATGCAGGCATGACAGATAAACCAGTCACATTTAGAAAAGACAAGAGACAGACTGATGAGAAACAGTAATGCGGAAGAAACTATTTTAGCTGTACTATCTTCATAACTCAGCATGGTTGTCGCTGACTGTGTAATAGTGCTTAGAACAGATTGCAGGGCTTTGTTTATGGCTGTCACTACAGCAATAATCTGCAGTATTACCTGCTAAAGCACAAATCTCTTCCTGTGTTACATAAACCATATTATATCTCAAGCATGGCAAACCGTTAAAGTCTCAAGTAATATAACTAAAAGGGTGGCAAATATATATGGCAGAGCAAAATACAAACACATTAGCAGAATTAATAGATTTATGAGAAAGGAGCACACTTTGTATAATCTCATGTACAGATAAACTATTTCTGCAGTGAAGGGCATATAAAATGGCAGCCTGCATGCAGTAGCTTTTCTTTGCCTCCAATCATTTATGTTTCAAACTATACTAACCTTCCTCATACTTTCGTAATAGAGCAAGACTATAAACACTTTAGGAGATACAAGATACTGGCTTCAAACATTTAGCACAGGGTACGTATTTACATTCTTTCCAGTTATTATAACTGGAAAAATAAACTATAAAAGTTCAAAACATCTTTAATGATTTGACTTCCTCACTAAGAAATCCAAACACCAAAGACTCAAGTAAAAGGGTTATGCATGACTTACCAGCTGAGAAACCTATAGATGTCATTCACAGCAGAGAGCAATGACTTGAGAGAGATGATAACTAACTTGACCTAGGTGCTAAAATCATGTACTTCACAGCGTACAAAAACATAAAGTACCAAGTAGAATTAGTCACTGAATACCAAGATACTATTCCAACTACCTTTCTTACACAAAGAACTCTGTGTAAACTGTAAGTTTTATTACAGGAAATATGTTGTCCATTAGAGTGTTTTGCAAACAAACAAACTAACAAACAAACAAACAAATAAAAAAAACATATTCCAAAACATTTATAAGGCACTGTAATTTTCTAATCATGAAGAGGGGGTAGGAAGAGATAGCCAATGGCCAGATCTCTTATCCCATGTGGAGAGTTCAAGGTTAAATCGCTGCCTGTGTTCTCTATAGTGGACACCAGGAGCCTTACAGGCATCTTACTAAAACAGGAGGACAACACTGACGTTGTGACACCATTGCACATGCCTCTCCCATAGATAGGGACCTTGACTATCTGCTACAAAACACGAAGGCTCCTGGTTCTGCTGTCCACAGCTCTCCATCAGATCCTTTGCTCCCCAAGCTTTACAAGAGAATACAGCAAGACTTATTTCTTGAAGAGTTGTGAGGCCATTCTGGAAAGGGTCATGTCTCAGGTAACATGGAAAGGATTCATTGGAGAATTCAGGGTTGGGCAGCCATGGCAATTGAGGGAAGAGTGGTAAGACTAAAGAGGAACAAGCAGGGGGATGTAAAGATAAAAATGTCAAAAAAATGCCATCTGACAAGCTTGGATCAGTTGCCTTATTTTTCAAGTCAGCATTCAAACATAAAAAACAACCTCTTATGTGCCTTTTAAAATGCAGACAGTTGAAGTTAATTGAATTATTGGTAAAACAATGATACATTTATTTTTTAAATACCAGCAAAAATTCATATTATCTCAATAATGCATGAAGTATAAGTAAAAAACATCTACAAATGAGGTATAATCAGACTAGGTACTTACACAAATATTGCAATTTCTTAAATGTGGGATTCAGATGATATTCATTTTATGCCTTTTAGAAATATGAATGCCTCAAGAAAAATAAAAAAGGGGCAATGCACTGTTATTGTACACAACTCATTGCCATCCAGCCTCACCAAAACAGATATCTCATTAGAATGGACTGTGGTAGACATTCAGGCCTTAGGACACGTAAGTCCTTATGAGTCATTCTGTGTTATCACAGACCTAATAAAGGGTGTTTAAAACACTGGGACTACTTGTCCAATTTAAATTTAATGCTGGATACTAAAACTGTGTTACTGTTAGGTGACTTTAACTACCCAGACACTGCATGGAACAAATTAACATTAAAGAATGCTTATTCCAAGGAGTTTATTATTTCAAAACTTCAAGCAAGTGGTTACAGAAAATATGTGTCCAAAAACCTCCTAGATATTATTTATTTATTTTATTTTACATTTGTTTACTGGGACAGTCTGACTGGGCATAAAACCCTTTTTCAGCAGAGGCCTGGGGTGAAAAGCTCAATTGTTAGTAGAAAAAAATCTTATAATATAATGAAGAAAAAATAGTAACAGACATTCATAATGGTAAAAAGACTAAAACAGAATAAATTGGTCAAGTGGAAGACAAGACCAATAATCTTAGATAATAATGCTTCTAGAAGACAGTTCTTACAATAGTAGCAGGTACTGACATTGTATACAATGAGAGTGCAATTAGGATACTTAGTCTTATATACAGGTAATATAGCAAACTGAAGAATTGAAATCTGCTAGATATTAACAGTGAGAAAGAAAAAAAAACAACATAAGGTAGTATAAGGTAGTCATATGACTTAAATTCAATGCTCATTACATATGCAATTAAAATTTTAAAATCAGCTAGTTCCATGGTTTGGGCTACCCATGCCCAGTACATGTACAAGTCCAGGAATTAGTGAGATGGGCTGTAATGTAATGCTTGAAGTTTTTTCAGCTAGTTATAGTTCTGATTTCAAGTGGTACAGTTTAGCAATGTAGTAGGAGTATAGAGAGTCACCTGAGCTATTTTTACTCCTGGTTACTTCAATTAGAGCTTTATTAGTGGATCTTAGTGGACGGCTACTTGTATGGGGGTTGAGGAAGCCTTGTAGAGCTAGAGTTTTATTGGGTTTATAGAACATTTGGTGGGTGGTAGAGAGTTGTGTGAGGATGAGTTGGTGGGGTAGTTCTAACCGAGATAGTTGTCTTAGGGCCTTACAATGATGGGATCTAGGAGGACAACTAGTGGCAAATTTAGCTATCTTATTATAGCAGGCATCTAGCTTGCTTAGGTCTGAGTACAGTTGGCAGAAAATGAGTTCTGGCTGTGGTTATTCTGGAGTTTGCGGTTAGGTAGTTTTTTCATCTGTATAAGGTACATATTTTCTTGTGTACTATTTTTACAGTCTGGGCAAAGTGCAAGTCGAACTTCAGATTTTGAACAATAATAACACCTAGAAGTTTGGTGGATGGTACTGGTTCAATCAAAGTCTTATTGCTGGATATGATATTGAAGTAAGTTAATTTGGTTTCAAGTTTAGTGGAGTGGAAGAGCATAAGTTTGCTTTTATTTGGGTTCAGGATTAATTGGGCATCTGCCAACCATGATTCAATAGCATTGAAGGATGTTTGGGTTAAGTTCTGTAGTTCAGGTAGAGTTGGGGCAGAACATATGATAGTCTGCACACTGTAAAAGGGTGGCTAGAGTTTTAGCATTATGGAGATTATTTGTAAACAGGTTAAAAAGGAGGGGGCAGAGAATAGACCCTTGGGGGCATGCCCATTGTCACTGGTAGTAAGGGAGAAGGAGCTTTGTTCCACCATACCGCTTGCTGCTGATTGGTGAGGTAGTTCTGAAACCAGGCTAAAGTAGAGTAGCTTAGGTTCAGTTTGGACAGGGCAGTCAGCAGTTTGTTATGAGAGACTGTATCAAAGGCTTTTGATAAGTGTAAAAAGATTACTGACACTAGGTCACTTTTATTTCTAAGTTGATTGCTGGTGTTAGTGAAACTAATGAGAGCTGTGGTAGTACTATGGTAGGGGCGATTATTGCAATAGATACTCCAACACTAGTGGAACAGGCTATTGTAAAAGATCCACTGGGAAACAGATCAATATTCTATTCAGTTTGAACTTAATCTGTCTCCACTATGGATATTCACTACCAAGAAATGTAATTTTGGAAGAACTGACTAAAACAATTTAATAGTGTAACCTGGCCAAATTATTATCTCATTGATGTCTTTGACTATGGATACACCACTCCACAAAACAATCTTATAAACGGTAGACTTAAGCCGTGGCACATGCGATAAGTAGTGCGATCTAGGGTGTGTAAGACTAGATAGGTAGGGGTTCTAATCTCACTCCAGGCCACTTGGTGTGTGTGTGTGTGTGTGTGTGTGTGTGTGTGTGTGTGTGTGTGTGTGTGTGTGTGTGTGTGTGTGTGTGTGTGTGTGTGTGTGCATCCCCCTGCAAAACAGCTGAAACATCATCAATGACTATCAGACTGCAATGCTTCTACACTTTTCCCCATCCATGAGAAGCAGACTTCCTCCCTAACCCAATTCAAGTGCAAATTGGACAATTGGATGGGAAACTAGAAATTCATCTCTGGTGTGGAACCTATGTCTCTAATGGACACAAGCAACCTGTAAATGGTCCATCTCCCAGACTCATGCTTACACTTAGCAAGGGTATCAGAACTTGTCAGAGATTTAGGATGCATGGCTAGGCTTAAAAAGGCCCTTGTGGTTGTTAGCCTAGCAAACACCTATAAACCTATGAAGTCCATGAAGTCCACCACTACTATAAAATATAGCACTTACAGGAATAAATTCTCTAAATGGAGGAATCCGTAATTAATGAAAAGTTATAAGAAAAGGAAAAGAATGTTTCACATTTTAAAAGATTCCCATGTAGTTTCAATAAGAAAAAACTGAATGCTGAAAATTAAAATTAAACATGAGAAAGAAGTAATTGAGACAAAGCTACCATGAGACACAAACAGTAAAACATTATTATAAACGTATACGTAAAACCAAAAAAAAAAAAATGTTATCCGAGTACAATAATTAAAATCTCCTTGTTTACTGATACAGTGCTAATTGCTAATGAAGTCATCAGCGTCTTTTTTATTTCCACTGGTAGCATTAGTGATGGAAACCTAGAAGTTAATCTTCCTCTAGGAGACTGTTGTCCTTTTATATCAACAGACTCCATTATGGCAGCTATTAAAATAAAGAAAAAACATATCTATGGGATCTGACTGCATACCTGCCATTCAGTTATACAACTTAAAGGAAAAAACAATATCAAAGCATTTTTATTAAAGCTTGTTGCATACGGGTAATTTTCCATGTATACGGAAGATCTTGCATATTACCCCTTACATAAAAAGGAACATAGGGATGACGTTAAAAACTATAGGCTAATTAGTCTATCAGTTCTTGGTAAAGTGCTTTGAAAAAATCTCATGAAATTAATGAATAATAAGAAATAATGTCAGTTTTAGTCATTAATCAGCATGGCTTGACCAAAAATAGATCAAATTTTAGTAATATAGTTGAAATTTATATTTATAATCAGGTTACTATGGCTTATGATTTGGGTCTATCATCTGGTGTAAGATTCTTTGACATCACCAAAGCTTTTGATTCCTTAACTTTTCCAACAGGATTTGTGAAAAGCTCATGTTACTTCATATATAAGATGAATAACCTTCTGGCTGAATGGGCACTTACAAGCTGTGATTGTTAATGGCACAAGATCTGGTTATTTACCAATCACACTTTGTGCTGGGGCCTGTAATTTTCTCTTCTACTACAAAAATAAATAATAGTGGTGGTTGAGTAAAAATGGAGCTGACAGTAAAATAAATGTTATCACCACTAAGGATAGTGACTTTTATATAATACATTTTTGCATGGCAGACATAGTTGTGTGGGCTAAATTGATTAAGATTTGGTCTAGACAATTGTAAAGTTATGTACTTCAGGAAACCTAGTATAAAAAAACATACTTATATGCTATCAAACAAACTGGAGGAAGTCAGTTACTATAAAGACTTGGGTATCAAATTAACTGATACTTTTCATTTAGAACACATGATGATGATACTATCAGTTCTCAAGCACTAAAACCACTTGGGATTATGATTAAAAATCTAGCATTAAGAGATACTTTTTGTCTAACAACATTATGTAAGACATACATAACACCAACCTTGGAATATAACTGTGATTTTTGCATTACTAATAAGGGACAACTTAATAATATTGAATCAGTACAAATAAAATTTACTATTGCATAACATCATGACATATGAAGAATGATGCAAATTTTTAAACTTGTACACTATGAAATACAGCTTATTTTTGCATACAAGGTTTTTCATGATAACTTACAGACTCTCTTTGATATTAAGAGTCATCATAACAATTCCACTCAGTAGGACTGCAGTTTGAGATTTACTATACCCAGGTTTAGGACGAACTTAAGATATTCATTCTTAACATCGAGATCTCCTGTTCTGTGGAATGAACTATCTATTAATATTAGAAAGTTGGAACATTTGGCCATGTTCAAATGGAATTTCGATACAAGGGCTGATGATATGGTATATGACCCAGAAATACAGGAAACAGTGCTCCAAAACAGTATTTGGACCAAAATATTATAAATTAAACAATTACTTATCATTATAATTAAAAAAACTTGTGTGCTGATTGGTCAGCCCAGTGAGTGTGTCCATTGTAAATCGAACATAAACCAATAAAAAAAAGGTCTGGCCGCTAAAGTACCATTAAGTGGCCAGACTTCACTAATGATATTTTACATTAAGAAGGTTCGTGGTCTGCACTCTTGTGGGAGAAGAGGCTGGACTCTGCCCTTCTGAGCTGGGAATTTCTGGTTAAAGGTTTATAGTGCCTGAATATTTGAACTGTATCTTACTGAAATTGGTACACCTTGTTTGCTGTAGCATAGACTAGATCCAGGCCTGCTGAATGTAGCTTTGTTTATATGCTTGTTGTTTGTTTGCTTGTTATTTCCTGGAACGCTAAGCTTCTGTGGATCACTAGCGATATCTGCATTGCTTACTGTACTTATTTCCTTGTTTCACTTGAAAGAAAGTTACTGTTTGTCGTTTTTGCATTTAGTTACTTGTAACACATTGCACTCAAGTTACCTGGCACTTGCTCACTAAAGCAATTATATAAGTCAGCAGTAAAAATTAAAAGCACTACACCCTCACTCCCCACTGGCCCTTGTTTTCAATTATTAAGGAATTCCCAATATTATTCTAGCATGTCCAAAGGTCAGTTGTCAATCTCCTCTCCGGTCCAGCTGGTGAATCTGGGAATCTTGAAGCAATGTTATAACTGCCTCATGTACACAGACAACCCTCTCCTCCTCCCACATAACACAAATACTTGCGAGAGATGCAGCTATTTAGCCAAACTGTAGGCACAGCTCTCAACTCAGGACTGGCAAGACCAGACAGGAGGAGAAGGCAACTACACACACCACAAAACCAGCCTCACATAATGCTACCACACCACTGAATCAAACACATAAACACACAAAGACATACTCGGTGGCTCTGAGTAAAAATTTACCTAAACAGCAGAGGCCTCCAAAGCAGACACCCAAACAACTGCTACCTCAAGACACCCCACAAGCAACACAAAACCACAAAATCAGTGTGCAAAGCAGTCACAGCCCTTAAGGCCAAATACAACACCAAACATACTTGTCATAGGTGACTCCATAGTCAGACACACTGACATCCCATTCACCAGGCTGAACAAGGAGAGGGTCACAGTAAGCTGCCTATCGGGCGCTAGAATCCGCCACATAACACAAGCACTCGGTCACTCCACGGCAAGTACAAATATGACACAGTCATTGTCCATGCTGGTGTGAACGACCTGAGACATACCTCCCTGGACTACATGAAAAGAGACATAGAGGAGCTCTCTGATTATGTAGCCCAGGCAGGTATGACCCTGACCCTGAGCAGTATCCTTCCTTCACCAAGAATGATGCCACAATATAGAGACAAGATGATCAGCTTTAACAATTGGCTTAATGTATGGTGTCATTCAAAGTGGATCCAGTGTCTGTCTGCCTGGGATGACATGCTTGACAAGCCACGCTGCTTCGCAAGGGACGGCTTGCACCTGCCACCCCTGGGATTCTGGATATTGGCTAAGGCTCTTGCCACCCCATAGTGCCTTTTTTAGGCAAGGCTCAAATTCTAAACCTACCACCCTAGAAAACAAAAATGGGAAGAAACTGAGGGTAATGCTGCTCAATGCCAGAAGTCTAAATCTCAAAATGCACGCACTCGAGGCCCTTCTCAGTATGGAGAACATCGATGTCTGTGCTGTAACTGAAACCTGGTTCAAGGCTCCTGAGAGCACCCCGCACTATTAGGTTTTACCTCATATCATGCCCGCCCCAAAACCTGGACCACACCACAAAAGGGGTGTATCCATATTCATAAAGGATACCCACACCTCCAGGTTGGTGGCAACGCACCAAGCTTCAGAAACCATCCAGGTGCAACTAACCATAGGCAAAACTGCTCTACAAATTGTAGCATGCTACAGGCCACTCTCTCAAACTCAGGAACCCCACACAGCCTTCCTGAAGACACTGGAGGGTATAAATGTATCTCCAAACACCATCATATTGGGTGACTTCAACTACCCGAATATAGACTGGGAACATTACTCAAGCCCTAACTTTCTAGCCCAACGGTTCCTGGAGTTCATAAATTCAAATGCCATGGAACAGCTAGTCACTGTTCCCACGAGAGGAGAAAAATATACTAGATCTCATTATCACAAACATGGGGACAAAATGCTCCACAATGGAAGTATATCCCTCATTGGTGAGATCTGATCATAAACTAATCTCACTGGAAATCCACATCCCGCCCCCACCCCAAACAATAAAGACCACAGTGAAGAACTTCTCTAAAGCAAACTTCACACTACTCAAGACTGGTGTGGTATCCTTCAAGGCCCCTGAGCCAGTGGAAACCACAACCCAAGCTGCGGAAGCCCTTACAAATGCCTTCTATGAACACCTCCAGGACTGCATGGATCAGGCAATCCCAAATAAAACCAAGACTCTTTCCACAAAGGGCAAACGTCCAGTCTGGTGGACCCCAGCCATTAACAAACTTTACAATAAGAGGAGAAAGCTATTACATGATAGAACAAAATCCATAAAAGGGAAGTCACCCCTGATCATTATTAGTATTATTAGTAAAAATACGAGCACTCATAAAATCAACTAAGGCCAATTTTGAGAGAAAAATTGCCATGGATTCAAAGGACAATCATAAGGCCTTTTTCAGCTATGTTAGGAACCTGGGTGGAAACTCCCAGATATGCTCAGAATTAGTCCAAAATGATACAAAAATCACTGAACCCACAGACATTGCCAACATACTGGCAGACAGGTTCAGTGTAAACTTCACCCCCTCTCCCCCCTAAAGGAGAGATAACTATCCCAGCGGAATGTAGCCTCCCAGACATCTCAAATGTGCAGGTGAAAGCTCTCTCTAAAGCTAAAACACAGCATCAATGGGACTGGATGGTGTCCCCGCTGTGTGCTACATGAGCTAAATGAGGAATTAAACCCGCATAAGGCAGCTGTTTAATCTCAGCCTTACCACAGGATAATGCCCAAGGAGTGGCGTGACGGCAACTATGGTCCCACTCCACAAAGGCAGTGCCTCGACCCTGGTTACCGCCCATAAGCTTAACAAGTCTAGTCTGCAAAGCTATGGCGAGGATCATAATGGAGCTCATAAACAAAGATATAGGGACTTGCAGACATTGGACCCGACCCAGTTCAAGGGCAGATCATGCCTTTTGAACTTGGTTGACTTCTTTGAAACAGTCACCAAGGCCATTGATGAGGGAAAGGCAGTCCATACAGCCTACCTTGACCTTGCAAGGCTTTCGACACAATACCCCACTCGGTATTGTAGAAAAACTTACCAGCTTAAATGTAAACCCATATGTCACAAGATGGGTTGCAAACTGGCTTAAGGACAGAACCCAAAGGGTTAGAGTTGCTGGCGCTATGTCAGACTCCAAGCCGGTCACAAGTGGTGTCCCACAGGGCTCGGTCCTTGGCCCCCTATTGTTCGGCATCTACTTCTCAGAAGTACAGGCCAACATGGGAGGACTTTGGCTGATAAAGTTTGCAAACGACTGCAAACTGAGCGCCATAGTGGAAAGTGCATCGGACACGGATATCCTTCAGAAGGGACTCACGGAAACAGATAGCTGGTGCCAGAGCCATGGTCTGAAGTTAAACGCCAAAAAATGTGTAGTCATACCCTTCTGGAAAAACAAGGTAACCCCAAGCTACCATATAGGTGGCAATCCACTAAGCACAGAAGAGGTTATCAGGGACCTGGGGGACCCAGGTTGACAGTGGCCTTTCTTTTGGCACTCACATTGCTAAAGTGGTTAGAAAGACCTTCTACATTGCCCACCTGATCATGAAGGGATTCACATCCAGATCTAGTGAGGTCATTGTTCCCCTGTACTCTTCACTTATCAGACCAATGATCGAGTACAATGCCCCATTCAGGATGTATCTCACCCGACATCTGCAGCAATTGGAGAGACCCCAAAGTTCCTCACCAAAAGGATAAGGACTCCAAAATCTGTCATATGCTGCCAGATTGAAGAAACTCCAGCTCTATTCAGTCGCATACCGTCTGCTCAGAGGTGACATGTGCCTGACATACAAGGCCATGTCCAACCCGGAATTAATGGACATGCTCCACCTCAAAAAATCCAAATCCACCAAAATCACTAGAGCAAGTGACTTAAACCTTAGCATGGATATAAATAGGACGTGCTGGAGGGATAGATTTATCACTCAGAGACTCCCTATGCTGTGGAATAAAATCCCGGTCCATGTGAGGCAGAGCACCTCGCTGGCTCTGTTCAAGAGAAATCTTGACCTGTGGATGGGAGATCGTAGGTTTACCCCAGGAATCATCTCTGTGTCACTGCTGGACAGAGGCACAACAAACTAATGGGTACAGTAATTTTTCATATAAGGGGTGGCGTAAGCCACAAAACTTTGGGCTAGGCTTATAAATGCCTTAGGGCAGATAGCCTAGTATAAACCTATGAACCTATGAACCTATATATGCAACCAAGGGCAGACCAAATACAAGAAAAATCAGGTACATTCTGTAAAACAAAAGAAACAGATATGCACCTAATTTTCCTTTTATTTCTGCACTGTTTTGGCAAACTGATATACCTCTGAACTCTCTGGATTTTCAGAGAATGTCCACATTTTTGCCTCATAGTTAAGAATCTCCATTGCTTCTGTTGAACAACACTGATATACTGTGCAAGCCCGGGAACATAAGTCCCATAAACATGTGCCATACATCAAAAAACTCTGAAGAATGGAGAAATAACACGAAGGAACACTACTGTGCTATTATACATAGACATTATTTAAGAAAGGTAAGCAATTTCTTTCTTAACTAATGTCATTGTGTAATAGCAATATCCTGCTCCTGGATGTGGGTAATGTTGGATTTACTCACTGTGGCCTTTGTTTGATCACTCGGGAACCCCACCAACTGAGGGTAAATTTAACACTAACACACCCAGTTGTGGGTTATTGCTTATTATAAAATGACCCCGCCCATTAATATTCCAAAACTTGCATGCTTATTGGCCAGCCTGTTGTAAATCCCACAATATACCAACAGAAAAAGGTCAGGTCACCCAAACTTTTTTCTGTTGGTATAAAGTGTCCAAAACCTTTTTTTTTAATAAATAAATAAAAAACAAAATAACAAAAAAAAAACCCACAGAGCAATGGAGACTTACTTTTCTCCATTGCTTCCATTTCAAAGCACTGATGCACTGGCTATGCATGGGAATGCAAGTCCCATATGCATGCACAGTACATCAACACAAGGAAGTAGTATACAACCACCGGTGGAAGAACAGTAATGCACCGTTATACAAAGACATTCTTTAAGAAAAGTAAGTATTTTTTTTCTTAAATAAATGTCATTGTATAATAGCAATAACTGACTCCGTGGTTGTGGTATATTGAATATTTACCTACAGTTGGCTTTATTTAATCACTCAAGCTTCACCCTCATGATTAAACCATGCCAACCATGGGTAAATATTCAATATACCACACCACACCACACTGTCAGTTATTGCTTAAATACATTTATGAAGCTACATACAAAGCTAAAAATAATTGTTGTTCAGCCCTTGAATGCAGATATCATTTTTCTTTTTTTCTGAATATTTTAGTAGCTCTGAGTCTGAATGCATATTTTTATTTGTTTACCATGGTAGTGCACTCATCACAACAGACCATTCGCAGGCACAGTGTGAAGAAATTCACAAAAAAAAAAAAAATGAACTGATTCACAAACAGAGAGTAATCACAGAATTTACAAAGTTCAGCAGGCAATTAAAACAATGAGAAAATATTATTAACAGAGAAGAAAAACAAATGTGAATTAATTTTAGTAGTAAATATTGGAGAGTAAGCAGCAGGTGAGAACAGAGGGTGGAAGCATGAGTGATACAGGTGAAAGAGGAGTTAGGTGATGCGTCCAGTGGAAAAGAACTTGCTTTCGGATTCTTGATGGAGGTATCTTTTGATTTGTGTTCAGAAAGTCAGAAAAGAGCTTTTCTTTTTTTTTTAGGTAATGGGGAGATATTGCCAGAGTTTGGATGCAAAAATGAAGGAGTACAATGAAGATTAGTTTGGAGTCCTCTGGAGTGAGGGAGTCAATTGGGAGAAGTTGCAGATGTTGAAAGGGTGGTATTATTATAGAGTTATGGCAGAAAGAGGCAGGAAGCACCTGGCTGAAGTAGTTTGGAAAGAAGAAACCCCAGCAGTAGCTCAACTCTGCAGGGGCCTAGGAGCTATTTGCTTTTGAAGTGGTTGGTGTACTGCTGTTCCTGAGAAGGTGATTTGGAAATGCATTAGCAGATTTGTTTTCAATAGACTGCAGAGTGGATGAGTTTTTTAGAGGTCACTAGCTGGTCTGGAGTGAATGGAAGATACTTCCCAGGGCCAGAATAAAAGAGTTATGTTTTTCTTGGTGTTTTCAGCATGGTTATAGAAGTTAAGTGACTGATCCAGCCATAAACCAAGGCATTTAAAGCATGTGGTTGTTTCTACTGCAGTACCATTGAGATCTGTAAAGATGAGATTTTTAGGAGTGTTTTTAACTTTTGTGAGGTTTCAAATTTTTAAATATCATACTTTTTTGTTTTGAAGGGCTTTAAGAGAAGCTTATAGCTGTTCAGACACAAATCAAGGGAATGAAGTTCAGACTGAAGCTAGGTTTGAATAGCTGAATTTGAGGGATCAGACTCAAGGATAACCATGTCATCAGCAAAAAGAGTGATAGTAAGGCTAAAGAGGGCTGAGCAGGAGTTTGTCAACTAAGACTGGAAACAACAGTGAGGCAAGTACAGAGCCCCAAGGTAATCCTTTTGTAAGGGTTGCTGGAGGTGATAGGGTTAATGCTAATAGTTTAATTTAAACCAAAGCCCTTAGATGCATCCATAAGCAGCCACCAATTACTTTCCTGTAAAAGTTGTTTCCAAAAATTATTGTATGTATTGTTTTAATAAACAAATTGTACTATCTAGATCTAGAATGTAAAATTACCCCATATTTCAGATTCAAAATCAAACTAGTTAAAGAGCTGTTTGGATTCCAGTTTTATTATTGGTGTAATATACAGAGCATGTTGCTTGCAGTCCAAAACTGAGGAAAAAAATAGGCAATAGGCTTGTTATAACATGGTTCCCATCAGTCAACCTCACATATCTGACTGGTCAGTAATCTTACATAACCTTAACTTACTATAGTTCACTCAGGTGTACAGTTATATCTGAGAAGCAGGACAAACCTTTGCACATTATGGACCTTACTAGCCTTGGTCACTTTCAGAGCCAGACAAATGTAATTAAGTCCACCCAGCATAAATATAACATGCCAGCTCCACTGTCATGGACAGGTAACGCCCTGACTTCAACCCAGGAGACCCAAATATGATTCACTGCTCAGGATTCTGCCAGGGCTAGTGTGGGGGAAGAAGAGAAGTGATGTGGTTTTGATGGCTTGCCTCTCTTTGGGGATAATATGTTGGAGCCCATGCCCAGGGTTCATGGTCCCATGTTTGAGTCCCTGGTGAAGACCTCATACCCTAGGGAGTGCTGGCTTCAAGGAAGGCAGGACTCTCTGACTATATCATTCATGGAAGCAGATAACAAGCCCTTGCTGACATCCACTCCACACTGAAACCTTAGTGCATTACTGGGTATGAGCAGTGGAGTTAGAGTGCTAAACAAAGACCTGAATCACCCTTAATGGCTGCCTCAGCAAAGAATGCTCTCAATTGGCTCTTGCCCTTGAGCATGTGGAATGAATGGGACAGTTGACCGAGAGACAGTCTCATCTTTAGCAGACTTACTGGAATCCAGTATTTATACCATGTTGGGGGATACCATCTTTTCCTGGGAAGCCTAACATTGTCTGGATGAAACTTCTACCTCCTCCTCCTGCCTAGACAACTTTTCAAGGCCAGACGATTGAGATAAAAGAACCTCTGAAAAGTAGGTAAAGATTTAGCTAACAGGCATTCCAGATTATAAGTCGAGCTGTCATATAGTCAAATGCTTTTTAAGGAAGGGTCCAAATGAGCACTCTCCTGTGTATGTCTAGAGTGGAGGTTATCAAGCCAGCACTAAGACTGCTAACTATTTTAAACAGACTGAATCTGGCTGCTGAGAAAAAACATTCATGGACCATGCAAATACTAAGCGGACTTACTAACAACTCAAGATGTAATACTTGCAGCAGTCCATTCTGAGAACCAAGGAAAGGGAACCATATATTATGTGTCTCAGTGGTCATAATGATATACCTGGTAAGAGAGTATCATCTAAGCCCAACCTCAAATAGGTACATACATTCTTGGAATGGTTTTCCAAGGTGCTACTTGTTAATATATGTGGTCACCAAAAGATTCTCTTTACACCACTGTAGTCAGCCTTAAATTCACCAACATCTGGGATGAAAACAGATCCCTCAAAGATAAATGGGCCAAGTGAATCCAAGCAGCCCATGAGAACTTTATCGACTGCCAATCTTAAGAAAAAGGCTTCAGCCACGCCTTAAAACTACTGCAAATTAGCACTCACATTGTCTTTCTCATCCGAAATGTATTGCAATTGGATGAAAAAGGGAGTAGGGAAAAAAATTTCTGAAGCCTAAAACCCATTAGTGATATTTCACTTCCAGTACCATGGCAGTGTTTCTGCCTATTAATCACCTTAAGGGCACGGAAGGAGAACTGTTCAGTCTGTCCATTGGAAAATCAGTATTGGGGTGCTAGTTTATCTCACCTAAGTATCCTAGTCCACAAAGTGCTCCAAATGAAGAGTACGTTCTATGAAAATGATGCCTGTAGGGCTTCACAAAAAAAAAAAAAAAAAAAAAAAAAAAAAAAAAGATTCTTACTGGATACCAGCTTGCAAGAGTGCAGGAGCTCTTCACTGGAAGTCAACTTACTGAAGAGGAGGCAGCGTGTCATCATTGAGTGAATGTAGCACTATAGATAAGTGATCCTGAGCAGCTGACCATTCTTAATGGCCTTCCTCCCATGTTACAGAGACATGCATCTGGAGTGTTTCTTCCCAAGCCTCCACTAAAAATTGGCTTTGTTCCAAGTCAGACTTTCCCGGTAAACAAAAGTTACATAAATAAATACTAATTACTCCAAAACGACAGTCCAATATGCCCTCTCAGAGGGCCCTGCTTAGCATATCCTAAAACCTCTTAACAAGCAATACAAATAATGGTGCCCTTCAGCGAGCAAAGCACTGCCTCGTTTGCCTGAAAATTTTCTGTCCCAGATGGAAGCAGTCACAAATGTGTTATGCAGAATTCTGAAAGTCATGTATCTCACAGAATTTGCAGCAATGGAGAAGTGCAATGGGGTGGAACTTCAACAAGCAGCTCCCCGGTCCCTTTAATTCAGGCGCTGAAAACACCACAAGGATATGACCGCTGTACAGTGGTGTTTACAGCCTGTCATACCACAGTCCTGCCTGACGTTGGGGTAGGCCAAACAGGGAGAGACCCAACCTATACCTTTCACTTGTTGTAAAGTACATAGAAGAGATGGCATAAGTTGGACACTCTGAAGAAGGGAGTGCTCCACTCCATACATCCCAGCAAAGAGACCAATGCATGCCACTGTCTGACATGCCCTTTGTGCAAAATATAGATAAAGGAGGGAGAAAAATGTTCATAGACACACAGGCTTCATCAGGCTTCTCACTTTAATGAAGGCTGGTACACCTGTGTGAACAGTTCTGTTGTCCTGAGGTTCCAAGGAGCCCAAATTCAAATGAGCTGCCAGAGGTATAGCTACCACAGCGTCTAGCAGAATTTTTCATCTGGCTCATGTGCAGTCAAGTCCTACCAAATTCACCCAACAGAGGCTGAAAGATGTTTAGAGATTATCACAGCTGACAGTTGCAAAATCAATCTTAGGATCTCTGGCAGATCCTTCTCAGCAGGCAATAGCCTAGTAAGACCCATTCAGGGCTACAACAATCAGTTTTGCACAAGTACACAAGATTCTTGTTGAATATTTGACACCATTGTTGGGTTAACCTCATCTGCAGACAATGCAGGCCTTCCTTTATCTGGACTGACTAACATTCCAGTACAGACTAGGCAAAGCAGTAAGAAACTACAGTGGACCCTGACAGCAGTTGAAGTTTGAGGCTTGAGTCTGACAGGGTTCCATATTAATACTGAATGACATAACAATCCAATCAGATGACAGAATAAGACAGAACTTCAACATTAATCTTGAATTCAGGTACTCCTACCTGGACTATTTTCCTGAGTAATGGGGATGGGGATACCATGTTGTACAACTGCATCTATATCCCATATGATAAGTCTCTCTGAATCTTTTGGGTCTGCCTGCCCATTACTAACTCAAAGGTATAAAAATCTGATCCAAACACTGAGTTTCCAGAATATACAGCAGTGAAGCTATTCTGACACCCTCAATGGCTGCAATTCTTGATGACAGGTCACTCATGGAAATGCCACAAAGAGAACGCTGATCCAAGTGATTCTAGCACTAGGATAGCATAGAATAATCAGCCCAATTGCTATAAACTAATAAGACAAAGAGTGTTGAATTGACCTGTATGTGGCTTAGACAACAGCAAAACAAAATATCATGCCCCAGAGAAAGAAATACTATAAGGTGCCAAACTTCATTCTTCAAGGTACAAGGCCTGAATCAAGCCAACAGAAAATGTGCCAGCAACCTTGTACTGCCATAGGCAAGACAGAACAAGGTTCTATCTATAGTAAATGGAGGAAGTAGATGAAGGAAATTAAGAAGATGGCCTTCATCACCATCAGATGGGAGGTCCAAGTTACACCCCCCATCCAGAGGCTGCATACAGATTACTGAAAACAGCCTGACCCTAAGGGTAAAGGGCTACTGTATCCCGGTTAGTTTCAAATGTAATCAAGTCACTCAAAGTACACAGACAGGCTGAGCTACTTAGTATTATAGTAAGACTTAAATGCTTCTTGTGATTTTTTTCTTGTAGAGAGGCAATCTACTTATGAAAGGACCTCCCACATCACTTGAAACTGACTGCTAAAAACAGGGTCCCCATGGAACCGGGATGATTAAGACAATCTCCTCATCACCCCAATTCTTTACTAAGACAGTAAAGGGATAAGGATAAGGAATCCTGCATGTATTCTCGCAGGGACTCATCCATATCCAAAACCAGGAAACAATGCTAAATAGTAGATCATCCCTACAAAGATAACTCCCAGCTCACTCTTAAAGAATGGAAGAAAAAATACCCTATAGTAATCTATCTTGGAACAGAGTGAGAAACCTGCCCTCAACTCTTCAAAGGCCAGGGGGGTGCTGATACTGGGAGAACTATCATTGCACCCCTTGAAACTACCTGAGCAGACAGAGTCAGCTCCACCAACGTAAGCCTTGCTAACTTTGGATGGGTGAGTGACTAGCAAAAACATATTTCAAAGGTTATGAAATGTCCTACATTAGGACCAGTACTATGGCTGCTATTGGGGCAGACAGGCAGGTAAACACTGGGCCATCTGGAGTGAACCTCATACCAACCTTGTCAGGAATATAGGGATCCAGCATAAAGGAAACTAATGCCAACCCATTGACTGCCAGGATAGCCAATGCTGCAAATCAGGAGGCGAGGGAAGAGAAAACAAGAAGACACAATCTGCAAAACCTAAGGTCTCCAGACACTCACCTAATCCAACAGAAAAATGAGTGCTCAGATCAAATGGATCTGCAAATCTCTTGAACACGAGGATTTGAAGTCATCTTCCTCTATTGTAGTTGAACAACCCTGGCCCTCTTAGCATAATCACTGGCTAAAATGACATAAGTGTACCAGTCTACATGTGAAGGATCCAAGAACCCTGACAATAAAAAAAGATAATGTCAGAAGAAGGTATCAATTCAGTAAATCTTTAAAAAATGACAATATGTACAAAATCAGCAGGTGACCAGCTCTCCATCAAATAAGCTATCATGCCTGTTTCTGTAGAAGTAGACATGGTTATTTAATTCACAACCAAGAAATCTAACAGTAGACAAGATGACAGTTTACCAAAAAAAAAAAACACTGAAATGGAAATAGAGGAGCAGCATCTCCAACAACAAACATTGGACCATGAACGAACTGGCACATAAAGCTTAAACAAAAAAAAAAACTGTAACATGAAACAGCCTGTTGAGATAGCAAATCCAGGTACGGGGAAAAAACAGCCTAAGTATAACTGCAGAAAATGCTCAAATGGAAGAAGATGGTACCTCCAGAAATAAATCTATAAAACTACAGCAAAGGAAGGAGAAATGAGAGAGGAAGATTGTCGGCAACCTGGACTTATGAAGACTAACCATAGGAGAAATTAAAGTAAGACTTTCTGCAGTAAATGCAGTGATGTGTGGATGTCAGTTATTTAACAAGACATGTTCAGCTGTGGGAACATACTAGAAAATAGAGGAGTGAGAAGTGGGATACTTTTGAAAAAGGGGCTGCAATTTGTAGAGAATAGGTGAGTGAGAAGCAGGATACTTTGGGAAAAGGGAGTGCAATTTGTAGTCTTGGAAAATTACATCCACTGAACTAAGCATGCAAGATAAGCCAAGTCTTAGGTTAACAAAGAAAAAATTCTACTTAAAAGCAATATATAAAAAAGATAATGTAAACATATATTTACATGCTCTAATGCCAATCAGACTTGTGTCAGCCAACAAATATCTGAGACTGCACTAAAGTGGGGAAAGGACAAAATCTCCACTGTACTGTAAACTTGCAAATAAAAAAGCCCAATATGAGTGATCACTTGAGTTTCAATCACACATACTGGCTTTCTTCTGGGACATGTAAAGTCAATGTGCTAGACCAGTCTTCTCATCAATAAAGTGTGTTTTGACTACTATGAGACTGAAGAAAAGTACATAAACTATATATATATATATATATATATATATATATATATATATAAACAGCCCTCTCCAAAGCCAAAAACACAGCATCAATGGGACTGGACGGTGTCCCAGGCTGCGTCCTACATGAGCTCAAAGATGAACTAACCCCTCACCTAAACACACTGTTTAAACTCAGCCTCTCCACAGGCTACGTGCCCACAGAGTGGCGCACAGCAATGGTTATTCCGCTCCACAAAGGTGGAGCCACAACGGACCCCGGGAACTATCGCCCTATAAGCCTGACTAGCTTGGTCTGCAAAGCTATGGAGCGCATCATCAAGGATCTCATTAACAGAGACATTGGGAACCTCCAAACACTGGACCCTACCCAGTTCGGCTTTGTTAAGGGCAGATCATGCCTCCTACCCTGGTGGACTTCTTTAAGACAGTTACCAAGGCTATAGATGAGAGAAAGGTGGTCCACACAGCCTACCTAGACCTTGCAAAGGCTTTCAACACCTTTCTCCACTCAGGTATTATAGACAAGCCCACCAGCCTGAACATAAACTCCTATGTCACGAGACGGGTTGCCAACTGGCTCATGGACAGAACCCACATGGTAAGAGTTGAAGGAGCTAGGTCTGACTGTAAACCGGTTACAAGTGGCATTCCCCAGGGCTCAGTCCTAGGACCCTTCCTGTTTGGCATATACTTCTCAGAGGTACAGGTAAGTACAGGAGGACTATGGCTGACCAAGTTCGCAAAAGACTGCAAACTAGGGGCTATAACTGACTCTCCGGCTGACACAGACATCCTCCAAAAGGATCTCACCGAGACAGATACCTGGTGTCAAAACCACGCCTCAAGCTAAATGCCAAAAAGTGCATAGTCATCCCCTTTGAAAAAAAACAAAGTACCCACAAACTACCACTTAGGTGGTAGCCCCCTAAATATGGAAGACGTAATAAGGGATTTGGGGACCTGAGTAGATAGTAACCTCTCCTTTGATAATCACATTGCCAAAGTGGTTAGAAAATCCTTCAATGTGGCCCACTTAATCACAAAAGGGTTTGCATCCAGATCAAAAGAGGTCATTGGGCCCCTCTACGCATCACTGATCAGACCCATCATAGAGTACAATGCCCCATTTGGGATGTACCTTACAAGACACCTGCAACAACTGGAAAGACCACAGAAGTACCTCACCAAGAGGATCACTGGCCTCAAGCAGATGCCCTAGGCAGCACGACTGAAGAAACTCCAGCTGTACTCGGTTGCATACCGTCTACTCAGAGGTGATCTCTGCCTGACATACAAGGCCGCGTCCAACCCAAAATTGATGGACATGCTCCACCTAAAGAAAACCATAGCCCCTCGAGCCACACGGTCCAGGGATCTAAACCTCACCACAACAATAAATAGGACATGCTGGAGGGATAGATTCCTATCCCAGAGATGCTCTGGAACAAGATTGCAATCTACATTAGGCAGAGCTCCTCACTAACCCTCTTCAAGAGAAACCTTGATGAGTGGATGGGAAACAGAAAGTTTATCCCAGGGATCACTTCAGTGGCTCTGCTGGACAGAGGCACAGAGAACTAATCTAAGGGGGCGGCGAAAGCCAACACATTCCGGCTAGGCTTATAACTGCCTTCGGGCAGATAGCCTAGTACCTACTTATGAACCTATGAACCTATATACATACACGTATATACTGTGATGCTGTGACATAGTGGCTGGAGTGTTAGAAATAGTTTGTGCTGTTCTCATGTGCTGTGTATGGTTTTCTTTAATAAACTTTGCAAGTGAACTGAGAAACCATGAACTGGAATGTAAGCAAAAAGTGTGCTAGTTTTCATATTTCTTTGTTGACAGTGAACTTTATTTTTTGATTTTGCACTGAAAAGTAACTGTACTTGTATAGTCAAGACTATCTTTCAGTGTCACTAACTGCTGTACAAACACATATATGATTATATCAGGAATGTTTGAAAGGTAAAAATGCAGAATATAAAACTGTCAAAAACCTTTCAAACATTCACATTAATGAACAAAACAATTGACCTACAAAAGATCACAAAAAAGAAACTAATTTCCTTTTTAAAACACCTTTCTAAATTATCATGTAAGTAATAAGCAAATAAACATTAACATAAAACAACACAAACCATATTAACATTTTTATTCCATTACATACATTATGCATCATGTTTTCTTGCTTTATAACTATCATCATTCCAGTAATACATTAATTGTTCAATTCCTATCTTCCCTTAAAACCTCACTCCTTCTCTTCCTGAACATCATAATGCATGTATCATTCTGACAATTTCCATTTATTTCTATATAATTTGCTCCTTTCTTTTTTCTAAAGATCCTACTTCCAGTTATTTTATCTCTTTTACAGTATTGAATACTTCAAGTACAGTTGGTTCGAACTATTTTCTCTAGTAACCACTTTTTTGGCAATCAACAGAACTAAACTTAACAAGGCATTCTTATGTCTAGGCAATTCATAGTGTGAGTCCCAGCTCAGACCATTCATTTCCTTAGTTACAGCCATTTGCTCACCAAATATATCTGACAGAGTACTCTAGGGATTTTTTAGAATCTGCCAACTCAGTACGCTCCCATAACAAATGTTCCCAATTAACTTTTTGCTCACCATTACTGCTCCAGCATTTGCTATCTACCTGTAGAAATGTGTTAAAGTCTGCTTTGGGTATAAAAACACCTATGCAAACACTTCTGAGCAAAAATCCTAAACCTTCTGGAGTTTGTTGCATACTTGTGAACCATACATATGATCTCCCATTGTTCACTTGTAAACTGCTCTTCTATTGTCTCATCCCATTTTTTTCTAACCTCCTCTGATTGATTCTTATAGATATCATGAACTATTTGGGATCTACTTCAGAATATCGCATCAACAGAAAGTTGAATGTCATGTGATCAAAACTATAAGATCCATTTTCAACAGAAAACAACAAAAAACTACAATCTCCACTTTACTACGATCTCCATTCAAAAGCTTCAACATTTCAGAAAGTCCATCATATGGTTGCAATGATATGATGCTCACCTTTCTGTCATCCAAAAGGGACCTAATATTTTATATCCCTTACTAATTATCCCTTTTTAACAGCAGCTTCTGTTTCTGACCAGAGCAGGACTTTCACTTAGGATTTTCCTATCCCCTTCTCTTTGCCTGTGCTGCCATAACAATATCTAGCCAGCAATCCAAAACATCTGCTTGGTCTCATTACATTGTATTACCTTTCTCTCTCTCTAGGTATTTCAATACCTTGGATCTTTTGCCATTTTTCTCCAGTAAATTCCAGCCCCCTCTTGCCTATTTTCTGTAGTCTTACTTGCAGTCATCCCTATTGACAACAATCTCCTTTTTCCATTCTCATGTTGGCTTAGTTCAAGAATATAATTTTCTTGTGCTATCTTTAAATTAAATCCCTTCTGTAACAGTAAGATCTAACTTGCCTGAATGGCCATAGGGTTAGGGAAAGGGTTTTACTATTGGAAGATGCATGGTTAGGGTTAGAACAAGGGTCAGGTTTAGTGTTAGGGTTTGCACATATTACTAACCTGGTATAGGCTGCTGATTTCAGTAATGTGAGTTAACCCTCCCCATAACCCTGTCTCTGCCTTAACTTTACCTTATAGAAACCCTTTCCTTAGCACTACAATTGCATTACACAAAACTGCTTACACACACACACACACACACACACACACACACGGATATACATATACATATGAACCCACACACAAATACACACACACACACACACACACACACACACACACACACACACACACACACACGGATATACATATACATATGAACCCACACACAAATACACACACACACACACACACACACACACACACACACACACACACACACACACACACACACGCACGCACACCACAACACACACACAGTGACACATATATTTAGGTATACATGGGCATATAAATATACTTGTGCCTGGGTATACAAAATTGCATGACGTGGTACACTTCATTCTTGAATAGAATAAGCTTATTTTCTGTGTTGTTTACTGCACATACATATTCATGAGCATGCAAATGTTACATGGCAGTAGAAGTGAAGAAATATACTTTCTGAAAATTTGTGTGTCTGGTACAGAAGTACAATTTGCAGTTAGAGAGCAGTTCAACTGCAACCACCAATAATTCTCTCACTGAAGACCAGCTTAGCAGAAAACTTGAAGATTTGGTTCTGTAAAATGATTTATTCTTCAATGTAAATAAATGGCATTTGTCTTTGTTTGTTTTTTTTTCCTGGTATGATTCCTCTTTGACTATTGAGCTATTCTCCCTTGGTCACACATCTGGCTCATTCATTTCCCTAGGCAAGTGCCATTTGGCCATTCACTACCTGGTGACAAGGATCAGGTGCTGCTTTTATCCATAAAAGGAACATTTTTAGTCAATTCCTAGCACTACAGACAGACTGACATGCACCATCCCTTTACATTCATTCTCTAATTGCTTGCTTTATTCTAGTTAAGGGTAATTGAGAAGCCAGAGCATATCTCCACACAAGACAGTAAATTTTGTCCTGGATAGGAAACTAGCCTATCAGTCTATCTCTCTGTCTCTGTCTGTCTCTGTCTCAGTCTCTGTCTCTCTCTCTCTCTCTCTAATGCACACACACACATGTTGGCAATTTAGAAGATTATCAATTCACTTACATCATGGAATTGGATTGTAGAACAAAATCAGGCAGCCACTAACAGAATGCACCCCCACTGAGAACTGAACCCGAGAACCAAATGCTGTGAGGTAGCAATACTAACAACTATGTCACCATGCATGCTGAAATGTATGACTGCATAATTAAGTTTAAAATTAGCTCCCCTTCCTGTGTCCATGACTATAAAACAAATGCTTTTGAGTATATTTGCACTTTCTGGTTCAAATGTCCCTAATTTATTACTCACATTTAGCTCCCAAGATTATCAGTACTTTAATATCTCTCAAACAATATCTAATAAATTGATGTCTAATAACAATCAAAGTTAATGTAGCTACTTCTCTATATCTTCTAAAAGCAGCAACATTTTAATCATAGTTTAAACAAACAAAAAAAGATCATCAGGCATTTTCCAAGATAAATGCTTTGAGAAAAGAATTATCATAAAGAAGCATTAGCTAAACAGATCCATTTCAGAGAACACTTTAACTATTTCTCTCTCTCTCTCTTTATATATATATATATATATATATATATATATATATATATATACAATAAGAAGCATTATGGAAAATGCATGCAGACACAGACTTGCATAAGATAAACCAGACTGCTTCAACATGAAGCAAACATCAAACCAGCAGCTCCACAGACATTTTCGATGTGGTTTGGCATTCTGAGCGTGCCACACCTTCCATAAGTATGAGGAAAGCAAGCAGTGTGTGCAGAAAGAATAGTTATGTAAAATCTTACCATAACCATTGATGTCCTTCTCTTCTATGTCACAGTATTCTTTACATATGGGTTGTATTCCACGCATCAACTCGACGTCCAGCCTGTATACAAAAGCTTACAGCCACTGCCAGTATGTGGGACATCACATGTAGGCTCTAACAACATCAGCCATAAAAGGCACGTTGCACGTACCATCCTCAGAACAAGTTAGCTCCATGAGGAACAACAATGCTAAGGCAAACCAGGAGTCATCTTAGGACATAACAAGTTGTAGGGGTGAAGGCGAGAGGGACAGATTACTACAGCATAGAAGAAAAGGACGTCTATGGTTATAGTAAGATTTTAGACAAGTATCCTATGTCCTTCTATTAAATGTTGCAGTATTCTTTGCATATGGGAGAGTGCCAAAGCTCAAAAGGAGCCCAGGGAGGTGAAGGGAGTCGATAAAGAAAGAGAGGAAGTATTTTCCACAAATCCATTCAGAATCACTCTAGCAAATCCTACCCTGCACCTAGAGATAGTATCCAACTTGTAATGTTTAATAAATGTATGGACAGAAGACCAAGTAGCAGCTTCCAAAATGGAATTGGCATCTAATCTTTTAAAGAAAACCCCCAATGAAGCAATAGATCTGGTGGAATGGGCTCTGATAGAAGATGGTAGAGATTTCTCATGAAAATCATAGCAAAACACAATAGCTTTAGAAATCCAAGAAGAAATAGTTTGTTTGGAAACAAATGAACCCAGAGCTCTGGGATGAAAAGACACAACAACTTTAGACTTCCTTATAGATTTTGTTTTGTCCAGGTAAAATCTGAGTTGCCTATGTACATGTAAAGTATGTAAAATCCTTTCACTTGAGGATTGAGGAGACGGAAAAAGTTGGGCAACTGAATGGACAGATTAAGAGACAACTCATTCACTACTTTAGGCATGAAAGAAGGGTTAGTTCTCAAAGACACACTATCCATGTAGAAGACCAAAAATGGAGGGGGTGCCATCAAAGCCTGAATCTCAGAGACCCTCACAGCAGAAGTCAAGGCTACCAAAAGCACTGTTTTCCAAGTGCAAAACTTTAGAGAAGCAGAGGCGGCAGGCTCAAAGGGAGCCAGGGTGAGCTTCTCTAAGACATAGTTGAGATCCCAAGGAGGAGGTACAGGTTTCCTGGGAAGTTTGATATGTAGGATGCCTTTAAGAAAAACTTTAACTTCCAGTCTGGAAGATAATAGAGGCATTAATGGCAAACAAGCAGAAAGAGTGAAACAGTGGACTTTCACTGAGGAATATGACAAGCCACTTTTAAGCAATTTACACAAGTAAGAAAGCACTACTGGAATGTTCACAGAGAGTGGATCTAGATTTCTTTTATGGCACCAGATAGAAATTTTTTTCCATTTAGAAATGTAAGATTTCCTAGTATTGGGTTTCTTGGCCTCCTGCAAAACCCTAAGCATGTCCTGTGAGAAAAGGTGCCTAAAATGGATCAGAAGTTGATCACCCATAAGGTCAAATGCAGAGTTGACAGATGTGGATGGATCAAGGATCCCTTGTCCTGTGTGAGTAGGTCCAACTGGTGAAGCAACTTGTGGTGATGGCCCTTGGCTAATTGCAGAAGAAGATGGAACCAATGCTGTCTTGGCCAAAAGGGAGCCACCAGCAAGATTTTTGGTTTCTCCTGCTGAATTTTCAACAGGACATTTTGAATGAGAGGGAAGGGGGAATATATAAAGAAACATCCCCTTCCATAAGAAAGAGAGGGTATCCACATTCTAATCCAGAGGGTAAGGAACCCTAGCACAAAACAGAGTAAGTTTTTTGTTTAGAGGGGAGGAAAAGAGGTCCAGATGTGGAGCACCCCACTGGTGAACTAGATCCAGGAACACATCCCTGTGGAGCACCTACTCGTGGGATTGAGTCATGGATCTGTTTAATCCATCCACCACTGAGTTCTGAGCTGAGGGTAGGTACACAGCTTGCAGGGTTACTTTGTAATGGATTGACAATTCCCATGCCTCGAGGGCTAACCAGCAAAGAAGGTATGATTTGGTGCCCTCTTACTTGTTTATGTACCAGAGGACAGTGGTATTGTCTGTACAAATCTTCAGAGGGCCTGGTTAAAAAAGAGGATGAAAGGTTGGCAAGGCCAGTGTCAGAGCCCTCATCTCTCAGATGTTGATGTGCTCCTTCTGCTGAGAAGAGGACCAAAGACCCTGAACCTTCCTGGAAGCAAAGGTCATTCCCCAACCTATTTCTTAGGCTTCTGTAAAAAGCTGTTGTGAAGGCTGGGGTGGAAGAAGAGGAAGACCTGCATTCTGAGAGTGCTGCTGAATCCACCAATGGAGCTCTGTTTCCAGGCAAGGGAGAAGAGGGATGAAGACACCTAAAGAATAAGCATGGTGAGACTGTGTTCTCTTTATAAACCACAGAAATTTCCTCATGTGTAGCTTTGCAAAAATCAGCATGGGAATTGTAGAGGCCAAGAATCCGAGAAGTCTCAGAAATTCCCTGGCTGAAATAGAAGGAAGAGGCTGAAGGCTCTCCATGAAGGTTATAAGAGAGAGAACCTTGTCTGTAGGGAGGTACAATCACCAGATCTGTCCTGAACCTGCACCCAAGAAAACGGAATCCTGAGATGGAATCAGACTGGATTTTTTTAAATTTATTGAAAACCCTAAGCCCTGAAGAAAAAGAATGGCTTGCACAAAGTTTTGTTTTAACTGATCTAAATTGTTGCCCAGAAAAAAAAGGTTGTCTAAGTAGAAGTAAACTTGAACCCCTTGGACCCTCAGGAAGGAAATGGCCAGAGCCAGGCATTTTGTGAAAATCTTTGGGACAGTGGAAAGACCAAAAGGCAAGGCAGAAAACTGAAAGTACAAAGAATCCACCAAGAAACGTAAGAATTTCCTGTACTGAGGGTGAATGGGAATATGCAGATAAACATCTCTGAGATCCAGAGAAGCCATGAAGGACTGAAGAGAGATCAGGGGAAAAAGAGTTTGCAGTGACAACATTCGAAAGGAAAGTGTTTAAGTGGGAGAGATCTAGAATGGGTCTCCAAGGACTATCCTTTCTTGGAACTAGAAACATTCTGGAGTAAAATCCCTTCCCCCTTTGTTCAAGAGGAACAGTCTGACTCCATCATTGTCCATGCCAGCATGAATGACCTGAGACGTACCTCCCTGGACTACATGAAAAGAGACATAGAGAAGCTCTCTGATTATGTAGCCCAGGCTGGTATGACCCTGACCCTGAGCAGCATCTTGCCCTCACCAAGAATTATGCCACCATACAAAGACAAGATGATCAGCTTTAATAATTGGCTCAATTACTGGTGTCATTCTAGGGGGATCCAATGTCTGTCTGCTTGGGATGACATGCTGGACAAGCCACGCTGCTTCACAAGGGACGGCTTGCATCTGTCACCACTGGGCTTCCGGATATTGGCTAAGGCTCTTGCCACCCCCATAGTGCCTTTTTTAGGCAAGGCTCAAAAGACAAACCCACCTCCTTAGAAAACAAAAATGGAAAAAAATTAAGGGTAATGCTGCTCAACGCCAGTAGTCTAAATCTCAAGATGTAGGCTCTCGAAGCACTCCTCAGTATGGAGAACATCGATGTCTGTGCAGTCACTGAAACCTGGTTAAGGCTCCTAAGAGCAACCCGGCACTACCAGGCTATACCTCGTATCATGCTTTTCGGCCCCAAAACTCGGGCCAAACCAAAAAGGGAGGGGGGGTGTCCATATTCATCAAGACACCCACACCTCCAGGTTAGTGGCAACACATGAAGCATCAGAGACCATCCAGGTGCAACTACCCGTAGCCAAAACTGCTATACAACTGCTAGCATGTTACAGACCACCCTCCCAATCTCAGGAACCCCATTCAGCCTTCCTGAAGACATTGGAGGATATGAATGTCTCACCAAACACCATCATATCGGGAGACTTCAACTACCCTAACATAGACTGGGTGCATTATTCTAGCCCTAACACCCTAGCCCAAAGGTTCCTGGAATTCATAAATTCAAATGCAATGGAACAGCTAGTCATCTCTCCCACAAGGGGAGATAATATACTAGACCTGATCATCACAAACATGGGGACAAAGTGCTCCACACTGGAAGTATATCCCTCACTAGTGAGATCTGACCACAAACTAATCACCCTGGATATACATATCCCACCTCCACCCCCAACACAAAAGACTACAGTGAAAAACTTCTCAAAAGCCAATTTTACACTTCTTAATACAGACATGGTATCCTTTTAGCCCACTGGGCCAGTGGAAACCACATCCCACAATGCTGAATCCTTCACAAATGCTTTCTACGGACATCTCCAAGAATGCATGGATCATGCAATCCCAAACAAAACCAAGACCATCTCCACCAAGGGCAGGCATCCTGTCTGGTGGACCCCAGCCATGAACAAATTGTATAACAAAAGAAGGAAGCTACTGCACGTCAGAGCAAAATCCCATAAAGAGAAGGCACCTCTGATCAGCACTAGTAGAAAGCTACATTCTCTTATAAAAACATCCAAGGCCAACTTTGAGAGAAAAATCGCTACGGACACTAAAGATAACCACAAGGCCTTCTTCTGCTATGTTAGAAACCTGGGCGGAAACCCTCAGCTATGCTCAGTTAGTTCACAATGACAAAAAATACACTGAACCCACAGATATTGCCAACATTCTGGCAGACAGGTTCAGTGCACATTTCTCCCCTCCCTCACCCCAAAAGAGGAAATACTTATCCCAGCTGAATGTAACCTCCCTGTCATCTCAGATGTCCAGGTGAGAACCGCCCTCAGCAAAGCTAAAAACACAGCATCAATGGGACCTGACGGTATCCCGGGTTGCGTACTACGTGAACTCCAAGAGGAGCTAAACCCGCACATAAAAATGCTATTTAACCTTAGCCTTACTACAGGATATGTACCTGAAAACTGGCGTACAGCAACAGTGGTCCCACTCCACAAAGGAGGCACCTCTACAGACCCTGGTAACTACCGCCCCATAAGCTTAACCAGCCTGGTCTGCAAAGCTATGGAAAGAATCATTATGGAACTCATAAACAGAGACATTAGGGACCTACAGACACTTGATCCCACCCAGTTCGGCTTTGTAAAGGGCAGATCCTGCCTTTTGAACCTGGTTGACTTTTTCAAAACAGTCAATAGAGACATTGATGAGGGCAAAGCAGTCCATACAGCCTACCTGGACTTGGCTAAAGCTTTCGACACAATACCCCACTCAGGCATCATAAATAAGCTCAACAGCTTAAATGTAAATCCATATGTCACAAGATCTGTTGCAAACTGGCTAAAGGATAGAACCCATAAAGTCAAAATCGCTGGAGCCATGTCAGACTCAAAGCCAGTCACAAGTGGTGTCCCACAGGGCTCTGTCCTGGGACCCCTCTTGTTCGGCATTTATTTCTCAGATGTGAAAGAAAACATACGAGGGTTGTGGCTGACAAAGTTTGCAGATGACTGCAAACTATGCGCCATAGTCGATACACCAGCTGACACATACATCCTACAGAAAGGCCTCACTGAAACGGACAACTAGTGCCGGAGTCATGGCCTTAAACTAAATGCCAAAAAATGTATAGTCATCCCCTTTGGGAAAAACAAAGTACCCACAAATTATCACATAGACAGTAACCCACTGAGTACGGAAAAAGTAATCAGAGACCTGGGGACCCAAGTTGATAGTGACCTCTCATTTGACACCCACATTGCCAAAGTGGTTAGAAAGACTTTCTACCTTGCCCACCTTACCATGAAGGGATTCACATCCAGATCAAAGGAGGTCATTGTACCCCTGTACTCCTCCCTTATCAGGCCCATGATTGAGTACAATGCCCCATTTGGTATGTACTTCACCTGGCACTTGCAACAGCTGGAGAGACCCCAAAAGTACCTCACCAAGAGGATCAAGGGTCTCCAACACATGTCATATGCTGCCAGACTAAAGAAACTCCAGCTCTATTCAGTAGCATACCGCCTACTCAGAGGTGATCTGTGCCTGACGTACAAGGCCATGTCCAATCAAAAAATCCAAATCCATCAGAACCACGAGAGCTAAAGATTTAAACCTCAGCACAAATATGAATAGGACATGCTGGAGGGACAGATTCATAACTCAGATGAACATGCTCCACCTCAAAAAATCCAAATCCATCAGAACCACGAGAGCTAAAGATTTAAACCTCAGCACAAATATGAATAGTACATGCTGGAGGGACAGATTCATAACTCAGAGGCTTCCCATACTCTGGAACAGAATCCCAGTTCATGTTAGGCAGAGCCCCTCACTGACTCTCTTCAAGAGAAATCTTGACGAGTGGATGGGAGATCGTAGGTTTACCCCGGGGGTCATCTCTGTGTCGCTACTAGACAGAGGCACAGTAAACTAATTCTATTATGTAAGGGGGTCTTCACTGTGTCACTACTAGACAGAGGCACAGTATTCTAAATCTATTCTGTACACTTTTGTACCATTACATGGGGTGGCGAAAGCCACATCACTATGGCTAGGCTTATAAATGCCCCAGGGGAGATAGCCTAGTACTAAACTATGAAACTATGAATTGTGCCTTGAGAAAGAAGTTGAGCTAATAGCTGAGGTCACAGATGAAGTTGACAGGAAGGGAGTTGATGAATCCCCAGGAAAGGAGGGAAAGTCTACAG
Source organism: Protopterus annectens (assembly GCF_019279795.1). NCBI lineage: Eukaryota > Metazoa > Chordata > Ceratodontiformes > Protopteridae > Protopterus > Protopterus annectens. Next base: position 466,907,264 of record NC_056736.1, on the reverse strand, counting down.
AGTCATAAAGCACCCTTTTTGGATGATAGAAAGAACCCAAGAGTCCTGAATGATCTCCACCCAGGCTGGAAAGGAAAGAGAAAGGCGAAGAGAGAGGGGTGTGTAACTTGAAAGAAGAGAGTGGCTGTCAGAGAGAGTTGGATCTGGCCTGAAAGGGCTGCTGAGATGGAGGAACAGGAGCAGAAGATTTTGAATGAGGAGATCTCCTAGAAGACTTCTTAGACCTAGTACCAGAAGTAGAGGCAGAAGGAGATCAGGCAGGCCTCCTAACAAAGGATGTCTTCACAGGAAAATTCTTATGGAACTTGGGAACTTGTGAGACAAACAAGTGTTTCAAATCTTGGAGTTCTTTACCTTTTTCCTGCAGAGATTTAAAGAGTTCTGCAGTACCTGACCCAAAAAGGGCAGAGTTATCTAGAGGAGCATCAAGTAATTTGGCCTTTATGTCATCAAATAATGACTGAAGCCTTAACCAAGAATACCTTCTAAGGACAGATGCAGAAGATGCAGCCCTGGAAGATGCCTCCACAGCATCATAGCAGCACTTAATCGAATGTCTAGCTACCTGACAAGATGCAGACAAAAGAGAAAAAAACTGAGATTTAACCTCTGAGTCTGGTAGCTGGGCCAAGGCCTGATATGGCTGAGAAAGCAAAGCCAAAGAATATCTGGATATATGTGTGCTCAAATAGCTAAGGTTGACGAAGTGTAAACCTTCTTACCCAGTCTGTCAAGAATCTTGCTTTCTTTATTAGAGGGAAGGAGCTTACCAGATCATAATAATGCTTTTGTTCTTCAGAAATCTAGGAACGACCCCATTTGAAAAATTCCTGCATCTCATTAATAGTTTCCCCAAAAGAAAGTTCTTCTATAGGGGAATCTCCCCCATTAGACGCCTCCTCAGGAGAAACATACTCCAAAGGAGAAGTAATCTGTTCATCAGCAGAGGAATCCTCAGATTCAGAGGAAAGGACCTGAGACTCTGTAGCCTATACAGAGGAAATAACATGAGGCCCAGAAGCCTGCAGTGGAGAAGACGTGAAGGCAAGAACAGGGAGAGAAGAGGAAGGCCTCAAAGCCATCAAGGCCTTAAGAAGACTGTGAGAAAGCATCCCAATCTGACTGAGGAGTGGAAGGGACATTTGGATGTTTGGTCTTTTGCTTTTTTTTAACATGTCTTTCTGAGAGAGGGGACAAGGAAGAGGAGCTGGATGTAGGCCTAACGCAAGTTGATCCCCAAATGGAATGACAGAAGCTTCACCAGAGTCTTCCAGCAAAACAGGCTGCTGTTACCCCATATCACCCAAAATGGGTGTCTGCATAGCCTTGGACGTGCTAGGATCCACACCCTTGGCAGCTTCTCCAGAGGTACCCACCAAAGGAATCGACCCAACTTCCGAATGTACCCTCAGGTCTTCACTGACCTCAAGGGGAACATCAGAGGTGGAAGGCTCAACTGAAGAGGATTCAGGTTTTGGCTTACTCACCTTCCTCTTTAAACTTGGCTCAGCTGAAGAACTCACAGAACCCTCCATCATGTCTCTAGCCAAACATTTCAGATGCTGGCTCTCAAGATAAAGATTTAAGGCCAAAAGATGGCTACATAAAATCTTTGACATGAAGACCTGACAAACAGAACAGGAACGGTGATTGTGGCTAGGTCCCAAACAAAAAGACAAAGGTCATGGCTACCTTTATGCGGAATCTGCCTTCCACACCTACACTTGCCCTTCCCGGATGTCATGAACAGCAGCAAACAGCAATAGTAATAAAATAAATCCCCAACAGGGTACTTATCTGAAGCTGGCAGCAATACAGATTGAATCCGACTGCAGACTGTACTTAAGAGTCAACCTTCTGAACGGCAGTAAAAAAGTGTTCTGAGTATGGTACATGCAGATATCTCTTTTATGGCTGACGTTGTAGGAGCCTACATGCGATGTCCCACATACTGGCAGCGGCTGTAGGATTTTGTATACAGGCCGGACGTCATTAATGGGCAGAATACAACCCATATGTAAAGAATACTGCAACATTGAATAGAAGGACATAAACTAATTTTTTCCTGAATGAAAATTAAGCCATAACACAATAGCTGTGTACCTGTCTGCTGTCTTGGTCTTTCCTGATTATGTTATGCATTTCTTATTATTTATTTGCTTTATTTAATTGACATTTGTTAACTGGGAAAAGTCCAACTAGGCAGAAACCCATTTTCAGAGGAGGCCTGGGGAGAAAAGCTCTAAATATATAAAAAAATAAATAAGTACACAGAGAAATAGAAGCTAGCAACTGCAATTAAGTTTTAAGATCAATTAGCTGGGTGATAGTATAATCAAAAAAGAGTTAGCAAAATACAATGAAGTTTCAGCATCAATAAGATAATATAAAAAGAGTAGTTGGACTGTACATTAAGGACTGAACAAGTTTTCTTGCAAATCAGGTTAACGCTGCAGGTCGTTAGGAGGAAGGATGGTATAGATGAGGCAGAATAGATGAAGTACAGTATTTTAGAAAACAGTATGAAGTAATGGATAAGTATTAGTAGGTTAGCAATTAGAAAAAGGGATGCAGAGAAGAGGATGTAGAGTTTTGAATAGGAGTAGTAATGGGGTGATGTTTGAGTACGTAGGAAGAGAAGATAAACAGAACAGTAACAAAGTGCAAGAGGGCAGTACATACAGAGGAAGTGAGGAAAACAGTAGGACTAGATGACATGTATGATACATTATTTTGTTGTTATGATATGCATTATGGATTATGTTTAGTGACGATGTTCGGGAAAACTCAAGAGTAATATTCCCTCGAAAACTCCTTTTCCCAATGGTTCTTGGAATTCATAAATTCCAACGCATTGGATCAACTAATCCATTGTCCCACCAGGGGCTCCAATATCCCAGACCTGGTCATTACCAATATGGGAGATAGATGCTCCACACCAGTGGTCACCCCCTCATTGGTCAGGTCTGACCATAAGCAAATCACCCTTGACATCCACATCCCACCCCCACCCCCCAGTAAGGAAACCTCCTTAAAAAACTTTTCCAAAGCCAACTTCATGCTACTGAAGTCAGAAGTGACAAACTTCACAACACCCACGCAGACGGGATCTGGAAGTTCGACTGCAGAATCCTACACTAAGGCACTGTACAAGCACATCCACTTGTGCATGAATCGTGCCATCCCAAATAGAACCAAGATGCTCTTCTCCAAAAAAGGAAGCCAATCTGGTGGTCCCCTGCTATAAACAAACTATACAACAGAAGGAAGAAACTGTTGCAGAAAAGAGGAAAATCCCAGGATGCAAAAAACTCCCTCACCAGCCTCAGTAAAAAGCTGAGATCCCTCATAAAATCCTCAAAAGCTAGTTACGAAAATAAAATTGCCAAAGTTTCCAAAGACAACCACAAGGCATTCTATAGTTATGTCAAGAATCTAAACGGCAATGTTCAGATCTGCTCTGAGCTACAACAGAATGGCATTAAATATACTGATCCCAAGGATATTTCCAATATCCTGGCAGATCGATTTAGTGCCAACTTCACCCCCTCTCACCCCCTAAAGGGCCCATCTCAATACCAAAAGATTGCCAAATTCTGATAATCACAGCCACACAGGTAGAAACAGCACTCTCCAAAGCTAAGAATACAGCATCCATGGGAACAGATGACATCCCAGGCTGTGTACTACATGAACTACAAAATGAACTGGCACCCCACCTAAGTGTCATGTTTAATCATAGCCTCACCTCAGGCTTCGTGCCCACTGAGTGGTGCACAGCTACAGTTATCCCACTCCACAAGGGAGGATCCACCTTGGATCCCGGGAACTACTGTCCCATCAGTCTGACAAGCCTGATCTGCAAGGGCATGGAATGCATTATCATGGAACTTATAAACAAAGACATTGGCAACCTTCAAACACTGGACCCCACCCAGTTTGGGTTTGTGAAGGGCCGATCTTGTCTCCTGAATCTGATTGACTTCTTTGAATCAGTCTCCAGAGCTGTGGACGAGGGTAAGGTGGTCCACACAGCCTATCTGGACCTCGCCAAGGCTTTCAACACCATCCCCCACTATGGAATCATAGATAAACTTACTAAGCTGGGCATAAATCCCTATGTCACTCGATGGGTTGCCAACTGGCTTACTGACAGAACCCAGACTGTAAAAGTAGCCGACTCCAAATCCAGCTCCAGACAAGTGACAAGTGGAGTACCTCAGGGTTCAGTCCTGGGACCACTCCTGTTTGGCATCTACTTCTCTGAAGTACAGGCCAACACTAAGGGACTCCGGCTAACAAAGTTTGCAGATGACTGCAAACTGGGAGCCATTATTGAATCCCCAAATGATGTGGATATTCTACAAAAGGGCCTTACAGAAACAGATGCCTGGTGCCAGAGCCATGGGCTCAAGCTTAATGCCAAGAAATGTATAGTTATCCCCTTTGGAAAATAACATGTACCCATGAACTACCACATAGGTGGCAGGACACTAAACATCAAAAGTGTGATGAGAGACTTAGGGACACAAGTGGACAGTTGTCTCACTTTTGATAACCACATTGCCACAACAGTCAGGAAATTCTTCTATGTGGCACACCTCATTACTAAGGGCTTTTCATCCAGAAAAAAAGAGGTCATTGTCCCACTGTACTCATCTCTCATTAGACCCATTATAGAGTATAATGCCCCATTTGGTATGTACCTCACAAGACATCTGCAACAGCTGGAAAAGCCACAGAAACACCTCACTAAAAGAATCACAGGCCTAAAGCAGATGCCATATGCTGAGCATCTAAAAAAACTCCAGCTATACTCTGTGGCATATCGTCTACTCAGAGGCGATCTCTGCTTAACATACAAGGCCATGTCAAACCGTGAGCTGTTGGACATGCTCCACTTAAAGAAATCCCAATCCCTCAGAGCCACACGCTCCAGGGATCTAAACCTTATCATCACAATGAACAAAACATGCTGGAGGGGTAGGTTCCTGACCCAGAGACTCCCCATACTCTGGAATAGACTGCCCATACATGTCAAGCAGAGTGCCTCATTGGCCCTCTTCAAAAGGAACCTTGATGATTGGATAGGAGATAGGAAATTCACCCTGGGGATCATGTCAGTCGCCCTGCTAGACAGGGGCCCAGAGAAGTAAATATTGTGGGAAGAAATTTCCATGGAATTTTTATGGCTAGGCTTGCACAGGCCTTAGGGCCGATAGCCTAGTACCAACCTATGAACTTATGAATATTAGCTTTAGGATTTATGTGCCATTCTGAGACAATCTATGGTCTCTGTTTGCTGTTTTACAAGTCGGTATATTCTTACAAGCAACAGTTCAGGAAGTTGAACCTGGAAATTACATGTTCACTAATGAATCAGTTATGACTAGAGTATGACTTTAAGGAGATGGTTTCATTGCAGGTTCAACACAGGTGATGTTTCCAAGGCAAGAACTAATCATGAATGTTATATTTTAAGCAAGTAAGGTTTGAAATCTGGGAACAAGAAAGATATAGAAAAATGCACACATGATTTGCAGGAAAAGGGATACTTCTGTAAAGAAGCAGGGGAAGAAAAGAAAGCAAGGATGACTCCATGTTGTTTTTTTTTTTTTGTTTGTTTGTTTTTTTTGTATTAAGGAAGCACATTTTATACATAATTTTGAGCTGAGGTATTCTCTGTCAGCTGATACATGGAGGTCACAGTTGAGACGACGGGAGTGGCACCTATAAACTAGCTGACAAACCTTGGTTACTGCAACTGTGAGCCATTTTGAGGCCACTGTAAAGGCCACACCACAGGTCACTGGAAGAAAACCTATAAAAGGAAGGCCACAGCTTTTAATAGCAACATGAAGAATGTCAGAAAAACCAGAGGTAAGACTATATGTTTCAAATTAAACAGTCATTAAGCTTTCTGGCAGCGAGGAGGGAGCAGCTGTCATTTATTATTATACTTAAACTTCTATACTTGTAATGAAGGCTTGTAAATGTGAACCTTCTGTTTTGATGAGCTATAGCTGGGAAGAGCAAGTGGTTTTGGACCTAGCTTCCAGTAGCACTGAAATGGCACTGAGGATTGAGAACAACAGAACAGGTGCCAGTCTGAGTCAAGTAATGCATTATTTGCCTATATCAGAATGTCTATGGGCAGAATGAGAGAAAGGAATAAAAAATACTGAAATACAGAAGACCAGATACAGAGCAAGGAGTGCTTCAGGGAACACAAAGTGATTTTCAAAAAGATGTATATTCTAACTACTTGAAAACTACCCTGGAGATAGTTTGACAGCCAAAATACAAAATGTAGAAAAGGGGACTTTAAAACATGACAATATGAGCAACAGAGTTAAAATCTTTGATGAGGTCAACGTTAACAGATTGCAGTCTTGACATGTTACCATGGTGAAGACATCTGTGAATGTAAACAGTATATCTGTAAGCTTGTAGAAATCATTGAGTGAGGTCTATCCTTTCTAGATACCATGTTGTTCTGTAAGCCACACATTAAAAGTGAAAAGGAGGATGAATGGCAACTGGTGACAGTACTTCCTCAATACTTTTGCCACAAATGGCAGCTTTTCAAACAGTCTTAACAGTTTAGGGACAAATGTTGCCCAGCTTTGTTTGAGAAACAGTCAGATGCCAGAAGGCAGGTCAAATAGAAAAAGGAACTAAGCAACAATGTACAGCTCACCTCTTTGGGGGGAGGATACCCTAGTGCCACAGCACAGACTAGGAAAGCTACAGCAAGGAATACATGAATAACTAGGGCATAGGCTCTGAGTGCTGACGGCAGGACTTAGTTGAAAGTATAAGCTGGTCAGCTGCTGAGATCAATGCATACTCTTCCTTGCTTGGCTGGGGTTAGAAAATATAGCAAACAAGAAAAAAAAAAGCAGCTCATGCCCCTCTGCATGAATCCGTATGCTGTTCACTAGACAGCTCACCACATATATGAATTTCCTAATGGGGAATAATAATATATATACTACTATGGAGGAATCTGAAATGCTGGAGTATGCCTGCAGAAGTACACATATGTGTATGTATGTACTGTATATATATATATATATATATATATATATATATATATATATATATACACACATATGTAGTACATACATACGCATATATATATATGTTTTCAGAGAGAAGAGTTTCAGAACTTCAACTTCAAATCATATATAACCATATGATTGATCGATTTTTCACTCTGAACACATAATGGAGATCTCCATCTCATACAGTCAATGAAAATATATTCCCCTCTCTCTGTTGTGTGAGTATATAGTAATATATAGTAGGGTACTAGGGGTGATATAAATGTGCTTTAATTTGTTTTTTTTTTTTTGAATGTTCAAAGTTACAAAATTTAGATCATATGGTCCCGGCCATATGAGACTCGAAGTTTTGTAATTTTGATCATTCAAAGTAGACCCATACATATATATATATATATATATATATATATATATATATATATATATATATATATATGTATTTAGATATGTGTGTGTGTGTGTGTGTGTGTATATATATATATATATATATATATATATATATATATATATATATATATGTTATGTTCAGAATTTCGAAGTCCAAAATTTAGAATCCCATATGATCGACGATCAAAAAAACTTCGAAATCCTGAAAGGAGATCGACATACAGTGCGGACCGGGACATTTCCCTTGTCCTCGCTGTAGTGCGATCTCGGAGTTGGTATATTTAAGTAGGGGGGTGTGGGGGGTGGTGGTGTTTTGGGTGAGTGTTCACTATTTCGAGATTCCAAGATCTCGAGATTCTGAACTCAATGTTTTGAAACTCGAGATTTTGGGATTTTGAAATTTAGAAGTGAATATGTTCAAATAATCACAGAAAACCTAAAAAAATTAATCTAAAACATATTCAATTTAAGACAGAATTAGTCAAATAACATTATATTTAAAACTTTACATACTTTTTACTACTACAAAACTTCTTTTTGCCCAGGGGGTAGGGGTCAAGCCTCCAGGCATCCCATTTACTTAAATATGGTCGCACATCTGCAGACAAAAGAGAAAACACAGCACATAGTGAATTAGTGCTGACGTACTTGATGATGGCGATTAATAAGGTATAAATTGTTCACTAGATTAATTTGTCTTGTAGTTACTACCACTCAAATACCCTAGACAGCACCAGCATTAATTCAATATAGCCTACTATACTTTTCTGTTATATGTGATAAGACTAAACAAGTTCTAGATTAAATGAGCGTCAAATTTGTTATATGTGATAAGACTAAACAAGTTCTAGATTAAATGAGCTTCAAATTTTCAGACATTTTCATTTGAGATTAAATGAATAGACTATCCTATAGGTCAACAGTGGGATTTCCTCCAAGGAGATTCAGTATGAAAATGTAATATTTCTGTGGGTTTCATCCCAATGTGTTTTTTTCTGGAGGCTTTCTCCTTTTCTCATTTATGGTATATCCCTAAAGTTGGTAAATATAATTTAGGGGCCTGTAGGGGTGGGAATCCCTACCTGGGAACTGCAAGACAGCTTGTCCCACCTGCAAAGAAGACAAACACTGGTTTAAATATTTTTCTTTTGAAAATCACTAAGTCGAAGATTGTGTGTGTGTGTGTGTGTGTGTGTGTGTGTGTGTGTGTGTGTATTATATTTTGCCGATGTTGCTTTTCATCAACGAGTGAAAAAGTAGTTACAACTGGTCGAAAATCAGCACTATGAGTGTGGTATAATGAGGATCAAGGCATATGCCCATTCCCACTGCAGTGTTATCCTGGAATTTGTATACATAATTAGCAGGAAGAAGGGGCTTGCCCCTCCTGAAAAAAATCTGTTTTTAATATTTTTTTCGATACTTTATAAATTGATGTTTTTTTTTGGTTTGACCATTTGCGTTTGATAATCTGCTGTTTGATATTTAGGGAGTTGGAGGAATTTAGGCTCATATATATATATATATATATATATATATATATATATATATATATATATATAATATATATATATATATATATATATATATATATATATATATATATATATATATATATATATGTATATATATATATATATATATATATATATATATATATATATATATATATACCAACTGTTTTTGTGGTTAAGGAAAAAAGATCAGTTTTTCAGAGGGAAGGAAAAGTGCCAGGAAAAGTACACTGCATACATGCAGAAGAAAGTAATGAGTAATTTAATTGCTCATTTATTAACTGAGAATGTGACTTGTATACGTCTGAAGCTTCATTTATTTCTGGAAATAGAGGCTTGTGTGTCACTAAGAAGGTGTTTTTTTTACCATTAATTTTTATCTACTTTGGAATCAAAAAGATAAATGACAGGGGGCTATGAAATGATGGATTATACTGAATAGCTGTGTCAGACAGGTCAGATTCTGTAGGAAGCAATCCTCCTAGGGTGACAGAGAAAACATACTAGTGGTATGATGCAGATTGACTCTGTCTCAGGCAGGTCAGATTCTGTACGAAGCAATCCAGCTAGGTGACAGGGAAAACATACTAGTGGTATGATGCTAACTGACTCTGCCTCAGGTCATTTTGGTGATTTTAGGGCTGGTAAGGGTCACCATAAACCTCTGCCATTATCCCACAGTTACAACTGGATGGTAAAACAGCCTTTGTTCATTAAAGCAAAATGTGTGAGAGCTGTTTCTTGGCCTGCCTGAACAAAATCCAGTCAGCTGGCTTGTATTTTTTTATGATAACACTGCAGATGTGACCATCTAGAAACATTAGCCTTAAAATACTCAGAAAGCCAACATCCTATTAAATAAATAATGCTTTTCAGCTTTACATTATCATTAACAGTAAGCCAGCTCTGTCAAAATATCTAGAAATGCATCACAAATCATAAACATGCGCATGAGGACTGGCCAGTCAAACAGGACAGAATGGAAGGGACAATGCTGTGATGAAGTAAACATTTATTGTCTCTCAGTCTAATTACTCTGTTAGATATTTTATTATTCATAGAAACTACTGAACTATACATCACAATTTAAAAGCTCATATGTTTATGTTAAACTTTGCTCTTCTTTTTATTAAACACTTTTTCAAACATATATACATTTTCATATCGAATTTACTCCATCCATTCCCCCACCCACCAAACTTCCACACAAAGTGCTCCTACATTTTATGTTTTTACTGAAGACTGCTTTCACAAACATCTATAATCCCCTATGATACCTTTGGCATCAACGCCAGCAGTTCCCATCCTTTGATTTCTTTTATGAGAAACAATTGATTTATTTGATAATGAATGACTAAATATAGTGCTTACATGTTCACTTCAATCACTGTTGCCTTAGAGGCAGCATTGCCTGTGTATCCAGCCCTTCTCACTAACCCTGCACTATTGTTTCAGAAATTTGTGATCTCATTGTTTAATCAAGAGAACAAACAATAAAATACAAAACAAAAAGTTTTGCAGATACTGACATGCTTAAAATAGCTCTTTAATGCTTCTGTAAAATTAAAGCTTCTATACTGCAAAGACATATCACAAAAGAATAAATCAGAAGACACACATTATTTCCACTGGCTGCTTTTTGTAATTAATGTCCTTATAATTGACATTGATTTCAGCAGGAGTATGAAAGTCCCATGATAGAGCAGTTCATGTGCAATGAATGCCTAAGGGTTATTACCACAGAGCTGCATTCATTCTGAAATGTCTGCGTTCATCCTAAAATGCCTATTTTAAAAACTCACTAGCTGTTGTCTGACAGGGTTTTGAAAAGCTGAGCTGGGAAGACAAGACCATATGATCGAGTTTCCGAAAACTCAAATCTACTTTTTTTTTTACATGTATACAGGGGGGAACCCCCTGCACCCCCCATATTTGAAGCTGTGTCCCCCATACCCCTTGCAAATTATATATATCAATTGTGAGATCGCATTACAGTGAAGAAAGGGGCAAATTTTCCAATCACTGGTATACCGCAATCACTATTCAAAACATTTGAGTTTTCAAAAACTCGATCATATGGTCTTGACAATATGAATTTCGAGTTTCTAAAAACTCTATCAACTGTTAATATGTGTGTGTGCATGTGACACTTGTTTTGCTCCTAGACCTGTCAAACATGGGCCCTCTAAGTGCACATCAACCAGTCATGAGAGTGCTTTCTGCTCTCACTGATACATCCTGGCAATGACTACATTTTTCATTCATGAACCTAACTTCTACCCAATGTGATGATACAAGCATTTGTATCACCACAAAGGCTTTCTACACTCCACAGTTTGTGCATGTGCATTCTCCCACATGGACCACAGTGGTTGCCATCACTGCCTTAGGCAGGCATGCCCACATCCTCACGATTTGGCCCAAACTGCATAACAAGCTTACACTCTCTAACACTGCCCTGAAAATAAAGCCACAGTACACCCAGTCAAGAACTGTCATCCCTCCCCACTGGCTGGGTGTGTCCATCCATGCTGTCTGCGCCATCAAGCACACAAAGTCACTGGTTGAACTTGGATTTATTCCATTACACCACCAAAGCTGGCTGAAAAACAACTAATATTTCATAGCCTTAATGAAGCTGCATTACATCTCATGTCTCATTCACTCTAATTCTTTAACTACTTATTATCTCATTACCTTCTCTAAAAGGTTGTTCCAATCACCCACTACTCCTTCATCAACAACAAAATAAAATGATATAATCATGTCTTCCCTGAACTGTACACCTTGTTCCTCCAAATTGTGTCCTCTTGTTTTCATAAATTTGCCAACTTGAATTATCTTAAAGAGTATTTAAAACATCTGCTACATGCCTCTTATTCATTTCTTCCTATAGTTTCTTCCAGACTTTAAAAACTACTCCCCATGTGACAAGACAGACAGTTGCTGCAACAAATTTAACCCCTCTGAAATCATGCATTGCCACAGAGAAAAGAGAGATGTCACATTCACTGAGTCCCCGCAATTACATCTTCACTTCTGCTTTGCTGTCCTTCAGAACTCAAGTGAATTCATGAAGATAGCTCACTGTAGGCTGTAGCGTTTTACTGACAGGAAGTGGTGATGTTCAGACAGTGTAGTACCTTACAGAGTAATATGATGTGCCACTTTACAATGTCTCAGAGTAAAATGACAGTTGTGATGCACTTAGTCCCTCGCTGATCAAAGATCATATAGCTTCAATTTTACCTGTGATGCTGGACAAACTGCAATTCACATACAGTACAAACCACAGTACAGGGAATGCTCTCCATGAAACACTGAACCACTTAGAAGGCAAAAACTCCTATGCAAGACTGCTATTTATCGATTTAACTTCTGCCTTCAACACTGTCATCCCTCAGAATCTAATATTGAAGTTACTTCAAATGGGCATAGACTCTCATTTATGCAACTGGATTCTGAGCTTCCTTACTGAAAGGCATCAAAAGGTTTGTGTGGGAGACAACAGCTCCGGAAGTATCATCCTGAACACAGCAGTACCGCAGGGGTGTGTCTTAAGCCCTCTCCTTTTCATTCTGCTGACACATGACTGCATGGCCAGACAGACATGAGATGAATAGGATCATCAAATTTGTGGATGACACTACTGTTATAGGCCTGGTCAAAGACGGTCAGGAGGAGGCCTACAGGAATGAGACTGATCAACTACTGGTCTGGTGTGACAACAACAATCTAGCACTGAATGTCTGCAAGACAAAGGAGATGACTGTTGATTTCAGAAGATCTCAAGTACCGCACAAACCTCTAGTGATGAATGGGATGACAGTGGAAAGGGTCAAGAGTACAAAGTTCTTGGGTGTTCATATCACAGAGAACTTATCCTGGTCAGTGCATGCATCCAGCACAGTCAAAAAAGGTCAGCAATGCCTGCACTTTCTAAGAAAAATTAGGAAGGCAAAATTACCAAGCTCCATAATTCAGACCTTTTATAGGGGCACCATTGAAAGCGTCCTGAACAACAGCATTACAGTCTGGTATGGGAGCTGTAACAATCAGGATCAGAAGGGTGTCAAGAGAGTTGTAAGGTTTGCAGAAAGAATCATTGGCACCTCACTTACACTTCTGGAAGATCTACAGAAATGCCGGTGCATCGACAGGGCCAAAAAGATTTCCAACGATTCAAGGCATACTGCCAATGGTCTGTACACTCATCTCTCCTCAGGCAGGAGATACAGAAGCCTGCATTGTAAGACCACCAGACTAAATAACTGTTTCTTTCTGCTCTCCATTAGACTGTTGAACTTTTGGGAAAAACTAACCATGAGTCTGTCGAAACACACAAACGCTTCTGTTACATAACTAGCCTATCAAGTGGCTTATTTTATGGATGTGCCATAACCAAGTGCAATACTAAGGGTAGCTCACCTACCACACTGAAGGACTCTTAAATGCAATATACAAACTGTGCAATAATTCAGTCTAATCATAGATATGCTGCTATTGTTTCAATTTTAATTTGACAATATTACCTTCATATTGTTCCTTGTCTTCCTTGTTTCTTGTTCTGGAATGGATGTGGGTCACTTCTGTCCTACTTTATACTTACTAATTGCATCTTATTAAATTTCTACTGTGATATTTTATTAATTTTTCTCTGTCTATATGTGAAACTGTTTCCATCATTGAGAACAAAGCATTATAATTTTGTTCAAGTACACTGCTGTGTAGTTCTAAATGACAAAGTTTGCTTTAACTTGACTTGACTTACAACAACAGAACCTACTGAAACCATATTATTCCAACTACATTTTATGGTTTACTGAAACTTTCTTCTTCTTGAAATATAGCACTCAATTTCCAATTTCTTGCTCAAGAATCACAGACAAAACCAATAATAATGGGGGAGGTGCAAAGGCCCACAATAATGGGAATTTTTTTAATTCTAATTCATATTCAAGGTTAATAGAACAAAAAGACTTTGCATCATCATATGTTTTCTGAGTAATATGAAATCTGTCAATATTGGCTGACTGACTGTAAGCATCTGTAATTTACTATTAACAACAAAAAAAAAACAATATGAGACAGAGTTAAAATATGAGGCAAAATGGGGGCATTTTGCAAAATCTGGTACAGCTGAGAGAATAGCCCTTAAAGTGAATAAGTACCTGTTCATTCCTTATAGCTCCTTACTCCCTTCTTCACTCACTTCCTTACTTCTATCAACTTGTCTTCCCAGGCTTTCACTCTAAATATATCATAAGCCTTCTTTTCCTCTAACTTCATAGATTTATAGATTTGTAGATAGTTACTAGGCTAATGACTCGGGGGGGGCTTTCTAAGCCTAGCCAAGTTTTCCGAAAGAATAATGATGTTCTGTATTCAAACAGGGCATTGTGGGCCAGTCATTTATAAGCTACCTCTGTCCATAAGCTACACAGGTGCAAGGCCCAGTGTAAATTTCCTATTCCCATCCACTGGTCTAGGTTGTATTTAAACTGTGTAATAGACAAACTCAGCTTCACATGGACTGGAAGCCTGTTCCATAGGAGGGGCAGTCTCTGACACACATATATGTCTCTCCAGCATGTTCTGTTTAAGTCACAGACAAAATTCAGGATCCTAGACCTTGTATTTCAGGTACTGTTTGACTTACGAATATGCAAGAAATTCATAAGTGTGGGGTTTGCAGATGCCTTGTAAGCTAGGCATAGATCACCCCTCAGCAATCTATTGGGACTGAGTAGAGGGAAAGGGCTTTAAGGCACTCACAGTAAGGCAGGTCGGTTATGCCTTGTATTCTTTTTGCAAGGAAAACCAAGTAAGACAAAGACAGTTCTACAATATAAATAAATACAATTATTAAAAAGCCTTAAAAGCTTATTAAATAATTGTAAATACAAAGATATGCATATAGGATATAGACCTATACAAAATGGTTCTTTAGACATTTTAACTCATTCACTCCAGAGCAACTCACAAAAAGCTGCCTGCTTAATTCCAACATAGGAACAACAGTGCAGCCTGAGCTCATTTTCAGAAAATCTATTTCTAATACCATACAGAAAACAAATGTTCATAACTCTTTAACTATAAGAGCTAGACTAAAAATGTAAATTCAAAAGTTGTTCAGCAGACATTGACCTTTCCAATAGTGTAAATGTTGATAGTGCGTATCGAAGTCATTATTAAATATTTGGCAAGGAATGCTGATATTGTGCATATTTTTTTTACCTTTTTGGAAAAGCAAAGAACAATATCTTGGTCAATGTACCATGCAGACCCATACAATTTGTATTTGATTCGTTTGTATGAATGTCAGCTTTAAAATTATACCTTAGCCGTTACTGTGTGATGCTCCTTTATGGAAATATTCACAGAAATATGATTAATATAATATTTCTCATAATTGATAAAATAAACAAAGCATAATATCTCATCACTTGTAACAGACAGAGGCTACATAGTGTAGAAGTTGTGCGTCTCAATGTCAGCTTCAATATGATGTATCATTTGTGTCATCACCATGCTCTCTTGTAAAGATATGGGCATAATAATGAGAAGTATTGGAAATGTATAATTTTCATAATCCTACAAGATTAAAACTGTGATATCTGTACATGTGTACAGTGTACAGACACATATCTTTTACCATTTTGTACGGAGTAACACTGTCTTCAAAATGAGGTATTACTTTGCACACTGACATGTTTCCTTACAAAGCTATTTACCAAAATATGAAAAAAATCATAATTTCCATAACCTAAGTCTGAAACAAACTTTGATATCTGTACATGTGTATAACATACAGGCACAGTTCTTTTACCATGTTGGAACTATGAATACTGTCTTCAAAATGAGGTATTACTTAGCACATTCAGATGCTCCCTTGTGAAGTTATTTACCAAAATATGAAAAAAATCATAATTTCCATAACCACAAGTTCGAAACAAACTATCTGTACATGTGTACAACATACAGGCACAGATCTTTTACCATGTTGGAACTATGCATACTGTCTTCATGAGGTATTACTTAGCACATTCAGATGCTCCCTTGCAAAGTTATTTAACAAAATCTGAAAAATATCATAATTTCCATAATCATAAGTCCGAAACTAAAACTTTGATATCTGTACATGTGTGCAACATACAGGCACATCTTTTTACCATGGTGCAACTATCAATACTGTCTTTAAAATGAGGTATTACTTAGCATAGTCAGATGTTCCCTTGCAAAGTTATGTACTAAAATATGAAAGAAATCATAATTTCCATAACCTAACTCCTAAACAAACTTTATCTGTACATGTATACAACATACAGACACAGTTTTTTTACCATGTTACAACTATAAATACTGTATTTGAAATGAGGTATTACTTAACTTGGCAAGGGAGAATCTCAATGTGCTATTTACCAAAATATGGAAAAAAATAATTTCCATAACCTAAGCCCGAAACAAACTTTGACATCTGTACATGTGCACAACATACAGACACAGTTCTGATAAAAGCAGGAGAAAAAAAAGTATTGCAGGATGGCTACTGACATATAAGTATAAAAATAGAGTTTTACTTACCATACTGGTCCTACTTGGTCATGGGTGTTTTCCATTCTTCTTACAAGCTGCATGTTACCAATTTATCATGCATAGCTCTCCTCACACCATTGTGGAGGTCAGTCAAGAACAATGCAATTCCCTCCTCAGTTAGGTGAACACCATACCTTCTGAAAAGGTGAACATCTTCTGAGGTGATGCTGTCATGGCAGATTGTAGATCCACCGACCCTGTGCATCAAGCCATGCATGAACCCATTCCGTAAATGTCTGGCCTTGTGTGCTGCCAAGGGACTGTTTTCCATTTTCCATATCTGGCAAGGAATTGTGCCAGACCACACAAAATGACAACCTGATCACCATGACTGCAGGTGTTCAAAAATTGCTTTGATTTGAAACCATAGCCTTCTGAGTGGGTGACTGATGAGATCATTCCATCCAATGTGCAGCACAAGAATGTCAGGCTCAGGGTAGATGGAACACTTCTCTTCCAACAACTTCAGTACTCCGCTCTAATGCATACCTCTTCTTGCAATCCAGTATACCTTCACACTAGATGTGGGGAAGCTCAAATTGTAGTGGTTTTCACTTATGGAGGCATGGCTGACAGCCCAGTGAATGTAGGAATGGCCACATACCCACACTCTCGCTTGTCATTCTCCTGCTTGTGAAGCCATGTTAGTGTCAGAAGGTGGGCGAACCTGCACAGGAAAGAAAATGCAAACAGATTACTACTGATGTTTGAGAGATGTAGTGGAAGACTACATATATATGTATATCATATACATTACCTAGTTAGCCCATCCAAATATTCACTGCTATCCACATGGGCATTATTCTTTTCATAAGATACATAAGTGGTGATGATGCTGCAGAGGTACATACCTACCACCCTTGAAAACACCTAATTACATACAATGACTGACAAGGGGGCACAGAGAGGGCACATGTAAAGAGAAAAAGCAGGGTAAGGACCACAACTCCACTAATATGCTGAGGACAGGCATGGGGCTTCAGCTCGTGGGTGTCTGAAGTGTCCCATACCAGTGCTGTCTACCCACTCAGACTGCTGATAGCAGCAATGACTCCCGATCGCATGCAATGCCAGCAGTCTGCCTTACCTCTGCATTTTCCCTTTACATGTGTCCTTTCGGCAATGGACATAGGGAGTCAAAGGGGGGAACTAATGTAAAGCCTCTTGCGTGGACCTACATACATTTACTACACCTGAAGGGAGGGGGACTGAGTGGAGAGTGAAATCAAGACAACATGTGAAAAGGCCAAGACTGGCCCAGGTTTTGTCTTTTTGCATGTGTCCTTTCTCGGAGGGAAACATTTCATCACAGTGGCACCCTTGAGGCCATGCTTACCTAGGACAGCAGCACTATGAGACTGATTTGAAGAGTCTCCAAGTTCCCAACTGCAATCCAGGTGGATCATAAAATCCATGGTGGCTGGGCATGCCTCCAGTGATGCACCCACCAACACGAGCAGTTGGCACAAATCTCTGAAGAGGAACCTTCCTGGCCTTGGTGCATAAGGGCTTGGCTGCTAACTGACAAGGGCATCCAGAGAGGGCACACGTAAAGCGAAAAAGCAGTGGCACTCGAGGGCATCTGACCTACATGCAATTACTGTACCAGAGTGGAGGCAGAGTGAAAGAGCACATCACAAAAGAAAAAGATGTACCAAGACTCTTTCTTTTTGCCGGTGGCCTTTCGGAGAGGGACTGAAGGCATCAGAGTGGCACCATTGAAACCATGCATATCCAGGAAAGCAGCCTAGTGGGACTGAGGTGAAGAATCTCCAAGTTCCCCACTGCCATCCAGGATGATCCTAAGAGTCATGTTGTCTAGGTGTGACACCCACTGATGCACACACCATCAGACTGGCAGTCGGCAGAACCCACTGTGAAGAGAGACAGTCTTGCCTTAATTGAAATACTGCCTGAGTGGAAGCTGCCTGGAACTTGTCTTGAAAATGAGGTATTACTTAGCTCATTGACATACTCCCTCACAAAGTTATTTACCAAAATATGAAAAAAATGTAATTTCCATAATCTATGTCCTAAACAAACTGTGATATCTGTGCATTTGTCCAGCATACAGACATGGCCCTTTTACCATGTTGTAAGTACTAATACAGTCTTCAAAATGAGGTCTTATTCAGCATGTTGAAATGTTCCCTACCTGAACAGATGCCATCTTCTTTGAGGGGCGTGTTGCCTTACATTTGAACTTACAGCTGAGAAACACAACAGTATAGAACGATATGGTGCTATTACCTGCACAGAGGCAGTTGGAAAACAGCACAGCAGTATGTGCAGTAATTCACAAAAATATGAACCATATAACCACAGCTGATACCTTCATTGGTATCTTACAACAGAAGCAATTGGGAAAAAGAAACAATAATTTTGAGGGAACACTTCTGCATGACTCAATATATACAGAAACCAAAACCTGGCAAATGCATTAATTAATGTGATAATGACTTTTTTTAAAGTGAATAACAGTGGCAGCTGCATGAGGGTTTTACCTGACAAGTGATAATGACTCTGTGTTATTCTATAACAACACAGACTGTAAATTAATAATGCGATAATGACTTGCATTTCATTATTGCAAGGTTCTGCATGCTCATACAAAGGTGAGAAGGTACTTGGGGTTAATGATTTAACAGACAAAAAGTTATAATTTAGCCCTTATAACAGCCCTTAATTTAAGAATACTATTAATGAAAATATTGTCATTCAAACATGGTGTTACTCCTGCATTAAATTTTAATTTCCACTGCGCTCTCTATATTCCATTAATGTCTCTCATGGTCCTCCTTGTGGGTTTAAGAGCACTTGCTCTAATACTGTAAACAAGAACAAGTCATGGCCTGGGAACACTACAATGTGTTTGTAAAAGGCGCTATTTTTGTTCTTCCTAATGTTATAATAATGTTCATACATACACCTGGTCAGTGAGCTCTCTGTCTTCACAAATAAAAGACATCACAGGATTCACATTTACTAATAAAAATTACCCCGCTGGATAAATAACTGCAGCCTTTTGGTAATTCCCAATAGTAACATCACCTTTGCAATAAATGTATTTACATTGGTTACAACCACCACATTTAACTGTACCAATTAGAGCCTCCACAGGATTTCTGTTCTTAATATTTGGCTCTTGTTTAAATTGCTCCTTAAAGTTCTTTCTTCTTTTATACATAAATAATGGGTGTTTGCCTATTTTATTAATTAAATCCTGATCAAATTTAAAAATTGACCAATTGCTTTTAATAATATTCTTTATTTTGGGACACTTGGGAAAATATGTCATAACCAAAGCTAGGTTTTAAAGGCCAGTACCTTGCTTGGGAGTCAAGACATCAACACCTGTTTTTTCACGTTCAATACCTAACAATGTTTTTAATCTAGAATGCCTCAGTCTCTTCACTTCTGCTCTAGTATTGCAAAGAAATTTCTCTGGGAAACCGCAATCAAGAAACATCCTAGTTAAACAATCACATTCCAGTTCAAATGTGTCATCCTCTGAAATCATTCTTGCTAGCCTCACATGTCGCCCCTTAACTAAAGCTCTTTTTTTGTGTGAGGGGGTGACAGCTATTGTAATGGAGGTATGAATTTGAAAACATGGGTTTCCTATATATACTGGACAAGAAACCCACACCATGTTTTTTGGTAAAGGTCACATCTAGGAAGTTAACAGTATCACTAGAAAACCAGTGTGTAAACCTTAAAAAAATCAGTGGTACTATTAATGTACATAAAAAAATCTTCCAGTAGTTGCAATGAACCAATCCTTAATAAACAAACATCCAGAAATCTAAGATACAACTTCCAATATTTACTGTTTTCTGAATTAAAAACTTGAATTTCAACTCCCAAGTCAGCATAACCATATTAGAATATTTTGGAGCTCAAATAGGTCCCAGAGCTACTCCTCCATAAATATAGTTGTTATTTAGAATGATGTACATACAATGAGTTATTAAACAAACTTCACAGTTATTTAAAAAACTTAAGGAGGAAACTTTATCAGTAAAATATTCTAAATCAGAAGTATGTGGTCACAACTTGTTCTTGGTTACAGTATTTGAACAAGTACCCCTAAACCCACAAGGAGGACCATGGAAGACATTCATTGAATACAGGAGCTGGAGTAGCAATTAAAACTTAATGCAGGAGTAACCCCAGGTTTAAATGACAATATTTTTATTAACACTGTTTGTAAATTAAGGGCTGCTGAATAATGAGCTGATGTCTTTTAAAATGTGTAAAGAGCCACTTGGTATAAGTCTACATTACATATACATACGTTTATAATTACAATTATGTTATAAGCTTTTCAGTTTTTTAATAATCATATTTATTTATATGCAAAACTATTACTAGACCAAGTTTTTTAAGATTTTTTTGTACTGGCATTTATATGTATTTATACACACACACATACACATACACACACACACACACACACACACACACACACATATATATATATATATATATATATATATATATATATATACATAGTTTTGTGTGTGTGTGTGTGTGTGTGTGTGTGTGTGTGTGTGTGTGTGTGTATATATATATATATATATATATATTCAAGAGACAAGGCGTACACAGCTGAAACTGCAAAACTAATGATATAAAAAGCTGTTGAAGCTAGGGACCCTCTGGGGGTTCTGTGGTATGGCATAAATAAGCCACGCAGACACCAATAATTTCGATTTGAGAGCTTTAGTTCGCTCTTTTATTACAAAGCTGTTGAACTTCTTCAGAAATCATACATAAGTGCATTCCAACAGAGGTATAAATACAGTGTGTGATGTCATGTGTGACAAGTAGTGCTGGGAGGTCCCTTGGGCAGGACAGGACTACTTGGGGGGAGGTAACCAATGGTGGTTACCTAATCCATTTAAGTACACATTTGATGTTCAGGCTGCCATTAAGACCAGGGTGGTTATTGGCTCCCAGTTTAATCTGCCACTTAAGTTCCCTGACCTCGAGTGGGGTACTGGACTCTTCACTGAAACTAGAAACTTTTTCTAGTACAAGGAAGGTGAACTTTGTGGGTTTTTTGCAGTGTGCTGCATGCTTGGCTAAGGCATTGTTGCTGTCTACTCTTCTGATGGCTTGGTAATGCTCTTTTACCCTGTCGCTGAGTTTTCTGGTAGTCATTCCTACATAGAAACTTGGGCAGTGTGTGCATCTGCTTAGATATACCACTTGAGTGGAGTTGCAGTCAAAGCTGCCTTGTATGCTGATTGGTTTGTTGTTACCAATCTTAACACTGTCAGTTGTGCTGATATATTGGCAGCAGGTGCAGTGTCCACAGGGGTGGGTCCCTTGTTTTGTGCCCTCTTTGATGAGAGTGTTTCTTTTCTTCTCGAAGAGGGTCTTCAGTGAGTGGCCTCTTTTGTGGGTAAAGACCGGGGTTCCCCCAGGGTCTTGTTGAGGTCTGCATTGCAGTTTAGTATGTCCCAGTTCTGAGGCAGGGTGGCTTTTATCTTTTCTTCATCTGTGGAGATGGGGATGGGGAACCTGGGTAGAGGGTCCTCCTTTTTTCTGTTTTGTTTGAACTCCCCATAGATTAGATGGGTTGGTGCCTGGAGTGTCTGTATTCGGTCACTTCTTGGGCAATTTTGTTTACCAGTCCTTTGGGGTAGTTCTTTTCAAGGAACATTTGTTTGAGCTGTTGGCTCTTTGATAGGAATTGTTCGTCACTGCTGACAATTCTGCTGAGTCTGACGAACTGCCCTTTGATTACATTCTTTTTCATGAAGTCTGGGTGCAGACTTCTGTAATCAAGCAGGTTGTTCCTGTGGGTGGGTTTCCTGTATATGCTGGAGGCGAAAGTGCCTGTATCCTTGTTGAAGGTGAGTTCAATGTCAAGGAAGTTGGCTACAGAATCTTTCCCTCCTATGGTGAAATGTAGGAAGGGGATGCTGTGTATGAGTTCATCAAGGAAGGTGTCTAGTTCCTGAGGGGTGCCACTCCAAAGGAGGAAGAGGTCATCTATGTATCTTTTGTACATGCAGACCTTGTTGAACCCATTAAGATGGGTGAGGGTGTCCTCTTCCCATGCACATAAGAACAGGTTGGCATAGGAGGGGGCCATTTTGGCTCCCATGGCTACACCTTTGAGTTGTTTGTAGATAGCATCTCCGAACTCAAAGTAGTTGTTCTCTAACACCAGTTTGAGGAGGGTGCAGAGGGTATCTGCACATTCTGGTGCCATGTGCCTGTGTACCACTAGGTATCTATTGACAAGCTGGATCCCTTCTTTATGGGGGATGCTGGGGTACAAGGCTGTTATTTCCAGGGTGATAGCTGGTAGGGAATATTGTTGTTGTTACTTTGAATCTTGTGGATTTCTTTTAAGAATTCCCAAGAGTCTTTGAGATAGAACCTGGAGCTCTGGGCCAGTGGGTTGAAATAGAAGTCCAGAAGTTCAGAGATGTATTCCGTCTTGGTTCTATTAGAGGAGACTATGTGTCTCATTGGGGGGGTCTGCCAAGTTTTTGTGGATTTTGGGAATCCCAAAGAGACGACCCACTGTGGGGGAGTTGACAGACATAAAGTCCAGTTCCTCCTCTGAGATTTTATTTTGGTAGGCCAGGTAAAGCAGGGTGGATTCAGTGGAGTGGAACTTCTGTAGGACATCTGCTTTGGCTATTTTTGGTAGCTTTGTTCATCAGCCAGTACCTCATGCATTTTGCTGTTGTACTTGGCTTCTGTCATAACTACCACACCTGCACCTTTATCTGTCTTGAGTAACTTGAGGTGCTCATTTTGGCAGAGTTGACGTAGTGCAGCTTTTTCTTTGGGGTTGACGTTGTCTTTGGGTTGAGGGTATGGTTTTTGTAACAGGGCCCAAATTTCTGATTCACGTACTTTTGAAAATACACTGATGTGTGTATTCAATGTTGGGTTAATGGTGCTTTTCCTTCTGAGTACTGGCTGATCACTTTCACTAGCCTGGCTAGATTGGGTGTGTTGTGTGCAGTCGGGGAGGGGGTGGAGGGGCTACTTGTGTGGACCGCGACAGAGTGTGTCCCTCTGTGATGTGGCAGCTTACAACACTGGTGGTAGCTGTTCTTATTTCTCTGCACAGTGTTGGACTGCCACAGAGGTCAGGGTTGGCCCCGTGGATGCTAAGTCCTTGGGGAACAGTGGGCTCCTTTGGACTCCTTAGGAGCTAAGGGCCCTGTGTGGGGGTGAAGGGCAGCCTTGGTATTTAAGTACACCTTGTTATATACAGGATTGGGTATTGCTACTGAACAATCAGTAGAAACACATTCAGCACCTGCACTTTCTAAAACCTTCACACCAGCATACTCTGAACCTGGATTGGAGAGAATGGTGTTAGACATAACAGTGGGATCAGAGCATGCTGTTGTACAGATGGCAGTTTTGGAGGCTGCTTTGGCTTGTAACACTCCATCTGTGGTGGTTTTAGAGTGTAACACTACATTGGAGACTGCTTTTGGGTAAATACAATCAGTGGAATTTGGGTTTGATTGACTGGCAACATTAGAAACAGTATACATCTTAACCACATTGTTAGAACCAGCTTTATGACAATTTGCAGTACTAGAACAGTTGGTAGCATCTGAAACAAATGGACAATTGGCAACAATGCATTTGTAATTAGACTCTATTCCAACATTGGAGACCATTTCTGAGTTAATTGCAGCTTCGGAGGCATATCCGGGGTATGTAGCTACTCCGGTATCAGTATTGTGTCCCATATCTGCTGTGAAACAAAATTTGAGCCTTTAGTGCTTTTGGAAACAGTAGAAACATTTAACATGGCTGCACTAAATACATTTGGGTTAATTTTACTGTGAGCTACACACTTGTTAAGTTTGTTACGGTCAATTGCCGGAGTTTTTAAAGTAGTCTCTTTGTCAGTCTGTGGCGGGAGAACTACGGTGGTTAGATTGCTAAAGTCTGAGACACTCGGTTCCGCATTGAAGTTGGTGGAAGTCTGTGCGAACAGTAATTCTTTGTGGTTGTGTTCACTGTATATATTCCGGTGGGTTAGGCTGGAAATTGAACTTTGCAGAGTGTTGTCTGCGTGAAATGCTGAGCCAGCCTTATTGTTAAAAGTTATTGTTGCACCTGGTAGCTTAGTCGGTATGCTTGCAAAAGCGGACGGGGCGTTTGCTAACTGTGGACTTGGTGTCTATGTTAGCTGGGACGCCCTGATACTACCCACTTCTCTGACTTTGTGTGTAGCCGCATTTTTGGGACGTAGATTGACTATGCGGCTGTGCCCGACATTTGTATCGCTGCTTCCTTGGTTGGGGCGGGCACACTTGCTGACGGTGAGCCGTGTAGAATTGTAAGACTCACCAAACTTTGCTGCCTCGGTGTGAGTCAGCTGTAGTTCGGCAACATTGATCGTACCTGCATTGTATGCACTCAGGCTGCTGCTGTTGGCAGTAACATGGTTATTTGCGCTGCCGCTGAAGTCAGAGTCAAAATTCTTTTTAGCTACATTAGGTATTGTGCTAACTGCGACTTTAGAGCCTAGGCTACCTTGCAACAAATTGGATACCAGGCTGTTGGCCTGATTTTTCTGGCTGATTGAGATCACTATGTTGGTAGTGCTGCTCGTACTGGTCGCTTCACAGGTAATGTAAGAACTCATAGGCACAATATTAGAACAGGTGTTACTTGCAGTTTGGTGGTTAGTTCTGTTGTCCGGGATTGTGTTTTATATATATATATATATATATATATATATATATATATATATATATATATATGTGTGTGTGTGTGTGTGTTTGTGTGTGTGTGTGTGTGTGTGTGTGTGTGTGTGTGTGTGTGTGTGTGTGTGTGTGTGTGTTTAGTGATGTCTTATGTCTTTTCAGCTAATTAGTTTTGTTAATTAAACATAATATGTATATAATTTTTGCTGAAATCTAATAGGATGATTCATTGAGACATGTCTTTTTTGATTCCTTTATTTAAACTTCTTATAAGGTTGTTTATTTAGTTCTGAGGAAGTCCGCTCACATTTTAAGGATGAATGTGCTTAACTCTCTTATTTACTGTTTTGTGCTAGAATAAAGTACATTTTGGTCGAGAGTGACATTGGTGCTTTTATCCTGCTTCAATTTCTGTATCTACTGGTATTCCATCCTTTTTGCAAGGAACCCCTGAAGTCCTTCTAGTTGCTGCATATGCGTAGTCAGGTACATACCTACATACATACATACAGAACTCTATGACTGGTCTGATAAGGGTGGAGTAGAGTGGAATAATGACCTCTTTGAACCTATACGCCATGCCTTACTTATAAGTTGAGCAACATAAGAGGATTTCCTCACCACTGTGGCCATGTGATGGTCGAAGGTTGGGCTACAGTCTATGTTCGTACCCAGATGTACCCAGTATGTATTCATATTGCACTTCATGTTTGCATTATACTAACTTACCTTTCATTTCTCTATAAACTGGCTAAAACATATCTTAATATTAACTTGTATGTATTTTTAACCAATGTTTTCATATTATGTCTAATTTCGTATAATTATTTAAACTGTAGATTTTTTTTATTATTTTGTTCTTTTTTTCAGATCTTTGTTTTTATTTTTGTTATTACATTAAACAAATTGTAAAATACAATACACAGTAACAGATGATATTACATTGAAAGTAAACCATTTACAAAGTTAGATGAAGCAACTGTTGTTGTTGTTGTTGTGTCTTTCGGCTTTTTCCCGGTTAGGGGTCCCCACAGCGGAACTCCGGTCCGCTAATGATTGGTAGTAAATTTTTACGTGCCGAGTTGCCGGCCCTGATGCACAACCTTCAACGAAGGTACGCCCATTCACACATGTCTCTACACAGAAGACGCTATATCTGAGAATCGAACAGGACAACGTCTTACTGTGAGGCGACAATGCTACCGCAGCACAACCACGGCATTCTAGTAATAGACAAGTATCTTTAAAGTTCGTTTTCTCAATATGAAGAGCGATATAGATGGACAGCAAAACGAGATGAACAGACATATGAGAAATATGACAATATTAACATTGTTAATGTACAATGTAGCTTTTGGCACACAGTCAGAATTTATTAGATAACTATACAGTGTTATAGAATACAGGAAAAACCAACAGAAAAATAAAAAATAAAACACACACACACACACACACACACACACACACACACACACACACACACAAACACACACAAAAAAAACTTCTATATACAACTATTTACAGATACTGCTACAATATAATGACAGGATTCTAATTACATTTAACAAGATGTGATAGCTCTCATCTTTGTATGCATCTTATATACATGTAGCCATTAGAGAACACAGTAAGACTGTGATGAAAAAGAGACTGGTGGCAATATTACTAAAGAACAATGAATATAGAAAAATGTTTGCTGTGTTAAGATGCAGGCAACGGTAATACTCCAGAACCTGAGGTATTTCAGGCACTTATTCACATTGTTATTGGTTAGTTTATGAGATAAAATATACTTAGATGCCATGTTCTTAAAGTTGCCCCAATCTAGTTTATATCGATCTAACCAGTTCTGTGTAATATAGAGCTTGATTAACATAAAGAGAGCAATCTGTACCCTGAGACCAGTAGTGGTTATGTCCTCATGGCTTACATGAAGTATAGCAAATTCCCAGGAGAGTGGATTTGCCATAGACCATTTTTTAAGTTTGATCTTTAGGGAATTCCATAGATTCTGAGCATATTTACATTACCATAGAATGTGTAGGAGGTCAGCTTTAGCTGTGGGGCAAAAATGGCAGAAGGGTGAAGTGTTAGGAAAAAGAAGAGTTTAAACGTTCTGGATTATAGTAAGCATTATTATTAACCATTAACTGGGTATATAACAGCTCCTTAAAAGGGGCAAAAGTCTTTCTGTGATTAATTGCTTGGGAGAGATGGGCATCTGTCAGGTCAGGGTTTTTGTCTCTCCAATATTGTGCAAATGTAATAGAGGATTGGTATCTAGCTGTAGAGACTAGTTTGTAAGTGACTGAAACCATCTTCTTTTTGATTTTTAGACATCTCAGGAGTGAAGAGGCCAAGTTTATTTCTTCTTGTAACTTAATTGGGAAGCATCCTAAGGTAGAAATTAATTCTTTGATTTGTCTCAAATTATTGTGTATTTGCTATTTAAGTTTTATTCTGATATCATTAAGGGAGTTGTCCTTAAGCTGAAAGAAATCCCATACAGTTAAGGTTTTAGTTTGAGGGAATTGATCTAGGTTTAGCATTTTGTTGCCCGATTTTAGATTTGGGTTCAGGTGAATGGGCTGCAAGAGAATGAGCACGTTTGACAAACCTAATGAGGTGAAGAGTTTTT
Organism: Protopterus annectens; assembly: GCF_019279795.1. NCBI lineage: Eukaryota > Metazoa > Chordata > Ceratodontiformes > Protopteridae > Protopterus > Protopterus annectens. Next base: position 466,879,357 of record NC_056736.1, on the reverse strand, counting down.
GAAATACATTAATGTTATGCTTAATTAGGTTGTGTAATTTAATGTCTTTTAATAAAGATTTATTTATGAAGGGTAATGTTTTGGTGTTGATTTTACAACTTTTCACATGAGCCTACCAGAGACCGATCCATTGAGGAAAGCAAGTTATTTTGTTTGAATTATGGTCTGCAATTAGTATGATTCTACTTGTACAGATTATGTTGTAGTACAATCTGAAATTGGGTATCCCCAGTCCTCCCTTGTTTTTGGCAGCATTAATCCTGATAAGGAGATTCTAGGATTTTTAGGGAACCATATACATTTAGTTAAGGTTCTGTTCATTTTTTTGAAAAAGTTTAGTGTGATGATATTGTTTGTTGAATTAAACTGGAACAGTATTCTGGGTACATTCATTTTTAGTATTGCTATTTCAGACAAGAAGGGGAAATTCAAGTTTTTCATCTGGTTAAATCATTTTCTATGGATGACCATATTCTGCGGAGATTATTTTGTAGGGAGTTTTTATGACTATGGTCAAATATTATCCCTAGATATTTAAGAGTATAGTTCAGCTTTATTTGGGATATGGGAAACAGAGCTTCTTTATGACTGTTTGGGTTAAATGGAAAAATAAGAGATTCTGAGGGGTTAATTTCGTAGTTGGAAGATTTCAAGAAGATTTAAATTGTATTTTGGACTTTAGTAAGATCAGTGCTGGGAAGCTGGAAATATATAATGAGGTAATCTGCAAATGCTGAAAAGGCAAGACTATTCCCCAGAATGTTGGGTATACAATGAAAGTTTTTTTGCATTAATTATAAAAATAGGGGTTCACTATATATGTTAAAGAGGTATGGTGAGAGGGGACAGCCCTGTCTAGTGCCATTATTTAGTTTTATTTTGATGAATGTAGCTTCTTGATTATTAGCATAGTATATGAAGAGTTATATAAGATTTTAATTATATTTATGAAACTGTCTGGAAAGTGGAATTGTTGTAGAGTTAAGAATAAAAATTCATAGTTTAATCTGTCGAAAGCCTTTGTGGTGTCTAATGCCATAAGGTATAGGGGAAGTTTGTGTTTTGCAGTGAATTGTATAGCCACTTCTAGGGTAAGTGTATTGTCCCAAGTTTGTCTTCCCACTGTCTTCCCATCATGAATCATGATTGCTGTCAAGATATAATTGAATGGATGACTTGTTTAATTCTATTGGCTAGAGTCGTAGCCAGAATGTTGACATCTACATTATTAAGTGAAATAGGTCTATAATTTGATGGATTAGATTTGTCTACTCAAAGGCGATCTCTGTGTTCATGAATAAAGATGGTTTTGGAGTTAAGATATAAATCAACAAAGCCATGTTTACAAATATGATCAAAGACTTTAAGAAGAATAGGGACAAGTTTCAAGGCAAACTTTTTATAAAAATTCGAAGTAAACCCATCAGGACCTGGTGCTTTGTTATTTTTGAGACTCTTTATTGCATCCATAATATCTTCAGTATTTAGAGGGGATTTGAGATTTTCAAACTGTTGTTTTCCAATTTTTGGGAATGTAATTGCATTAAAGAAGGAGTTATGTGACTGTGGATCTATTTTCTTCTGAGGTCCATATAGTTTATCATATACATTTTCAAAGATATTATCTTGATTATTTGTGATTATTTCATTATTATGTTTAATTCGTGAAATTGTAGGTAGGTCTTGTTGAGCTTTTGTGAGTCTAGCTAATAACCTAGAGGGCTGTTGAGTCTCTTTGGAGTAGTTGGCTAGGAGTTTCATTTCTCTGAATGAGAGGTTTCGAGCATGCAAATGATATAAGTCTTTCTTTTGGTTGATGAGTTGGGTTTCAAGTTCAGGGCGGAAATCTTCTTGGAGCAATTTTTCAATTTCTTGGATATTCTGTTTAATTTCAGTCCCTTTCTCTCTAGCAAGTGTTTTAAAATACGAGGCCTTTTGGATCATCAGTCCCCATATTTTAATTTTTGTGACTGCCCACAGAATGTCCAGAGCGATGTCTGAGGTTAATAAGTTGGTATTAAGAACATCCAGTATAGTGCTGATTTCATTAACTATGTCTTCCTTTTCAAGAAGATTTGGGTTTAAGGACCAGGAGTGGTACGTGTTTTGGTTAGGGGTACTGTTTAAGAGGAAAAGTTTCAGAGTTATTTTGGAATGATCTGATAGAAATCACGGACTGTTTGTATAAATAGTTTTTTTGTTTAAGAGGGATTCTGAGATCAGATAGAAGTCAATCCTTGACCATGACTTATAGCATGATGAGTAAAAGGTTGTCAGCATTACTGAATTGGTTGTTTGAGAGAGCGGGGTCAATTAAGGTGAATTCTAGTGTCAGTTCATCTAAGGCGATTAAAACTTGCTTATTTTGTTTGTTATTTTTGTTGGCTCTATCATTTAGGGGGTCAGTAACCATGTTCCAATCACCCCCTACTATATAATCATGGTCTGGGAATTTTGACAATAACTTGTAGATCTGAACATTAAAGACTTGTTGGTTTATGCAGGGGGCATATATATTTAGAATTAGTGTGGGTTTATAGGTTACGGGATTAATGCAGCTAAATAACATCATCTACCAATAGTATCTGCACCATAGTCTACCAACCCTGTAGGTGTTGGATGAGGGTAAGGCAGTCCACACAGCCTATCTGGACCTCACCAAGTCCTTTGATACCATCCCCCACTCAGGAATCATAGATAAACTTACTAAGCTGGGCATTAATCCCTATGTCACTCGATGGGTTGCCAACTGGCTTACTGAGAGAACCCACACTGTAAAAGTAGCTGACTCCAAATCCAGCTCCAGACAAGTGGAGTACCTCAGGGTTTAGTCCTGGGACTGCTCTTGTTTGGCATCTACTTCTCTGAAGTACAGGCCAACACTAAGAGACTCTGGCTAACAAAGTTCGCAGATGACTGCAAACTGGGAGCCATTATTGAATCCCCAAATGATGTGGATACTCTACAAAAGGGACTTACAGAAACAGATGTTTGGTGCCAGAGCCATGGGCTCAAGCTCAATGCCAAGAAATGTATAGTTATCCCCTCTGGAAAAAAACATGTACCCATGAATTACCACATAGGTGGCAGTACACTATACACCGAAAGTGTGATAAGAGACTTAGGGACACAGGTGGACAGTGGTCTCACCTTTAATAACCACATTGCCACAACAGTCAGGAAATCCTTCTATGTGGCACACCTCATCACTAAGGGCTTTTCATCCAGAAAAAAGGAGGTCATTGTCCCACTGTACTCATCCCTCATTAGACCTATTATAGAATACAACGCCCCATTTGGTATGTACCTCTCAAGACATCTGCAACAACTGGAAAGGCCGCAGAAATACCTCACTAAAAGAATCACAGACCTAAAGTGGATGCCTTATGCTGACCACCTTAAAAAACTCCAGCTATACTCTGTCGCATATTGTCTACTCAAAGGCGATCTCTGCTTAACATACAAGGTCATGTTAAACCCAGAGCTGTTGGACATGCTACATTTAAAGAAATCCCAATCCCTCAAAGCCACACGCTCCAGGGATCTAAACCTTGTCATCACAATAAACAAAACATGCTGGAGGGATAGGTTCCTGACCCAGAGACTCCCCAGACTCTGGAATAGACTACCCATACATGTCAAGCAGAGAGCCTCCTTGGCCCTCTTCAAAAGGAACCTTGACAATTGGATGGGAGAAAGGAAATTCACCCCGGGGATCACGTCAGTCACCCTGCCAGACAGGGGTCCAGGTAAGTAAATAGTGTGGGAAGAAATAGCCAGGGAATTGTTATGGCTAGGCTTGTATAGGCCCTAGGGCCGATAGCCTAGTACCAACCTATGAACCTACGAACCCCTCCTTAAATGATTTTTTAATCAAAATAGCTACTCCCTCTGAGTTGGTTTTACTACCCGAGACAATAACTTGGGTTAACCAGGGTCTTGCCCTGTCTTTGTTCCAATCATCATTTAACAGGTGTGTCTCTTGGAGAAATATAATGTTTGCCTGGGACTGGTACACTAAATGAAGGAGTAGTTTCTTTTTTTAACAGCTTGCAAACCCTTCACATTCCATGAGTCTACTTCCCACAGCATAAATACACACAATAGATGTAAAGTGTAATTAAATTTGGTCTTATGTTTGTTTTCCTCCTCAAGTATTCATAAGGGTTTGGGTAGAAATATTGTGATATTAGATGTTTTGTAGTACTAAAATCTCTTAGTTCCCTAACTGTGCCTAACCACATACCTACTATTTCTAAGAGAAGATTTAAGGTTAAATAATTAACAAGCCATTTCAATGTAAACAAGTCTAATAAGACTATGTACATAATATATACAAACACACTTAGACACAAGATGTGCAACCTTAACCACCTCATGTAACCCCCCTTAAATACTCCTATATGTTTTAACCAAAATTAAGCCTTTGCAAAATATTGTTGCTATAGTTACATATTGCAAAGAAATTTGTATTTCGTATTAATCACATAGTCTATGTATCTACAACTTTACATTATATTATAGGTTCATAGGTGGGTACTAGGCTATTACCCCAAGGGCCTTTATAAGCCTAGCCAAAAAGGTACCCTGGCTTTTGCCACCCAAGAAAATTATTTTCCTGTGCTCCTGTCGAGCAGAGCCACAAAGGTGATCCCCTGGGTTAATTTCCTATTTCCTATTTCCCATCCAATCATCAAGATTTTTCTTGAAGAGTGCTAATGAGGAGCTTTGTTTGATATGGATAGTTAGTTTGTTCTGTTTATTGTAGTGACAAGGTTTAGGTCCCTAAAGTGTGTAGCTCGAAGGGATTGGGATTTCTTTAAGTGCAGCATGTCCAACAGCTCTGGGTTTGACATGACTTTGTATGTTAGGCAGAAATCGCCTCTGAGCAGGCGATATGCGACGGAGTAAAGCTGGAGTTTTTTGAGACAGTCAGCATAGAGCATCTATTTGAGGCCGGTAGTCCTCTTTGTGAGGTATTTTTGCGGCCTTTCCAGTTGTTGTAGATGTCTTTTGAGGTACATACCAAAAGGGGCATTGTACTCAATAATGGGTCTAATCAGTGATGAGTAGAGGGGAACAATGACCTCTTTTTTACTGGATGAGAAACCTTTTGTGATGAGGTGTGCCACGTAGGATTTCCTGACTACTGTGGCGATGTGATTATCAAAGGAGAGACTACTGTCCACTTGTGTCCCAAGGTCTCTTATCACACTTTCGGTATTAAGCAGACTACCACCTATGCGGTAGCTCATGGGTACAGAGTTTTTACCAAAGGGGATGACAATGCACCTTTTGGCATTCAGCTTGAGGCCATGGCTTTGACACCAGGCATCTGTCCCCATGAGGCCCTTTTGTAGGATGTCCACATCATTAGTCGTTTTGATTATGGCTCCTAGTTTGCAGTCATCTGTGAACTTTGTTAGCTAAAGACCTTCTGTGTTAGCCTGTACTTCAGAAAAGTAGATAGCAAACTGGAGAGGACCCAGGACTGAACCCTGTGGTACTCCACTTGTCACTGGTCTGAAGTCGGATTTGGAGTCTGCTACTCTCACAGTGTGGGTTCTGTCAGTGAACCAGTTGGCAACCCATCTTGTGACATAGGGATTTATGCCTAGTTTAGTAAGTTTATCTATAATTCCAGAGTGGGGGATAGTGTCAAAAGCCTTGGCGAGATCTAGAAAGGCTGTGTAAATCACCTTACCTTTGTCTACGGCTTTGGTGACTGCTTCAAAGAAGTCTATCAGGTTTAGGAGACATGATCTGCCTTTTACAAACCTGAACTGGGTGGGATCCAGAGTTTGGAGATTACCAATATCTTTGTGTATAAGATCAATGATGATATGTTCCATGGCCTTGCAGACCAGGCTCATTAGGCTAATGGGGCAGTAGTTCCCGAGGTCCATGGTGGCTCCCCCTTTGTGGAGTGGGATAACCGTTGCTGTGCGCCATTCAGCAGGCACAAAGCCTGAGGTGAGGCTATGATTGAACATGGTGCTTAGGTGGGGTGCCAGTTCATTCTGCAGTTCATGTAGAATGCAGTCTGTGATGTTGTCAGATCCCATGGATGTTGTGTTCTTGGCTTAGGAGAGTGTGGTTTTTACCTGTGCAGCCGTGATTACAGGAACTTTGCATTCTTCCTGCATAGAGATGGGCCCTTTAGGGGGTGAGAGGAGGGTAAAGTTAGCACTGAACCTATCTGCCAGGATGTTTGCAATATCAGTTGATTCTGTATATTTAGTGCCATTGTGCTGTAACTCAGAGCAGATCTGAGGGTTGCCATTGAGATTCTTGACATAGTTATGGAATGCTTTGTGGCTGTCTTTAGAATCAGTGGTGATTTTGTTTTCGTAACTAGCTTTGTAGGATTTTATGAGGGATCTCAGCTTCTTACTGAGGCTGACCAGGGAGTTCCCCCAATCATGGGATTTTACTCTTGTTTGCAACAGTTTCTTTCTTCTTTTGTAGAGTTTGTTTATGGCAGGGGACCACCAGATTGGCTTTCTTTTTTGGAGGATAGCATCTTGGTTCCGTTAGGGATAGCACGATCCATGCACTGGTGTACGTGCTTATAAAGTGCATTTGTGTAGGATTCAGCAGTCGTACATCTATTGTCCATCTGCATGGGTGTCGTGAAGTTTGCCACTTCTGTCTTAAGAAGCGTGAAGTTGTCTTTGGAGAAATTATTTACGGTGGTTTCCCTAATGAGGGGTGGGATGTGGATGTTTAGGGGGATTAGCTTGTGGTCGGATCTGACCAACAAGGAATTGACCTCTGGTGTGGAACACCAGTCACCCATGTTGGTAATGACCAGGTCTGGGATATTGCTGCCCCTGGTGGGAGTGTGGATAAGTTGATCCAAGCACTGGAATTTATGAGTTCCAGAAAATACTGAGCAAAAGAGTTGGTACATGAGTAGTTTTCCCAGTTAATGGTGGGGTAGTTGAAATCGCTCATTATTAGGGTGTTGGGTTGTACCCTAATATTTTCCAGTGTATCAAGAAATGAGGAGTGGGAATCCAGGGGCATGGTGGGGGATCTGTAGCAAGTTACAATTTGGATTGCGGTCTTGCCCAGAGTTAGTTGCACTTTGATTCGATGCATTATGCTGAGCAAATAGCTTGGAAGTGTGGATATCCTTAATGTATATGGACACACCTCTGCCTTTAGTGTTTCGGTCCAAGTTAGGTGGCTGAAAGGTGTAGTTTACAATGCTCAGACCATACTGCTGTAAAGAACATAGACTGGCTTATAAACAACTAGCTTCAGTCAGATACATTCTCCTATCAAAAGACCTTTTACAAGAGACCATGTCACAGAACAGGCAACACATTAAAGCCTGAGTAAATACAACATTGCAGACCATTTTCTTGAATTCCATGGAGAAAAACAAAAATAGGTTATAGCTAGGAAATATTCATTAAAGTGCACTTCAAACCATATTAGCTTTTCGATTAGATATCATATTATTGAGCATATTATATACAGAAGAACAGCTCCTGATAGTTAATGAAGCTGATTGCTATAAATATTTGTTGTGAGTTAGTTTTAGGTAAGCTAACTTAAAGTTACTGCATTTACCTTGTCCTGATGAGCAGTTGCAGGCTGCCTGTAGAAGGTAGACATCTCCGATGCTGTCAGGGAATGTGCTGCCTTGATTTCATTGCAGATTTGCTTTATTTCCTTTATTTTTCTTCCTTCTTCCACCTTTTCCTTTTATTCTTTTCTCCTCTCCTTTTGAATCCTTGTAAAATGAGCTGCAACATCGATTGCCAACCTGGGACTCCATTACCCAGCGAATCCTTGCAGGAAGGAAGGAAATAGTGCTTGTCACATCCTAATGCATCCCTCTGTACACAGGAAGTTGAAAAATGGCCAGAAAAGATGTGGACGTGTTTCCCGGCGTGATGGAGATAATTGTTACCTTCCTTAGTGTGGAACTTTGCAACGGGATTCTCGGTTTGCTAAATGGAGCTTGCACTGGCAACTTTTAATTGCAAATGGGGTTTAAAACTGTAAAATATATAATACTTTGAAGCTTTTCTCCCGAGGTCTCCAATGAAAATGGGCTCCTATTCAGTCAGATTTTCCTACTTATCAAATGTCAACCAATAAATAAATAAATCCATTTAATGCGTTGGACTAATCTGGTAATTAAAATATAGTCTGTATATAACAGGTAATATGCTTTAAAGATGAGAGACAGGTAGAAAGGATGACTGGTACCATGTCACGGTCCTCTACACCTGATGTACAAACACCTAAGGCTGGCCCTCTGATGCAGAGCTAGTCCAATGTGTCTCTAGTGATCCAAGACAGATCACAACTCAAGGAAGCCACAGGTCTGGCAGCAGTCAGATAGGACTGAGCTGCCAGAAGCCTTGCTTTCTCAGTTCAGAAGGAAGGATGGGATTGTTCATAGAAGAATTGATCATTCCTGACAGCCGCAGTGACACCAACCTATCAGACTCTGAAAATAGACACAGAAATCCAAACAACCCACTATGACCATGCATGGTTTAATCAGCTAGAGGGAAGAAGTGGAAAAAAATCTTGTGACACTGAATAAATAAATGCTGTGATCATTCACTGATAGAGCGGTATTATATAAAAAGCATTGGCCAGTAGCAAAAAACTAAATCAACAAAACATTCTTAAGTATCAAGTTACTTACTGCTGCCTTCTATCCCCAACCCAAATGTAAATACTTGTTGTTTTAAAATACCTGCCATCTGGTATTCTTCCTGGTGACTCTCCCTACTCACATCTATACAGTATAAGTAAAACAACATTTACAAATTCGTAAGAGTCTCCATCCTCCAGAACATAAATACGATACAGATATTAAATATTGTGCTGTCCACTGCAGGCACCCACAATTTTACATTCCATTCTCCAAGTTCCCTCACATTATAATACCTCCTCCAACATAAAAATAAATCTTAACAGGTAGAAGTGGTCCAACCTCATCTCTCTAGGAGAAGACAGCAGCTGGTTTACGCAGGCACAAGGTGCATAAAAGTGTAGACGGTATGCATGTACAGCTTATCTCTCAACCTCATAGCAGGAAAAAATCTGGACAACGCCAAAAATAATGGGGGGACAAAGGCCCAAAAACAGGGACAAATTTTAAATACTGCTCTTATAAACCAACAGAATTGCTAGAATAAAAGGTGTTGTGTTAGCATGTATTTTTTCACAGATATGAAGTCTAAAACTCAAATATCTATCATTATTTAGTGACTTCAGTCCTTAAACGATTTGCCAGAAAACCACACATTTTATGTGGAACAGACCAAAACTATAAAGCAAAAAAATGGATATTCTGCAAAAATCTGGACAGTTGAGAGCTATGATTGTAGATTTTGTGTGTGTGTGTGTGTGTGTGTGTGTGTGTGTGTGTGTGTGTGTGTGTGTGTGTGTGTGTGTGTGTGTGTGTGTGTGTGTGTGTGTGTAGTAAGAGAGCAGGAAGCTGGCAGCACTAGCAGAAACTGAAAACTTAAAACTCAAAGTAAAAAAATGTTTCTTCTTTCTTAAAGATACCAATAAGTTATTTGATTTGATAACCCTTTGTGAAAGCACATCCTATGGCTTTGAGAAATGGAGCAGGAAGCAGGCATCAGTGGAAAAGAAGCTAAACTGAAACAGAAGTAATATTTTGTTTTCTTTTTCACTTTATATACAAATAATACATTTCACAGTTTTTTATTCCCTGCAAGATGGTGAATACTTCATGTCTAGTAAAATTCAACACAAGATATTAGATTGCATGAAAATGCAACCTTAGTCATAAAGTAATGCAATTTATAATGTCTAACTTTGGCAATTGTGTATGTTCCACGTTAGTTTCCTTACTGTGAATGAATGTTCAGTTTTTACCGTTACAGGAAACCTCTGTTGATAATAACTAAATAGAACATTTATTTAAAGACCTTAAAGAAACCAACTACATGTCTTATAACACAGGAAGCCCAGGGAGATAACTACTATGTTCCACTTAGTTAGGTACCTCAAAGGAAACATCAATGTACTATCTTGTATACTGCAGTTCTTAAACAAAAAATTGCTACACTGCAGTTTAAAACACTACAACTATACAGTTTATTCAACTAATGTCACTGGCAAATATTAAATCCACATTGCATAAAACAAATGTTAATACAATCTATCTGCATTCATTCACCCATACTTACATATAATGCATGGCTATAACATCCATTTGCAATGTAGACATTTGTTGGTATTCAGATGGAAATACTATTTCATTAAACTATGCCAAGTAAAGGTACAACAGGCAATGGGGCACTATAATGTAGTATTACCTCATGCAGATTTGTGCAACTAATTTCAGTGTTCCACCCTGAAAAGCATCACTGTATCATGTTCCACATTACAGCAACAGAGCAGCTTTTGCTATATGCCCCAGAGTAACCACTGGCTGACATTTCAACCAGAAGAAACACGCAGTGTAGTGCGACCTGCCAATACCTTGCACAGCTAACTAAAGAAACACAGGCTGTCAACTATAAAGGCATTAAAAAAATGATTATACAATGACTGGCCATTAACATTCAAAAATGTACATGTTAATTGGTCAACCAACCAGTGTACCTGTTGCAAAATCCAGCATATACCAATAGAAAAAAAGTCCAGTCGCCCGGACTTTCTTCTATTAAGATATGCTTTGATTCAGGTTAAGAAGTACAAAATCTGAAATCCAAATAGTTTAGAGGTACGAGAGAGAATGGGCAGAAATATAAGGAAAATCATGTACATTATGCAAAACTAAAGAAATGTACCTGATTTTCCTTGTATTTCTGCCTCATTACTCTTGTTCCTCCGAACTGTTCAGATTTCAAACTTTAAAAAAAAAAAAAAAAGAAAGAAACAACGTAGATCTTCCTTTTTCCAAATGACTGATATACTATATAAGCATGGGAACATTAATTCCCATACGCATGTGTAGTACATCAAAAAAAGTAGCAAGATATCTAAACTAAGTGGAAGAACACCATGGAGCTGTTATACAAAGACATTATTTAAGAAAAGTTAAGTAACTTTTTTCTTAAATAATATCATTCTGTAATAGCAGTAACCCATGACTGGGGTTCACCCTTGTGACCAAATCACACCAACCGTGGATAAATCCATCATTACCCACACCCATCAAAGGTTATTGCTATAATAACCAATACACTGCTATCTTCTACTACTTGAGTAAGTGAGTAAATAAAAAGGGCATTGAATTAACTGTTTAACCACACAAATACAAGCTCTCAAGGTCAAAACCTTGACAAAGAATAATACAGTGCTATTTTTCAGTACTTTGCACAACTGAGTAACTTAAAAGGCATGGTAACTTGACTACTGTACTTATAAAGCATTCATTTTAGACTAATTAAATCAAAGTACATAGCAATTAATGCATAGCTCCTTTGTGCTAATTTATGCAACTAAGTGGCGGAGGCCCTTAACATTGACCTGCCCAAGCAACAAGGACCTCCAAAGCTGAAACGCAAACAAACACCAGTCACAACCAAAGTGACACATAGTTCACAAGTGTGCCACCCAACAACAGCCCCTAAGGCAAGACAATATACCCAACACTTTAGTCATAGGTGACTCTATAGTCAGGCACACTGATGTCCCACTCACCAGGCTGAACAAGGACAAAATTATAGTCAGCTGCCTGTCGGGTGCCAGGATCCACCACATAACGCACGCACTCAAGTCACTCCACAACAAGTACAAATACGACTCGGTCATTGTCCATATTGAAGTGAATGACTTGAGACATACCTCCCTGGACTACATGAAGAGAGACATGGAAGAGCTCTTGGATCATGAGGCCCAAGCAGGTATAACCCTAGCCCTGAGTAGCATCCTGCCTTCACCCAGAATGATACCACAGTATAAGGACAAAATGATTGACTTCAACAATTGGCTAAGCTTCTGGTGTCATTCATAGGGGATCCAGTATCTGTCTGCCTGTGACGACATGATCGACAAACCACAATGCTTTGCCAGAGATGGTCTGCACCTGTCACCCCTGGGATTCAGGTTACTGACTAAAGCTCTCGCCACCCCTATAGTGCTTTTTTTAGGCAAGGTTCAAAGGACAACTCCACCACCATAACAGATACAAGCATGCAAAAGCTGAACGTAATGCTACACAATGCTAGAAGTCTAAACCTCAAAATGCACTCTCTCGAGGCACTCCTAAAAATGGAGAACATCGATATCTGTGCAGTAACTGAGACCTGGTTCAAGGCTCCAGAGAGCACCCCTGCAATACCAGGCTACAACTCTTACCACACTTTTTGGCCACCAAACCACGACTGAAACACTAAAGGCAGAGTGTCCATATTCATCAAGGATATTCACACCTCCAAGCTAGTTGCCCAACACAATGCATCTGAAATTCTCCAGGTGCAACTAACACTAGGTAAGACTGCAATTCAAATTGTAGCTTGCTACAGATCCCCCACCATGCCTCAAGATTCTCACTGCACCTTTCTAAACATACTGAACAAAATTAAGATACAACCAAACACCCTAATACTGGGTGATTTCAACTATCCTGCCATAAACTGGGAAAACTACTCGGGTACCAACACCTTTTCCCAACGGTTCTTGGAATTCATAAATTTCAATGCCCTGGATCAACTAATCCATTGTCCCACCATGGGCACCAATAACCTAGACCTGGTCATTATCAACATGGGAGATAGATGCTCCACACCAGTGGTCACCCCCTCATTGGTCAGGTCTGACCATAAGCAAATCACCCTTGACATCCACATCCCACCCCCACCCCCCAGTAAGGAAACCTCCATAAAAAACTTCTCCAAAGCCAACTTCATGCTACTCAAGTCAGAAGTGACAAACTTCATGACACCCATGCAGAGGGGGGCTGAAAGTTCGACTGCTGATTCCTACTCTATGGCACAATACGAGCACATCCACTCATGCATGAATCGTGCCATCCCAAATAGAACCAAGACGCTCTCCTCCAAAAAAGGGAAGCCAATCTGGTAGTCCCCTGCCATAAACAAACTATACAACAGAAGAAAGAAACTGTTGCAGAAAAGAGGAAAATCCCAGCATGCAAAAAACTCCCTTACCAGCCTCAGTAAGAAGCTGAGATCCCTCATAAAATCCTCAAAAGCTAGTTATGAAAATAAAATTGCCAAAATTCCAAAGACAACCACAAGGCATTCTATAGTTATGTCAAGAATCTAAATGGCAATGCTCAGATATGCTCTGAGCTACAACAGAATGGCATTAAATATACTGATTCCAAGGATATTGCCAATATCCTGGCAGATCAATTTAATGCAAACTTCACCCCCCCTCTCACCCCCTAAAGGGCCCATCTCAATACCAAAAGATTGCCAAATTCTGGTAATCACGGCCACACAGGTAGAAACTGCACTCTCCAAAGCTAAGAATACAGCATCCATGGGACCAGATGACATCCCGGGCTGTGTACTACATGAACTACAAAATGAACTGGCACCTCACCTAAGTGTCATGTTTAATCATAGCCTCACCTCAGGCTTCGTGCCCACTGAGTGGCACACAGCTACAGTTATCCCACTCCACAAGGGGGGATCCACCTTGGATCCTGGGAACTACCATCCCACCAGTCTGACAAGCCAGATCTGCAAGGGCATGGAATGCATTATCATCAAACTTATAAACAAAGACATTGGAAACATTCAGACACTGGACCCCACCAAGTTTGGGTTTGTGAAGGGCCAATCTTGTCTCCTGAACCTGACTGACTTCTTTGAATCGGTCTCCAGAGCTGTGGACGAGGGTAAGGTGGTCCACGCAGCCTATCTGGACCTTGCCAAGGTCTTTGACACCATCCCCCACTCTGGAATCATAGATAAACTTACTAAGCTGGGCATAAATCCCTACGTCACTCGATGGGTTGCCAACTGGCTTACTGACAGAACCCAGACTGTAAAAGTAGCTGACTCCAAATCCAGCTCCAGACAAGTGACAAGTAGAGTACCTCAGGGTTCAATCCTGGTACCGCTCTTGTTTGGCATCTACTTCTCTGAAGTACAGGCCAACACTAAGGGACTCTGGCTAACAAAGTTTGCAGATGACTGCAAACTGGGAGCCATTATTGAATCCCCAAATGATGTGGATATTCTACAAAAGGGCCTTATAGAAACAGATGCTTGGTGCCAGAGCCATGGGCTCAAGCTTAATGCCAAGAAATGTATAGTTATCCCCTTTGGGAAAAACATGTACCCATGAATTACCACATAGGTGGCAGTACACTAAACACCAAAAGTGTGATGAGAGACTTAGGGACACAGATGGACAGTGGTCTCACCTTCGACAACCACATCGCCACAACAGTCAGGAAATCCTTCTATGTGGCACACCTCATCACTAAGGGCTTTTCATCCAGAAAAAGGAGGTCATTGTCCCACTGTACTCATCCCTCATTAGACCCATTATAGAGTACAACACCCTATTTGGTATGTACCTCACAAGACATCTCCAACAGCTGAAAAGGCTGCACGAATACCTCACTAAAAGAATCACAGGCCTTAAGCAGATACCCTATACTGACCATCTAAAAAAACTCCAGCTATACTCATATCATATCATAGCATATCGTCTACTCAGAGGCGATCTCTGCTTAACATACAAGGCCATGTCAAACCCTGAGCTGTTGAACAGGCTCCACTTAAAGAAATCCCAATCCCTCAGAGCCACACACTCCAGGGATCTAAACCTTGTCATCACAATGAACAAAACATGCTGGAGGGATAGGTTCCTGACCCAGAGACTCCCCATACTCTGTAACAGACTGCCCATACATGTCAAGCAGAATGCCTCCTTGTCACTCTTCAAATGGAACCTTGAAGATTGGATGGGAGATAGGAAATTCACCCCGGAGATCACGTGAGTCGCCCTGCTAGACAGGGGTCCAGGGAAGTAAATTTTGTGGGAAGAAATATCCAGGGAATTGTTATGGCTAGGCTTGTATAGGCCCTAGGGCCGATAGCCTTGTACCAACCTATGAACCTATGAACCTAAGTTAAACTACTTGGATTGACTAACTGAATAAAAATACAAACAGCCAAGTAACAAACAGTGTAGTGATGCATTCCATAACTTAATGGCCCTAACTGCAACTTACAAATGCATATGTATTAAGCACTTTATGATGATGTGGAAAAAAACACTACTACAGTTCACGCACTACTACAGTCCAATATTTTATCCAAAGGAACAACCAGAGACTTACCAAACATGAATAAACAGCAATGACCTTGACTAAATATATCAACACAGTTACTGCATCTCTGTACAACCTTCATGGCTTCTACTGATAAGGGGTTTATTAGTTTAGGATTTTTGTCCTTTCTATACCCCCACAGAACCTAAATACAAATACAACAAGCATATATAACACTAAAAAATCAAATTAAAATATATGCACACATGCATATGATAAACATTCCACTAAAACATGTTAAAAAATCATAGGGCCACAATCAAAACGACTTGATCTCAGAGAAAGGTACGTACTCCAAAAGTTGCTCTTGAAGTAAGTGACTTAATCCAAGAGCAACTCTTTTGGAATCTGCCCACTTCCCTCCACCCAATACCCAGTGAAAGCCAGTGTACAGATAGGCCTTATGCTGGAGTAAATCACCTACACCAAGAACAAGTCTTTCGGAATCAGGGCAGATTTACACCGGAATAAGTAATTTATAATGACAGGAAGTCTTGTGGAGTTGGGCCAATAGTCTCAGTACTTTCAGTCTTAAAATAATGGCAAAAAATATGTCTTTCATTAATCCCAGGTCTGGTGTCAGCAGCAAATCTCAGCTGCTGTATAATTTCCCTACATTCAATTTAAACCACCCATGGGACCTTTTCCAACCCCATTCCAATACAAAATAAATAAATAAATAAACATTTTAAAACCTGGTCAGATGAGAACGTGCTTACTTAATGAATTATTGACATATATTTTCTTAATGTCACAGTCATGCTCGAACTTTCACTATAAGTATTCCTCAATGCAATGGTGCCATAACCTTCAGTTACTATAGATTCCCTTGCAAAAATGAACTTGTATTGGGTACAATAACCACCTCATTTTGTATCTCTAATTCTATTTGTACGCAAACCACAATATTTATTATGCCCAAACATATTTTTATATACTGTGCTCTTTTATATACAAAATATGTTTTTTCACCAAAATAATCAACCACCTGCCAATTCTTAAAAATGCTTTGTAAGCTGAACTTATTCTGGTCATACAGTACAATGAAAATAAATATTACAAGTAAAAAAGAATATTTAAGTATGTGCATGCATGTGTGTGTGAGCGTGTGTGCATGCACATACGCCATATGATTAAATTTGTATATGCAATTATATATAACTCTCTATATATACAGATATAGTTATATATATAGTTATTTATATATATATATATATATATATATATATATATATATATATATATATATATATATATATACACACACACATACATGCATATAGTTCAATTAAATTAGTTGACTGGTGTTTAAGTCATCAGCTTTCTTGTCTGTTAAATTTAGTTAGTGCTAAAGCTATTCACTTTTGTGAGATATTGCTATAATACCAGGGTTGGGAATTATGCCCTTTACCTGTTATTATGCGATCTTAGAAATGGTATACTTAAGTAGTAGTGGGCAGTAGGAGTGCATACTCCACAGTTATGTCTTGAGGCATGCACAGAAATGTGATGATTATTTTTTTTCAATTTTTTTGTCGCCGTCTGTCCATTGCTGATGTACTGAAAGTTTTCAATACCTTTATTACATTTTAGAATATATGTTTATATTTGGATCCCTATCGGGTAATTGAGTTTTCAGAAACTTGAAATTCATAAGGTTGCAACCATAGGATTGAGTTTTTGGAAAAACTTAAGTTTTTGAAAGGAGATCATGGTACAGTGTGGATTGGGAAATTTACCGTCTTCCTCAATGTAGTGTGATCGTGGAGGTGATATAAATAATTTGTGTGGGGTGCAAAAATGTTAAAAAAAAAGGGGAGATTTTTTTTGGATGTTTGTGTTTTCAGAAACTCAATCATATGGTCCTGAACATATAAATTTCGAGTTTCTGAAAACTCAATCATCTGATAAGGTTTCTTATATTTATATATTGCTTATCTACATATCTTTATATATATATATATATATATATATATATATATATATATATATATATATATATATATAGAGAGAGAGAGAGAGAGAGAGCTATATAGATAATGCAAATAAATATCTATGTATTGCTTATCTACCTACCCTCATTATATATATGCATATATATATGTATATATATATATATATATATATATATATATATATATGTGTGTATATATATATATATATATATATATATATATATATATGTGTGTATATATATAAACTATGCGTGTCTGCATTTGATCATGCATTTGTTCATGTATATGCATGTTTTTAATCTCTCTCTCTCAATATATTTAAATATATATATATATATATATATATATATATATATATATATATATATATATATATATATATATATATGCGCATATATATTTATATATAGACAGATAAAAGTACCATAGACCCCCTACCTCTTCGAACTTAACTCACCTAACCACCAAGTGGGGCAACTCAGGATAAATATGGCTAGGCTTGTAAGGGCTCTAGGGCCATTACCCTAGTAACCTCCTATGAACCTATACATATATATATATATATATATATATATATATATATATATATATATATATACATATACATATATTTTTATTTTTTTTATTTTTTTAAGTATATTTATCTCTGTATGCTTCTCTGTATATGCATATATCTATCTCTCTCTAGATATAATATATATATATATATATATAATATAAAAAAAGTTAAATTTGATGGAAAACAAGTTCTGTGCTAGAGGTTGTCCTAAGAATTTAGTTAGAGATGTTAAAAATTAAATTATTGGCCAACGTGTGGTTCAGTGTATCGGAGAAAACTATTACAGGAATATAAGTGCATCAAAAGAAAATCCTAAGGATTTTAACCTAACCTGTGTGTTACCCAGTTCTGAAGATGAAAATAATATTAAGCATATTATTATGAATAACTGGAATTTCCTGACTAATTTTGAAGATTTAGAGATTATAGGTGATAAGCCCTGATTTGTGTCTAGTAGGAGGAAAAATTTAAAAGAATATTTTTATAAAAGTCATGAGAAGTTTGATATGATGAGGGGAATGACAAAACTTTGTAGTTGTAAGTTTTATCCCTAAGTTTTGGAAGGTTATGATATTTTTATACAGGCTAGGATTATACTATCCATTTAAAGCACAGTTTTAGTTGCAGGTCTGAATTTGTAGTTTAGTTAGCCTTATACGACTGTTGTTCAGGCTTTTGTATAGAAAGAACTATGACAGAATTGTGTAGAAGGATGTATGAAGACATGAGAGCAGTGAGATTGAAAGATATGAGTAATGGTTTGGCCAAACATATAGCACAAAAACATAAGGGGAATAATGATGTTAGTTTCCACTTTTCTGTTATTGATCATGTTCTTGATTATAGTCAAAGGCTAGATGCAGAGGAAGAGTCAGATTGGAAAGAATATTGCTGGCATAAACATATATATATATATATATATATATATATATATATATATACATAGGGTCTATACTATATTCTCGAAAGCCGACAATGTCGAATCTGACATTGTCGGCACGAGAATATCGAACGCTCAGAATCTCGAGAGTGTAAACGAAAATCTCCATGAGGGGGGGATTTCTGTTTACTGCAAGGTGGTGCAGTCTCGGAGTTGATATATTTAAGTAGCGAGGTGGTGTGGGGGGTACTTTTTTCTTTTTGTCTTTTTATAAGGTAGACGTTTGAAGACATCGATCATATGGCGTCGACCATATGTTGTTCGATGTTTTCAACCGTTGATCTTATAACATAGACCCTATATATATATATATATATATATATATATATATATATATATATATATATATATATACATATGATTACATCATGAATGTTTAATAGTTTAAATCGGCACCACTGAAATGATTGACCAAAACATGTGGAAAATACAGTTGTTTAAGTACAGTTTCCATAGGAGTAGATGTTCGAGAGACCACTGCTGCGGTAGCCTAAGCTATATTGGTTATATTCTGCATCGGATATAACAGCTAGCCAGTTTCCAAAACTTCAGGGCACCTTCCATGTATCCAAGCCATTAGAGACTGACTAAAAGGACTGGTTTGGGCATCAAGCCCTTCAAAGCTTTCATGCCAACTGAGAGAGGGAGGATAATCCTGAGAGGACATTGCTAGGAAAAGAAAAAACATGCCCACATTCTGGTATACAAAACTCACCAAAAAACAAAGGGGATGGAGGGATGCAGGGAGCATCTACAGCAGCAGTGATCATTCAAACATCTACTGTCATGGTAAGTTTTCTTACACAACTGCACTATGCTTATCATACTCATCACTGCTACAGTAGCCCAAGCTATATGTGTAGATAATCATAGCTTAGAAAATCTGGAAGGTAGAAGGAAAAGGGCCCAGGTGCTCCCGGAAAATGGTATTAGCAAACCCTGACCTATACCTGAAAAATTAATCTAGTTTATACTTCTTTGTACAAGTATTCACAGAGGACCAAGATGCTGCTTCTAGAATATATCTGCAGTCCAGCCCTTTCTAAAAAGCCATAGTTGAAGTCAAGGCCCAGGCATAGTGTGGATTGACCACTGCCTAGAATAATTCTGTTGTGGTGGTAATAACAAAACTAACAGCCTGAGACAACCATTTGGAAACAGTCTGCTTTAACAGATGTTGCTCCTTCTTATTTTCATAAGAAGTGAACTGATCCAAAGATCTGAAACATTTTGATCTGTCAAGATACTACCTGAGTTGTCTGTGGACATTTGAGGTATGAAGCTTCCTTTCTCCCTCATTTTTGGGTTTGGGGAAGAACATAGGGAGATAAACATTTTAGCTTAAAAAACTCTGTCTTTAGGGAAAATGAGAAAAGGTTGACCCCATATAATATCTTGCAGCTCAGATACTCTTCTTGCAGAGGTCAGAGTAGTCAGCAAAACTGTTTAGCTTCTGCAACAAAATTAAGATCCCAAGTGGCTTTCTAGGAGGTTTCTTATGTAACATTCCTTTCAAAAGCATTTTGACATGAGACTGCATTGAACAAGAGGGATCCATGGACAGACTTGCTGAAACGGCCAAGAAATGAACCTTAGCAGAGGAGTAAGACAGGATAGTAACTCACACAACTATTGTAAAATCAGAGAAACACTAGTCCAGAATAGGTGCAGGTTATGTTGTTGGCACTGACTAAAAAGATTTTTCCGTTCACTAAGATATGATTTTCTAGTAGCAGACTTTCTTGTCTCCATTAGTACCTGCTGCACATCCTCAGAAAACAGGTGCCTAAAAGGTATTAAGACCCTATTATTCAGGCAATCAGCTGTAGTTGTTGGGGGTAAGGCTGCATCAAACACCCTTGCTTTTGTGTCAGTAAATCCAGTCTGTGTGGAGGCTTGTGGTAATTCCCCCAGTCATTTCCAAAATAAGGGAGAACCACTGTTGCCTTGGTCAGATGGGAGTCACCACAATGATCTTGAGGGATTCCTTCTGACTCTTCAGAAGTACCCTGGATATCAGTGTAATATATAGAAGAGCATGCAGGAACATTCTTATCCAAGAAAAAGGTAAGAAAAGGCATCTGCCTTCCAGACCTTCTTAAATGGACCCCTGCTGGAACAGAATTTTGATTGTTCAGAGAAGAGGCAAAAAAGTCTACCTGAGGGAATTCCCTGCACATGAAAGAAATGTTGGAAAGGCCACTGATCTTGTTTCCATTTGTGAAGGTCTGCCTTAGTCCTAGTCAACTCGTTTCATAGTTTATAGGTAGGTTCATAGGTAGGTACTAGGCTATCGGCCCTAGGGCCTATACAAGCCCAGCCAAAAAGGTACCCTGGCTTTTGCCACCCAAGAAAATTATTTTCCTGTGCCACTGTCGAGCAGAGCCACAGAAGTGATCCCCAGGGTGAATTTCCTAATTCCCATCTAATCATAAAGATTTTTCTTGAAGAGTACTAATGAGGAGCTTTGTTTGATATAGATAGGTAGTTTATTCCAGAGTATGGAAAGTCTCTGGGACATGAATCTATCCCTCCGGCATGTTCTGTTTATTGTGGTGACAAGGTTTAGGTCCCTAGAGCGTGTAGCTCGGAGGGATTGGGACTTCTTTAAGTGGAGCATGTCCAACAGCTCTGGGTTTGACATAGCTTTGTATGTTAGGCAGAGATCGTATGAACCTATGAACCTATGAACCTAATCACCTCTGAGTAGGCGATATGCGACGGAGTAAAGCTGGAGTTTTTTGAGACAGTCTGCGTAGGGCATCTGTTTGAGGCCGGTAATGCTCTTTGTGAGGTATTTCTGTGGCCTTTCCAGTTGTTGTAGATGTCTTGTGAGGTACATACCAAAAAGGGGCATTGTACTCTATAATGGGTCTAATGAATGATGAGTAGAGGGGAACAATGACCTCTTTTTTGTCTGGATGAGAAACCTTTTGTGATGAGGTGTGCCACATAGAAGGATTTCCTGACTACTGTGGCGATGTGATTATCAAAGGAGAGACTACTGTCCACCTGTGTCCCAAGGTCTCTTATCACACTTTCAGTGTTAAGTATACTGCCGCCTATGTTGTAGTTCATGGGTACAGAGTTTTTGCCAAAGGGGATGACAATGCACTTTTTGGCACTGAGCTTGAGGCCATGGCTTTGACACCAGACATCTGTCTCCATGAGGCCCTTTTGTAGGATGTCCACATAGTTAGGAATTTTGATTATGGCTCCTAGTTTGCAGTCATCTGCAAACTTCATTAGCCAAAGATTTTCTGTGTTAGCCTGTACTTCAGAGAAGTAGATACCAAACAAGAGAGGACCCAGGACTGAACCCTGTGGTACTCCACTTGTCACTGGTCTGAAGTTGGATTTGGAGTCTGCTACTTTCACAGTGTGGGTTCTGTCAGTGAGCCAGTTGGCAACACATCTTGTGACATAGGGATTTATACCTAGTTTAGTGACTTTATCTATAATTCCAGAGTGGAGGATGGTGTCGAAAGCCTTGGCAAGATCTAGACAGGCTGTGTGAACCACCTTACCCTCGTCTATGGCTTTGGTGACTGCTTCAAAGAAGTCTTTCAGGTTTAGGGGACATGATCTGCTTTTACAAACCCGAACTGGGTGGGGTCCAGAGTTTGGAGATTACCAATGTCTTTGTTTATACGTTCCATGATGATACGTTCCATGACCTTGCAGACCAGGCTTGCCAGGCTAATGGGGCAGTAGTTCCCGGGGTCCGTGGTGGCTCCCCCTTTGTGGAGTGGGATAACTGTTGCTGTGCGCCATTCAGTGGGCACAAAGCCTGAGGTGAGGCTATGATTGAACATGGTACTTAGGTAGGGTGCCAGTTCGTTCTGTAGTTCATGTAGAATGCAGCCTAGGATGTTGTCTGGCCCCGTGGATGCTGTGTTCTTGGCTTTGGAGAGTGTGGTTTTTACCTGTGCAGTCATGATTACAGGAACTTTGCATTCTTCTGGTACAGAGATGGGCTCTTTAGGGGGTAAGAGGGGGGTAAAGTTAGCACTGAACCTATCTGCCAGAATGTTGGCAATATCAGTTGGGTCTGTATATTTAGTGCCATTGTGCTGTAACTCAGAGCAGATCTGAGTGTTGCCATTGAGCTTCTTGACATAGCTATAGAATGCTTTGTGGTTGTCTTTAGAATCAGTTTGCTACACAGTTTTGCTCAGACAGAATGTAACATGCCTGTAGATTGAGATTGTGCTGTAAAACTATATCCCATGCGCACATGGCTAGTCTGTGTAGGGGGGTGAGATCTGGTTCCTCCTTGCTTGCTTATGTACCACATCACTGTGGTATTGTCTCTAACTACCTGAAGAGATCCTTGGGATCACAGACGATTCAAAGAGTCTTTATAAGATCTTACATTCATGTGCTTTTGTCTGTCTTTCTTGCCCTATAGAACCTGTACTTTTATCCCTTTTGACACTGCTTCCAAGCAAAGTCTGAAGCATCTGTTGTGACTGCTTTGGAGCAGGAGGGGAAACACTTGGATGAAGGGATATTTGATGTTTCGCCAAGTGATTTCTCTTTTCACAAATCTCAGGACTGGAATTTGAAAATACAAATATGTGTTGATGCTGGGACCAAACAGACTTCAGATATCATTGTATCTGCCTTATGTGGAATCTTGCAAGATGTATCACAAGAATCACGGATGCCACATGACTCAGAAAGCAGTGGTATTCCCTTGTGGTAACAGAAATCTGAGAGGAAAACCCCTGGAATACATCTAAATATAGATCTATTTCTTCCTGTAGAAGAAAAGCGCCTTGTACTGAGGAGTCTAGCAGGCACCCCAGAAACACAATCGTGGGATGGAGTCAAAAAATACTTTTGAATGTAATCTTGGAAAACCAGCCATCGACAGATTCCTCACACTTTGAAAAAGACTGTAAAGATAAGCAAGTAGTCTAAATATGGGAAAATGTGGATACCCTGGAGTATGCAATGGGCTATGATAGCAGCTTGACACTTTGTGAACACCCTTTGAGCGGTGGATAGCCCAGATGTTAAGGCGGAGAACTGATAATGTGATCCAGACAAAGAAAACCTTAAGAAATGCCTGACATCTGGATTAGAAATGAGAATATAAACATCTTTTAAGTCTAAGGGTACTTAAAAACTAAAACGAGAAAGAATGAGCAACAGCATTTTGAAGTTCGGGACTATCACAAACTGATTCTGAAAGGAAAGGTCCAGAACCCGTTTCCAGGTATTTCCTTTGTTTGCGACTAAAAACATTTTTGAATAAAATCCTTTTCCCAATTAGGAAAGAGGAACTGCTTCTATTACCCCTTGAGACAGGATGTAATGCAGGAAAAGGGAAAGGAGAAAGTTTTGGTCTAGCAAATGAGGAGGAATCCCCTGGAAAAAAGGAATTTCCTCACACTGCCATCTGTGTCATAGTTGGGTCAGCTTTAGAACCCATTTGTCTGAAACAATCTCTTGATAAAGAGATAGACAGAGATTCTGACTTTTTAGAAGGGGTAAGGTACTGCCAGGGTGGGAGGGGAAGACAAGGTCCCTTAAATAGTCAGTGAGCAACTTCAGTATTCTCACACAGAAAATTCTGGCACATTCTAGAAATAGTCTCAGAAAAAGCAAATAACTCAAAGAGAGATTAGGATACTGTACTCTGAATCAGAAACATCAGGAGAAAAACTGGCATCTGTCCCTTTATATTCCCCTACAAATTCAATATACAGAAACTCTTTGTGGAAAGAGAAAACTCTTTAACTCTTTAACCTTACAAGAAACCACCTTACAAGAAGGGTCAATAGCCTGCACAAAACCCTGAGATAAGCCCAATAAATTACTTCTGTACCAAAAACAACAGAGGAGAAGTTAAATGTTTAGTTTTCAGTCTCTTTTTTTTTTACATGAGAGTTGGGGCAAATATATCTAGTATTGCCAGCAACAGCTTCCCCAGGGATGGGTACAACGTTATCACTAAGCAAGGGTATATTTCCTGTCCTTTCTTAAATAACTGACAAAAAGGGCTCTCTCCTGCTCACTGAGGGGGATGGTAATAGCCTCAGAGGATGTAGCTAACCCCTGGTCTCTGTATGGACAACACCAGAGAGATCCAAGGAAAATGATGAGTGGTCTGAAGAACCAGCCTTGGCCACATCAGAGTAACCCACTTGCAGCTGAGGGAATTTGCTAGCCTGTTGTGGTATCAAAGGCTGCTTAATTAACTTTTTCGTTTTGTGGCTGGAAGAAAGTCTGAATGGTAGTTTGTTCCAAGGTCAAGCAGAAAATAATGCTTCTCTCATAACCTAACCAGCAATAGTCAGAACTACAGGAAAGTTACAAAAAAGTCACTTTTTCCCTCAAAAAAATGCAGTAAAAAAAAAAAAAATTAAACACTTTCCCCAGCTCCAAATTTTAAAATAAATACAGCCTCTTCACAGAAAAATCATTCAACAAATTTTTACCACAAAAGAAAACAAAGTGCACTTCTGTTTAAAAGTACATAACGGTAACAGTCAATAAAAAATACTTTTCCATAGCTTCAAAATCGTCATTTTTCACAAATACTTGGTTTAAACAACAAGAAGTAATGCAGAAGGTTTTTTTCCTGAAGAAAATGTATCTGCTGAGCAATGCAACAGCTTTAGCTGGCCAATAGTTGTAGAAAGTTCACAAAAGAGTGTTATTCTCAGCGGTTGGAAATTTCTGAAGGACTTGGTGCCCAAACCAGTCTTTTTAGTTAGTTCATCTCAAGCTGACTAATGATCTAGGTATGTGGATGGTGACCTGAAGCTTTGGAAGCTGGATGGCTGTTATATCCTATGCAGAATTTAACCCATATAGCTTAGGATATTGCAGCAGTGATCAATATGAAGAACGTCATTTATTAATCTGTGAATTGCCACTGTGGTCAGAAAGTCCTTCTATGTGGCACATCTCATTACTAAGGGTTCTGCATCCAGGAAGAAAAAGGTCATTGTCTCCCTCTACTCTTAACTCATTAGGCCAGTCATCGAGTACAATGCCCCATCTGGCATGTACCTCACTAGACACCTGCAACAACTGGAGAGGCCGCAAAAGTACCTCACAAAGAGGATCCTAGGCCTTAAACACTTGTCCTATATGGACAGACTCAAAAAACTCCAACTATTCTCTGTCTTATATCGCCTACTTAGAAGCAATTTCTCCTTGACTTACAAATCCATGTCTGACCCAGCTCTGTTAGAAATGCTACATCTAAAGAAATCCCAATCCCTCCGCACCACACACTCCAGAGACCTCAACCTCATTACAACAATTAACAGAACATGTTGGAGGGACAGGTTCATAATCCAGAGAGTGATCATGCTATGGAATAAACTTCTCATACAGAGGCACTGGGAACTAAGGTCAGGTGGCACGATGCCAGGGTAATCCTATGGGCTAGGCTTGTAAAGGCTCCAGGGCCATTAGCCTAGTACACACCTATGAACCTATGAATACCAATACCCCAAAACTTATAGATTAAAAAAGAAGAGAAATTTCCTTTTCTGATCTACAAACCATAATCCCATTAAACATTCAGATCAAATTTGTCTGAACAGGTAGTGTTAGGGAATTTTTTCTAAGGTAAGGTACACGGTTAGGTTTAATGGCAGGAGAAAAGTTAGGATTAAATGTAGGGGCAGTGTTAGGATTAGGGTTAGCATGCATTACTAAGGTAGAGCAGGGGGACTAGCACACAGTACTAAAGTGGGAACTACTACTACACAAGGCAGTATGAACACTCACAATGCACACATACACATTCACACACAACACTAAATCTATCCCCTTACCTAACCCCCTCTCTAACCCTAGCTCCCCACCACACACACACACACACACACACACACACACACACACACACACACACACATACACTGGCATACAAACTCCCACCAGAAATGCACCTCCTGGTACCTTCTTTCAATCCACCAGTTGCACAAACTAACCTGCAGTACACTTTGTCTACCAGAGAAGCATTTGGCAAAATGTAGTACAACTTTCTTTCTCTTTGTATGGGTGCATATTTATATTTGTATGCGTGTATATCTATCTATCAATATATATATATATATATATATATATATATATATATATATATATATATATATATATATATATATATAGATCTTTGTCAGATATTCAAGTTTTCAGAAACTCGAAATTCATATGGTCGAGACTTCATTCAGTTGTGGCAGTTGTGAATCTTTCTGTTACTAATGAAGTAAAAAAATAACACACATGAATTTAGTATGTCAGCTGATCTGCAAGAAAGAAAACTCGCAATGTTTTTCTTTTCAAATTGCCAATTTAACATGTTCCTGAATTCTCTGTTATTCATGCATTCAGAAATTTTCACATCTCTTGATAGTGTATGCAATGATGTCATATTTTGAGCTATTAGGATGCACTCAGACTTTGCTTCTCATTTTGGCCCATCTGCTATACAAAACAGAATAACATAAATTTCTGTCTCCATGACATTGAAGGATTGAGCCCCAAAAGTAACCCTGAGAATCAGAGACTGAATAGCAACATAAATGCTAATACAGCCAGGAAGGTAGGGTGCTAAACAGCAACATTTTGACACCTTCTCCAGTTCAGAAGGGAGGGGGGTGAGACTTTTGTTTGTGCTTTGGAACCACAGAGGCGGCATGCTGTTATTGCATGATAAGAGTGCTGTTAAGTTTGGTATTTGAGGGCAGGGTTGGAGCTGTTTGATATTATGTGCATGATGTCAGCATCTCCACCCAATTACGGCTGTGATGATGTAAGGTAGTGACAGCTATGCCAGAGAGAAACTAGGGCAGTGTATATGTAACATATGCCAGCATGTGTAGCTGGAGTTTTGTAAAGAATTATATGTCATTTGTATATCAAGCTGATTTGTACAGATGCTTGTGCTGAAATGTATTTGTAAAGCTGATTGTGTTAAAAATGTATCAACAGTGGGTCCTGCTGGACAGAAAAGAAATACACCTGTATGTCAGACTGTATTCTAACTGTTGAAATGAATATTTTGTAACAGAGGATACTGGAAGAGAAGAGGTTAATCTCAGTCTAGATAACTTTGAAAACAGTCTGAAATTAAATTACCTTGTTTAGGCTATAAAGATTGGACCTTACAGTTCTGATTGCAGCCAGAAACAAAATGTCTGTGAAAACCAGGGCGAGGAATCCTCCTGTATTCTCCATAGGGGTGAATTAATTGCTACCCTGGAAGGGTAGAAGTTTTTGATGTGGTTTTATAGCTTCCAGATGCTATAACACATCTTAGCAAAAGTCTATGAGTGTGTATATTAAGACACATATGTGCTATTTTATGTTTCAGCTTAGTTTAGGAACCACAGTCAGATGACTAGATGTATGTGATATTCTGTAATTCAGCACTGGAATGATGTTTTAAAACTATATGAGACAGACGTCTCAGGGCAGACTGTTTTCGAAACCTGACAAAGAAGGACCACTCATCTACATCCATACCTCTCAAGTGTACCTCATTATGAGGAACGTACCTCATTTGGGGGTCTTAAAAAGTTCCTGTTCCTCGAAGTTCCTCAAAGTTCCACATTGAAAGACTCTGTCACACATTCAGTGTTAGGAATTTTTTTAAGTGAAATCCATTGTAAATAGAAATGAATCATATTAATTCATTAAAATATCTTCTTTATAAGTAAAACCAGCATATTTTAACCATCCTATGACCTTCCTAGTTGAAGTTGTTAGTAAGCCATTAGTATGTGTTTCACATTTTGCCCATTTGTTCCACATTATGAGGGCTAGTGTTCCTCATTTTGGACATGGAAGGTTGAGAGCTATGTCTACATCATCTTGCCTTGCTCTAGCAAGTGAACTAGGGAACAGCAAGTCTTTAGTCAGTCAGGGAAATATAGTGAGATTAGATAAGTATTGTTTTTCTGTATCTGTGTGAACCTTTCCATCTGTGTTATTTTTAATATTTCCTATGATTGCAACTCTGCTGTTTATTGTAAATAAATATTTAGTATTTTCTTGTTCTTGTATTATTTATTATTAAATATATTTAAACTTTTCATTGTGGCTG
Organism: Protopterus annectens; assembly: GCF_019279795.1. Classification (NCBI taxonomy): domain Eukaryota; kingdom Metazoa; phylum Chordata; order Ceratodontiformes; family Protopteridae; genus Protopterus; species Protopterus annectens. The sequence continues at coordinate 466,850,563 of NC_056736.1, read as the reverse complement.
GTCTTTTAGAGAATAGTTTAGTTTTTGACAGTGCTTATATTTATTTAGTGACAATGTGGCCACTCCTGAAAGCATTGCTGCATTGGTCAAACGCTACCATTTCTATTGTATTAATTTTATTCAGTGTAATTGGGTACCCTTATAAGAGTCTTAGAGTAGCTGGTTTTGGAGTGTTCTGGTGGCAGTATCTACCTTATAGTCTGGGCAGAGGGGGCATAGCTGGTAAATCTGTGCTAGCCTGTCCCAGGTGTGTGTGTGTGTGTGTGTGTGTGTGTGTGTGTGTGTGTGTGTGTGTGTGTGTGTGTGAGTGTCTGTGTGTGTGTGTGTGTGTGTGTGTGTGTGTGTGTGTGTGTGTGTGTGTGTGTGTGTGTGTGTGTGAAAATTAAATTTCAAAAACTGTGTATATGAGCAAACCATAGATTCCTGACCTACAATGCCAGACTGACCCTGTCACAGGCTCTTCTTCTCCCCTTCCTTCTTTATGCCACCCCAGTACTAACTAATATTCAAACAACTACCCTGGCCAAACTCCAACAAACTTACTACAAAATAGCAAGGTTCATTACAAACTCCCCACATAACTTACACCACTGCCTCTCACTCATCTCACTACAATAGCTAGAACTCCCACAACAACTTCTATCTCAGTTACAAATTATTCATTCCATAATTTATAAACCATCATCCTGCCCTGTCCTGTCCTCCTTGGTTTCCATCTAGACAACAACTCGTACACTTTGTACCTGTAACCAATAACTCCTTGACATCTACCAACCAAAAAAAAAAACTACTGGTAGATTACTTTATAAATCCACCCTATCCTAGGCATGGAATAACCTCCCATCACAATTATGCTCCATTACACACCCTTCACAATTTAAGAAAGAACTCAAACTACACTTTATGAGAACCAAAAGTTGTACTTGCCATGACCCTACCTAGCTCCAATTCTACTCTGTAGTACACACTTCATTACAAGTTCACAACATACTTTCTTATCACTCCAGTACTATTACTGTTGTACCACAATATCATACAATCCTCTCAGTATCATATTTCCCACATTTATTTCACTGACATCTTATTACACCTCTAGATATCCCTTCCACCCCTTTCATGAATCCTGCTATACACCTTACCACACCAGTTATAAAACAGATACTTACACCGCACACACAGGAGAAAAAAAATAATAATAATTTTGCTTGTTTTTCTTTGCAATTTAGAATATATGTGAACTTGTAGTGTTAGCCAATTAATGATTGTTTTTAATCGTACACCAAACTGTTATGTATGTTTTTAATTGTACACTAAACTTTTATGTATACTTAATCTGTCTGTAATTGTAGCTTTACTCCTCGGATCTCCACTGAAAATGGTCTCCTGGCCCAGCTGGACTAACCCGGTTAACAAATGTCAATAAATAACATTAAAAAAATAAAAATTTGCAGCAGGGACACAGAGCACAAAGAGGGTTGTGGAGGACTTGGCTTGGAACACTCAATTGAGGACTCCACTCTACAGCTGTGTCAGTTGGGAGTCTTATTTGGGGCCTGGAGAGAGAGAGAGAGAGGGAAACTCAGCCCAGGAATGAGTGTGCTCCCTGTGTGCTCTTAAGGGAAATTGTGCTTGGTGCAGAGAGCTGCATCTGAAAAGACTGTGTGCATCTATATTTGTTCAGAGTGAACGTCCCTCACTGGTATCAGTGGTGAGGATTGAGGCACCTCGATTACTGGCCCACAAGAGGGACGTCACAAGGGCATCACAAAAAAAAATCATGCAAACATGACAGTGCATATCTTGCTGCTGGAGGCTCTGGTCCATGTTTCACTGCCACTTTCCCAAACTGCCAAAGATCATGGCAGTCCCAGCCCTTTCCCAGCCTGAATCACAGTGATGTCAAAAGTAGCTCAACTCCTGGAATCATAGTCCAATCAATAATGCTTGGTAAATATTTGAACCAGCAAACAGTTAGCCATGTCATGAATGCCTACAAGCACTGGTACTGGTTACACCCATGAGTAAGTCACCTCTGAAAACAGCATTTTCCAACAGGCAGTTCTTTGCCTGATGTCAAAAGACAATGCAGCTAGCATTCTCATTGGAGAGATTTGTTTAATCAATGACAGCCTCCCCCCCACAAGGCCAAACAGGCACGCAACTGGTTTGTTTTCCTGAACTCACACACCTTCTTCAAGTAAAGCCTGACTTTGTGGTGCACATACATGTCAGGGATATCTCTTTTGCCTTAAACTCTGTCCATGCAAAGAGAGTAGTGAAATTAATTAATTGGTCAAAGATCAGACCTTAATCCACTTTTAGGAGCAAATATGCATAGTAATAATGAATATGCAGCCTTGCAAAGGACCAAAAACTATTCCCCACTGAAACTCTTACAAGCAGAGGTTTTGACCAACAAATACAGAGTCTTCCTACAGACAATCTTCAAAACTGATGTACTACTTCATTTGAGTGGAAGATTACAGGTATATCAGGCATGACGTTTCACATTGTGCACAGCTCCTTAATGGAACTGCTTAATCTGACTGAGATGTACAAAGATGCCTAAAACCTGAAAACTTTGAGTGAAATAACTCAGAACCTGGCCACACAGGTACCTCAGAATCCCCAACAAACTAACCACCTCAGAGATAAGAGGGTATAGCTCCACCCTAACAGAGAACCTCTTCCATTAAGCCCAGTATATTTTAGTGTAAGGCTTTTAAGTAGATTAAACACCACTAAAGTTTGCATTGCAAGGTCAGGAATGAGCAAAGACTCTAAGCCAGCCAGGAAACATGCTCTTTGGATGAGTCATCTGTCTTCCTAATCTGACAGTGTTAACAATTACAGAAGGTGGGCTGCTGTAGTGGTATGCCATCAGCCTTATTGGAAACCTTAAGCATTTTCAGATCTAGAGACTTCCCTTTTTGTCCTGCTTCATTCACATGCTGTGGGCCTCCCTTTGGGAGTTTTCCTACCCTTCCTGAACTGTAATACAGTCAAATTCTCATGTCTGAACAATAAAAGTCTCACAGACTTCAGATCCATTTTCAAAGATTTATTATGATTACTGCCTTTGTCTTATTCAAAGATTTCCTCAGACCTAGTAAACTGTGTTAACTCTTCTTTTTATATCCCTTATGCAGTGCTAGAGACAATGTTAATTTGGCCCTTAACATAAATGAAAATAATGCCACATACAACGGATGTCCCGCAGCCCAACTTTATTAAGAAAAAATAAAAATGACTAAGCACTTTCGCCATAACTTTTTTATGGCTTCATCAGAGTCATAAAAATACTAATGCAATAGTTTGCTTTTAAAGCATACTAACTAATCAACAACCAATCATTTCACTTGTTGTTAAAAAACCTCAATGTTACAATCAACTCTTAAAAAACCACTAAGGAGTTTTTAAAAAAAATGTTTCCATCCAACCTAACAATAACCATTAATACATTGCTATTAATACTTAGTCTACATTTAAACATAATTTTGATGTCTTGTTACTTTATTCATTTTTTATATGCAGACATTTAAGTGAACATGAGAAATGAATAAAAAACAAAATACTATATATACTGCTGTAGATAAAAATTGTTGTTGTTGTGTCTTTCGGCTTTTCCCGGTTAGGGGTCAGCACAGCGGAACTCCAGTCGGCTAATGATAGGTAGTAGATTTTTACGTGCCGAGTTGCCAGATCTGACTCACAACCTTCAATGAAGATACGCCCATTCACGCATGTCTCCACACAGAAGACGCTCTAGCTGAGAATCGAACATGACAACTTTGTATTGTGAGGCGACAATGCTAAAAGTAATAATCCAAAATGAACAGTCATGCATTAGTTTTGCAGTATAATCAGGAAACGCCATGTTTAGTGGCTTGCATTACTAAATTATGGGACTTGAATTTTGATAACGAAATGAAAGAAAAAATAGTATTGAGACCCCGGGTAGTAACACAAAAAACATATTACAGGGAGAAGAAGTCCAACAAGGTACACAAATCACTAATGTGTAAATGTGGGTCTTGTAAGATCTGTAAAAACATTAATGATGGTCCCTGTGTTTCGGTCAGTGGATATGATCACACCATTGGTTGCCCAGGCTGATGCAATTGCAACACGAGCATGGTGGTATACCTAGCTACTTGTGTATCATGTCCAAGATTTTATGTAGGAAAAAACACATGGAAAGTACGGGATTGTGTCACTGAACATCTTAGAGATGTTAAGAACAAAAATATACATAATGCTTTGTACATGCATACTTTAGAATGCCCAAATTATAAAAGATTTATATTTTTCATCACTGACAGGGTATACACTAGGGAAAGAGGTGGGAATGTAAAGCTTGAATTGGAAGCTAGAGTCCAAATGGCAACTGAGATTAAATGCTACTTATAAACCTGGGTTAAATGATTGCATATCAATAGCCCCTATTCTTAAACAAAGGGGGGCAGTGGTATAATTTAACAATTAATCATACTACTTTTATCTACAGCAGTATATATAGTATTTTCTTTTTCATTCATTTCTCATGTTCACTTAAATGCCTGTATATAAAAAATGAATAAAGTAACAAGACATCAAAATGATGTTTAAATGTAGACTAAGTATTAATAGTAATGTATTAATGGTTATTGTTAGGTTGGATGGAGGCATTTTTTTAAGAAATCCTTAATGTTTTTTTAACGACAAGTGAACTGATTGGTTGCTGATTAATTAGTATGCTTTAAAAGCAAACTGTTGCATTAGTATTTTTATGATTCTGATGAAGCCATAAAGAAGTTACGGCGAAAGCGCTTAGTCATTTTTATTTTTTCTTAATAAAGTTGGGCTGCAGGACATCCGTTGTATGTGACTATTTATTTTCATTTTTGTTTTGGTTTCTGGTTTTCGCCTTTTTGGCATTTATTTATTTTAGTTTATTAATTTGGCTCTTCTTGGGAACAGTGCACCAGTCTGAGGTATTCTGGGGCTTGGGTGTCCAGTTGTTACACCTAATTAGCATAAACCACCCTGACTGGTTAATCTAAGGCATTTAGGACTTGAGGGCATTGGACCAGGCCTCTGTGTCTTATTAGCATAAACCACCCTGCTTAGCCCATACTTACAAAAAGATACATGCAGGATGTTACAAAGAGAATTCAAAAGTTCAAAAAGTACAATAAATAAATAAATAAATACATATATACATACATACATACATACATAAAAGTAATAAAAAATGGTACTAGACTCACTTTTGCAGGGCCTTTGTAAACAGTTTTTCCAATATTCATCATTAATTAACTTCTCAGGTAATGCAAATTAAATCAGCACATAAATTAACCACTAAAATCTAGAGAAACACCCACCTTGTAAGCTCTGCCTTGAAAAAGACTGTCATTCACTCTCAAAAAGCTCTGCTGATTAAGATAGGAGAAACTATTAATGTCTAGCTTTAAATAGCCAGAATGCCCACAAGTCCACTTTTAAAGAGCCCAAACAGCAAATATATCCATCTCATATGGTCTGCCTTGTAACAGACTGTCAGTTCCTTCTGGAAAAAGTCCTATTTTGCATTCTCAGTACAGGGTTGTGAAAGTAATTTGCCCTGTTTGAACAGGTACCACATGTTTGCCAGACTGACACAGAATGGTTGTGCTCAGGCCCTCAGATTGAATCAGGAGTGGATCTGGACTCAGCTTCTACTCCTGAACTGTAGAGCAGCTGAGATTGGTTGCTCACTATACCAGCCAAACATCCATGACCAGAATTTGTGATGGGTTCTGCTGCAGCTGGGATATCCCCACATGGAGACCAATGGGAAGTATATACTGCATAAATGTCTGGCATTAAGGGTCAGAATAAGGTGCATGAGCACAAGATGATGCTACAGCAACTGCTGTCTCACAATCCAGTGCAACAATCACATCCTTAGACATGTAAAAGACACTATGAAGGCTGTGGTTGCCACTAAACCTAGATGGTGCGGGAGGGTCTGTGTGTGGACTGTCCCCTGTGTGCCCTCATCATCTCCTCCTAGGCCTGCTGTAAAGTAAATGCTCTGTGCCTGGCTCATACAGAATCTCCCCATCTGATAGAAAAGCCCACCACCTACAACATTTGTACTGCCCAAGCTAGGGACGCTATTAGGAAGCCTTACTCTGACCCACAGCAGGTGGTCATCCAGGTGAAGAATGTCATGGAGGTTCTTCTCCTGCAAGGCCCTGCCTAACCACCACCAATGCTACTGTAAGCATCTTGACAAATACTCCAAAACAGGGAATACACCAAAAGGCATGTACTGAAAGTAGTGTCCTCAGAGAAAACTGAAAGAACTGTTTGTGCATATTCTGATACTATTATGCCAGAAATATGTCCCAAGAGAGACCGTCCAGAACCAATACCTGCACTAACATTGACTAGGTCCCATCCCCTTCTGAAATTGAGGCCAGAATAGAACTTGTGGCTTTGTTTCAAATCAACAGCCTCCTTCAAAAGTACAGTTTACATTTTTATCAGGAGCTCTACAGAGAAGACTGGTCTATGACTAATGTGCTTTCTTTTCAAGGGTCAAAAAGCTCTATGATGTAGTCTCTCATGACCAAGTCCACAACTTGCTTGCCATTTGCGAATTTTCAGCTTTAAAAAAAATCAAGGGGAAGTAACATGACATCAAAATCTGTTTAACATGGTATTGTACATGATAAGGAGGTTAGACGCAACTTAAGGTTTATTACATAAACCTTGTTTCAGAACATGACAATACATTTTAAAGAAGATCAGCAGTTGCTGGCACTGACTGTCCTCTCTCTTTTTTTTTTAAATAACTTTAGGTCCTACAATTACACATCTTGGAATTAGAATAGGGAGTGTGTGTGTGTGTGTGTGTGTGTGTGTGTGTGTGTGTGTGTGTGTGTGTGTGTGTGTGTGTGTGTGTGTGAGTGTGTGTGTCATATACATATATAACGTGTGTTTATATGTACATTTACCTATAAACACCCCCCCAATATATTTAGAAATAGATATGTCCACATATATAGACCTCCCACTTTGTACAGAATTCTGAGGGAGTATCTCATTTTACTTAGATGGAGGGTTGTAGAAGGCATTCCCTATTTTTAGAGCAAAAGGACTGGTATCTGGGTGCTTCCAGGCCAAAGCTATAGCATTCCTGAATGCAGATCCTGTCAGAAGGATGCCTCAAGACCTCTGCTAGTAACTTCATACTATTCATTCAAACATTACTAGGTTCAAAGTAAGAGACTACAGGGCCATCTACTGAGTGCTTTGTGACAGTTTCTCTGTAGGAAGAGTCATCTGGGACCGAGCTAAGGAGATGCCTTATTGTCTTTAAATGTCTCATAGGTTCATAGGTTCATAGGTGCATACTAGGGTAATGACCCTCGACCCTTTACAAGCCTAGCCCACAGAAGTGCCCTGGCATCATGCCGCTTGACGTTAGTTGCCAGTGACTCTATCAAGTAGATCCACTGAAGTGATCCCCAGGTCAGCTTTCTATTACCCATCCACTATTCAAGATTTCTCTTGAAGAGGGACAGTGAGGTGCTCTGCTTGACATGTATGGGAAGTCTATTCCAGAGCATGGGCAGTCTCTGGGTGAGGAACCTGTTCCTCCAGCATGTTCTGTTGATTGTGGTAATGAAGTTGAGGTCTCTGGAGTGTGTGGTGTGCAGGGATTGGGATTTCTTTACATGTAGCATTTCTAACAGATCTGGGTCAGACATGGATTTTAAGTCAAGCAGAGACCGCCTCTAAGTAGGTGATATGAGACAGAGAATAGCTGGAGTCGTTTGAGTCTGTCCTTGTAGGACATGTGTTTAATGCCTAGGATCCTCTTTGTGAGGTACTTCTGTTCTGTTACCTCTCCAGCTGTTGCAGGTGTCTAATGAGGTACATGCCAAATGGGGCATTATACTTGATTATTGGTCTAATGAGGGAAAAGTAGAGAGAGAGAGAGACAATGACTTCTTTCTTCCTGGATGCAAAACCCTTGGTAATGAGATGTGCCACACAGAAGGACTTTTTGACCACAGTTGCAATGTGGTGGTCGAAAGAGAGGTTGCTGTCAACCTGCATCCCCAGATCTCTTATAACACCTTCAGTGTTCAGTGGGGTCCCATCAATGTGGTAATTAGTGGGAACTGAGTTTTTCCCAAATGGATGACGATGCATTTTTTTGGCGTTAAGCTTAAGGCCATGGTTTCAACACCAGTCATTGGTCTCAGTGATGCCTTTCTGTAGGATGTCTGCATCACTTGGGGAGTTAATAATGGCTCTCAGCTTGCAGTCATCTGTGAACTTCATCAGCCAGAGCCCCTTTGTGTTGCCCTGGACTTCTGAGAAGTAGATGCCGAACAGAAGAGGACCCAGAACCAATTCCTGTGGGACTCCACTTGTGACTGGTTGACAGTCTGACTTGGAGTTCACTACTTTCACATTGTGTGTTCTATCTGTGAGCCAATTTACAACCCACCTAGTGATATAGGAGTTGATGCCTAGTTTGGTGAGGTTATCAATAATTCTCGAGTGAGGAATGGTACCAAAGGCCTTGGCCAGATCAAGGTAGGCTATATGCAGTCCCTTACCTTCATCCACAGCCCTGGTGATTGACTCAAACATGTCAACCAGGTACAGCAGGCAAGATAAAGACCCTGGATCTTTCGAGTTAATTTCCCAAGACACAGAGAAGGAGACTGTTTGATCATAATAGCTCCAGGATGGGCAGGCGTTTTCTCAGCCACAAGCCATCTGTGCTTGGGAAAATGCTCTTTTCTTTGAAGATGGCTTACAGACAGGATTGGTCTGTCTTGGGCCTAACTCTGGCATCACCTGATGTTCCCTAGGGCTAAGTACTTAAACCTGTAAGGACAAGTCTCACAATATATCAAACAGCAACCAAGCATTATGAACCTGTCCTTTAAGCCCTGTTGCAGGAAGCCATACTGGATCTTTCTCAGCCTGGTCCATCAAGCCCTACTGAATACATGGGAATACTTCATAAGAACAGCCTTTAGTCCCAAAGACAAGCTCTGGTCATCTGTATGGGGAATAAGCAAAACTGTTCAACTGGCAGCCTATATTGTATCCATGCAGACTGGTCCTCTGAATAAAGAAGAAGAGCTCTTGATGCTCCAGTTTCTCACTTCCTCGCAAGATTTTCTGAATTTCCCTCCATTTAATAATTTAAAAACAAAGTCAGATGTTGTTAATGCATTCCAGTTAGAAAATGCATTGAAGATGGTTACTTTTTTGTGTGTGTTACAAAAATTATTTAAAACCAGAAATCTACTAACTTCTACTTTGCTGTTTTAGCCTTCTTGTCCCCCCCTTTCCATGACTGCCTGGATATAGCTGTCATGCTGCTTGCTATCATACCTCTCAACTGTACAGATTTTACAGAATGTCAAGATTTTTGCCTTATATTTTTGGTCCATTTTTCATAAAATCGTGGCTTTCTGGCAAATTAGTGGCAAATCATTAAAGACTGAAGTTAGAAAATAAAGACAGACATTTGAATTTTAGACTTCATACCCTTTAGAAAATTCATGCTAATGCAAAACCTGTTATTCTATCAATGTTCTAAGTTTGTAAGAGCAATATTTAAAAATTGTCCCTATTTGTACCACTTTTTCATGGCTTTGTCCAGATTTCTTACTCTAAGAGGTTGACAGGTATGCTTGCTATTGTGACTTGACCTGATTACATATCAGGACATCAACTGACATGAAGCAAAGAAATGAGCATTAAGGAGTTCATACACGAGAAGAGAGAGTTACAGTGGTTACTTACCAAAGTTTTATAAAACAAAAAGGAATTTCTTTGTGGAAATTTTGTTTTTGACTTGAGTCTTCTATGCTACTGAGAGTGCGCCATGACACTGACTAAGAAGTGCTTATTTAATTAATTTCTTAAGTAACGGAGAAGCAGCTGATAAACAGCAGTTGCACACTGTTGCACTTGGTTGGTGGGAATATTCTGCATTTAGGAAGCTTTCTGGCCAGCTAGTACTCTATTTTGCTTTGAACACCACGAGTACATATCATTCTTGTGTAGACCCCAAATCAGAAAATTACTATTTATGCTTATTTGATATTGGTTGAACATATAGAACCTGATAAGAGTTTGAGCTCCTTTCTAAACCACTTTTAGCTATGAGTGTGTATATATATATATATATATATATATATATATATATATATATATATATATATATATATATATATTGCTTTCTGTCTGCAGCTTTGTACTGCACTATTTTTCAGGTCACAAATATATTTTTTTAATATTAATTATTCATATTCAGACTGAAGTCTATTTAGTATTAAAGGCAGGCACCTGAATTACTTCTTTCTTTAACTCTGGAAGCAGGCATTGTGCACAAAGTAGAGAACCATCACACTGCTGGAAAAAATTTAAGATTTTGACAAGTATTTGAACTTGAAAGAATCTCATCTTGTGCTGTTTATGATTAGCAGTCTCCCATTCCATTTTCACTTATGCCACTACTGAAAGTAAATAAGCTGTGTTCACTTAGTGACTTCTACAGAAAATCTACCCACTGAATTCTAATAATAGTTTAAAATTATTTAATTACTCACATTTCATTTCATGAATATAGATACTACTGCTGCTAGTGACTATAATTTCACTACCTAGAGATTGAGCAGTACTATTTTATTCTGTCTTCTCTCATACGTTTTCACATGATTTGCTAAAAACAATTACATCTCTTTCTCTTATCTGCACTACAATCATATATATTAATACAAACTGCCATGTACATTTGTGTATCTGCTGTCCTGCTTGAAGACTATACATTGTTTAAGCACACACTGATTAGCTACTGCCAAGCTGACTGGTGGTCACACCTCTCGACTGTACTGAATTACTCGGTATTTACCACTTTTGAGGGTAAAATAATGGGGTGCCACGAATTCCTGAGTGGCCCCTTTAATTCCTGAATTTTTTTTGCATTACCACTTTAAATTTATTGCTGATGTCACCGCACATCACCAGCCTACAGGGGCATGCATGATGACATCAGCTACAGCCTGTTGGACTCGATCAGATATTTATTTTGAACTATTTTGGAGGGAAATAGGGAACAGCAATGGGAAATCTGCATAGTTTAAGTTTTGCAGTCTGTCCACATGTCCGGAGGTCAGGATGAGAAATGGGCTCAGCCTCCAGGTTAGGAAAAATAATTATCTGATATGCCCAAAATGCTGATTAGTGGCATAGCTTTTACCCTTTCAGACAGCATCTGATAAATGCAGCGCTATAGTACAGAACTGTGTGTGTATTCTTTGCTTCCGTAATTTGCTGTATTTTATCTGTATGAGTCTGAACCAAACTGGAACTGCTAGTTTGCTGAACAGACCTGTGTGTATGTGTGTGTGTGTGTGTGTGTGTGTGTGTGTGTGTGTGTGTGTGTGTGTGTGTATGTGTGTGTGTGTGTGCTGAACAGAACTGTATATTTTTATCTGCTGCAAGTCCTGTTTGCTTCTGCTGTAAGTCCGTAGTTTGTAGTTGTTGTATTTTATATGTTCTGCCTGTGAAAAACTGAAAGGCTGCCAGCTCAGCTAAATAATTTTTGTAGGTAATTCTATCTCATTGTAAATATTAATATAATCCACAGGCTGTTTTACGCATGTAAGAAAACTAAATGTAATTAAAACTGTGCTTTATGTTCTGAACGTCAAAAATGTAACCACAGTGCACCCAGCTGGAAGAAAGCTGATAATGAAAAGCATTTTATGACTGTTTGATCTCAAAGCACAGAGACAGGATGTCTGGACGAAGGAATTCCTTTTATTGTTTTGAGACCAGAGTTAATTGCAAGGTTTTACATGTATAATGTCTTTTATTGCTGTGGTTTCCTGGTCAGGTGCAAGCTTACTAAGAAAACTAACAAATGTAAATGTAGAGTTTCTGTTACCCCAGGAATCAGAGACGTGTCAAGAGTGATGTTATCTAAAATGAGTCAACAGTGATGTATTATCAATTTAAGAGATCCCAGACAGAAAGAGAGAGCATTTTGCATTTGTCAAGTACTTGCACCTGGCCAGGAAATCACAGCATTTGTCTTCAGAACATCCACTCACCAGCACTTGCTTTGCTCTATAAGTAAGTCGAACTTTGAACAGTACTGCTCTTAGAGTTAGATAGGAATTTAGTCAGATTTAGTCGAGCTGTTTTCTATATTTATGTCAGACTATTCTAGAGTATTATTTTAAGCATTTTCACTTGATCTCTGAACTCTTGACTAGCACTGTGTTGAATTGAGGAGATTTGTCTTTTGTTTTTATTATTAAATATTTTTAAACCTTTCAACTGTGGCTGTTTTGTGTTAAAATAACTTAAGCTCTAGAGTACTTGCATGTATTTAGTGATACTGTAGTAAGCCACTCCAATAGCCTTAAAAGTTCTGGTCACATTTACTAATTGGATAACAGTATTATTACACAACGAAATTGGTCACCCTTACAGTAGCTGATAAGAATCGGTTCTGGTGGCAGTGGATTACTACCTTATCGCCTGGGCAGAAGGGGCATACCTAATGAAACTGTGCCAGCCTTCCCCAGGAGTTTGGTGTGTGTGTATGGAACTGCTAGTTTGCTGAACAGAATTGTGTGTTTTTGTTAGTTGCTGTATTTTATACGTACTGCCAGTAGAACAGAACTGTGTCTGCTGTAGGTCCGTAGTTTGGTGTGTGTGTGTGTGTGTGTGTGTGTGTGTGTGTGTGTGTGTGTGTGTGTGTGTGTGTGTGTGTGTGTGTGTGTGTGTGTGTGTGTGTGTGTGTGTGCGTAACTGCTAGTTTGCTGAACAGAACTGTGTATTTTTACCTACTGCAAGGCAAGTTTGTAGTTGCTGTATTTTATATGTGCTGCTGTTAGAACAGAAGGCAAGTTCATAGTTGCTATATTTTATATATGCTGCCATTGGAACTATGCATGTGTGTGTAAAATGCCCTAGTTAAGTAAACCTGCTGGTTAGTGTTAAATGCCCCAGTTAAGTATACCTGGTGGTTAATGTTACTCAGACTCAAACCCTATACCTTAGATACAAGGATCAAGAGCCTGAATTCCCTACTCATACCATCACTTGTGTTCAATGTTTGACTCATACTTTTGGTCTGTTCCTATTCTGCTCCTCTTAGAATTTGTGGTTTTCTAGCAAATTAGTGAGAACTGAATTCACTAAATCATGATAGCCATTTAAGTTTCAGTCTTCCTATCTTTCAGGAAATGCATGGTAATTTGGTAACACAAAACATGTTACTCTAGCAACTTTTCAAGATTATACAAGCAATGCTTAAAATGTGTCCCTGGTTACTGGGCTTTTGTCCCCCACAATACATTTTCCAGATTTCTTGTGCTGCACAGTTGACAGGGATAGTTGAGTGTCGAATGGATTTTACAAGGAGCTGACAGCTTCAGGGGAAGTGACGTTTGGTGCTGCTTATGCCAAGTTGCTTGCATTGTTAATAGCACAATGGGTAGTATACTTGATTTTGATGCAGAGGGCTGTGGGTTCTTCTCCCACAGTATGTAGATGGATTGCTGATACTGTACTGTGTTCTACTTTTAAAGGACAGTGGATGCTGCAGTCCTGAGACTGTCCTCCTTTGAAGGAGATACCTAGTAACTATGAACCTGTTGGCTAACTAGTGAAATGCAAACTTGACTGGAATTAAATCATCAACCCCCCTTTTTTTCTGATTTTCTACATGGAGTCTTCAGTTGCTTGTCAGCTTTCAACATCTCTCTCAATTCAATGCAGTTAATTTTAATTTTATACAAGAAATTTATATTTTAGTTTTCTACAAGTTCAAAGTTTGATACACATTCAAATGTTTAAATAAAACACTATTCTGGTTAAATTTTGTGTTTAATATTTCATCTGTTATTCAATTTGTGTTTGAATGATGGTGTCCCACAATTCCATTGAAGTGGGTGGGAGGTACATAATTATCTATGCAAATTTTATGTTAATCAGTGTACAGCTTTGTACCTATTTTTCATGGGCTTTTGTCCATATTTTTGATGTTTCCAGGTTGAGAGGTATGCTGGTGGTAGCTATCCTAAAGGTACTTCTTTTCATTTCTTGTGACAGTCTGGGTTGCATTTATAGCATGGCACTAGGAGCCACTTCAGGACAAAACACTCATAATTTTAACTTGTAACTTTTTTGTGGGGTCCAATATCAAAATAAATAACATTACGACACTGACATGCATGCACTTGTGTTAGCAGATATATCAGCATGGCTAACTTGTGTTCTTGTTCAAGAGAAAGCTAGAGTAGTTACCCTCCTTGTCATGGATACTTTGTTAAAAGCAGCAGCCTTTTCACAGATACACAGACAATAAAGGAGCTCATATTTGCTGCTGCTGCTGCTGCGACAGTAACCTTGGATGACAAAGTTAAAAATGTTATAACAACTCTGGTTAAGAACACTGCCATGTCAGATACAATGACAAGGAGAGTCCAAGTTCTTCCAAAGCAGTATTCTGAGACTCTCCGTGAAACTAAGATTTTCTGAGACCATTACATTACCAGTTGAACATATCACTAAAATAGGTATTGCACAACTTCGGGTAATTTTTTGAAGGAGAACAATTCTGAAAAGATTTTCTTGGATTAATACCACTGGAAGGACATATACTTTGAGAAGTGATGTCCCATACAACTGTCTTACTTCAAAAAATCAGGTTAAATTTAGATTGAGTGAACATGCTCATTACTAATGGCCCTCCGTCTAGAATCACCTTTTACACCTGAGTGCTCAAAATGCTAAACTCAAGAAGAACAATGGACTGTTCATTTTATGAGAGCACCATCTAGCCTGCAACACCATTTTGTAAACACTATTTTATGAGACATTCACTGAGCATGATAATCTGCTTACGTTAAATGACATAAATTGCCTCAGCAAGGTAATGCAGTGAAGAGAGTATGTGACTTTAGGAAAGAGATAACTTTTTTATACAAGATAACCTGTGCTTTTTGAACAACACATTCTATCATCTGAGTAGGCCTACTATGGCATACAGAGGAATGACAAAACTGGCACAGACATGGTGGAAAAACTGAATGCTTTTCAAATGAAAATGACTCTTTTTTTTCCTCTAACTTGTGCTCTGGAAAAATGTTCCATTTTATTACAAGGGATCATACCTGCTCATTGTACTAATCACTTCAGTGATGTCTTGAGTTTGTGGAAAAAGCTGAAGTCCAATTTCACAAAAAGACTAGATAACTTTGATCCTCCTAGTGACATGATATAACTCATCGGGAAATTAATTGACCTTGAGGTGGAAGGAAGCCTCTCAATGAAAGCCAGTTAGGTACTGATGTCACTCAGTGAGGGATTGCTTCAGCTGGAGCTGGCAGACATTTACATATCAGCAGATGTGAGGCATGCATATCAGTCTGTGGACTTTGTCAAGTTTAATATTGGAATATACTGCATAAAACTTTTCAAACACAAGAAAGTTGTCAAGTTTCATTCTCACTCTGTTTGCTACCTATACATGTCAAAGCGGCTTTTCCCATGAATACTACTGATATAAACACCTGGTCCTCTCTGACCAAAGCACATCTTCACCATTGCCAAAAAACTGCAATAACCTCATTTGAGGCTAACTTTTACCTTCCTTCCCAGGAAGTGTATTTTCTCATTAGAAGGGGAAGGTGTGTATTACAAAAAATATGTGAAAAGATACAAGACAGAAAAGAAGATAACAAAAGGTTTCCTAACATTATCCATCACTGAAACGTAGTTTCTCGCTCACAATTAATGTAAGTTAAAACATTTCTTCTGCATTGCTCCTGAGATTAGCGATGTAAGAATATAAAAACTGACCACCCAATAATTACTTGTTCATTTTTATTTCATCATTTAAAATTATGAAGATTGATCAACATATCCTGAATAAGAAGGTGTCTGTGTATTGCCTGTTTCAGTGTTTCACAAGTGTAGGTATATTATTCCAAAAACGAAACAAAAAAAAAAAACGATGAATCTGTTTGGCCCTTAAACAGGTAGCAGTCTGAAAATCTGTTCTCCAACAAAAATATGGTTGAATATCCTTAGACAAAGGAGATCACGCTTTAGGTTAAGTCCAGTTACAAGAAATCTTCAGCTTGTCAAACAGAAGAAGGTTGGTGCTTCCATCTTGAGATGTGCATTCTAAGACAGTTGCCAACATTGTTTTTTTTCCGGAGATCTCTAGTTATATGACTCTTTGGAGGACAGGTTTGAGCTTGACACTTCTCAAGTCAAATAAGAGCTAGTAATATGCAGGACGGAAGGCAGGTGTCAGACTTCACATCTCCATATAGCCAGCATTGTTCAATTCGCTTTACCAAAAGGACAATGAATAATATAAAGTGGACTGGTCACTAATTCACTAATTCAAGTTAGGTGTGACCAATGTCTACAAACCATATCCTTTGCCTTCTCATAGTGTTCTGTTACTGGCTAGGGACTACACAAGAGACATTCCTGCTGTTCACTGCACTGGACATTCTCAGCTAACACCACTGTATACTATATGCTGTAGGCCTGAAGTTTGTTATTCTTGAATCTTTAGGTAGACAAGCTGAAACAGTGGGACTTCCAATGGTGCTTTGTGTCTTGATCTACCAACAGAAAGTAGAAACAGAGCCTGTGTAGGTCTTGGTTCACAATCTGGCCGCTGTGCAAACACTTTAATGATTTGTATTTCTTAGACATCAAAGGAACTTTTCAACCATAAACATTGGAACTGAGAGACAAATTATGTCAGTGGAAGAAATTAAATGTTAAGTGTAAGGATTAGGCAATATGGGGGCTCAGTAATAAGTTCTCTGCCTCACAAATGTGGAGTCCAGGGTTCTTTCTAGACTTTAAAATCACCATATTTGTGTAGACTGCATGTTCTCCTTGTGCCTGCCTTTTTCTTGTTCTGGGTAAACATGATGGTTGATTCACTAAATTGCCCAAATATACATCAATATATAATGCCTGAGGCACAGCTATTAACTATACTGCCACATTTTCTTGGTTCTCCAGTTCAGTTTTCAGTTGGTCAGACTTCTATGCAGAGTCTTTATTTCCATCTGTGTCTGTGTGGGCTTTGCCACGCACTTTAATTTCTTCCCACTTCCCAAAGGCTTGTTGTGGCCTGGCAATCTTCCAAACTGCCCACACTTGTACATTTTGTATGAGAATGTGTGTATGTGAGTCCCACTACAGAGTGGTATCCAGTCTAAGACACACATCTCTGTATTATGTCCTCTGAACATCACAATACTCTTGGGCTCCCCCTATCTTTTAAAATGAAGTACTCAAGGAATGAATGAATGAATGAAGGCGATATATAATATGTACCCTTATCCTTGTGGTGTGAATAAGGCTGACAAGGGTCCATGGACCAGCCCACTTAATTGGCTAACGAATTATAAACAAACATATTAATAAATAAATACACACATACGTATAGGTATGCTGTTCTACTCTAGAGTATCACATTTTGGTGGGTACTGACAAGAGGAGCCTGTCAACCCCAACCCCTCTTCAATCTGGACATCCTGCCTTGTCGTTAGAGCATCTGATCACTGAGAAGATCTCCTGGTATCAGATCTTCCTTCCTTACCCTATGGCATAATTTTCCTATGGTACTTCTAAGTAACACAAACTAAGTGCTGGTATTATTACAGCATAGTTATATTAAAATTAATGGGGATTCCTCTTATTTATCTAATTTATTTATTTATTTCTGAATTAGGTTTATTTTTCAGTTATGTTCCAAATCAATATCTCAAACTTTTGTCAATAAAATAAAACATGTATTATGAAACAGCAATGGCCATAAATATTTTCCACTTATATTAGGAAAAGTTGTTAAATGCCATGATAGTATATCTGACATAAACATGTCTAATAAATGCATGCATGAGTAATACCGCAAATTGGCTACTATTTGAAGTGCAAAGATGTAGTAAACAAGTCTCACATTCCTTGGAATGCATGTAAAGCTCATCCTATCTTTGGGATAAGAGCACTGAAGACAGTCCTATTTCTGTCATATTAATAGCTTGGAAATCCTTGCAATGTGAACAATGTATACAGAAGGAAAAGAAATATGACTCCAAACCTTAGAATGGACTTAATTCAGTCTTACCTGTAACTTAATATGTCTGGCCTGACCACTATCATTAGCCTTTCCTTAACTGGTTAGTATGTGTATGTGACGGGGGGAGTGCTGCAGACTTCTATATTGAGAGTTCAGAAGGAATTTAAAATTAAAAATTCAGTACCTTGTAAAAGCTCGCGCTTTAGGAAACATAACAAACTTTCCCAGTCTGTGCTGCACAGCCCAGCCAGCTGTGTAAAGAAACAATAAGTCAACACTATAGAAGGCAAGTATCAGACTTCGCATATCTATTTACAGCTGACATTGTTCAAATCACTTTACCAAACATAGCAATGAATAACATAAAGCAATCATTAAATCAGTGCAGATTTTCACAAATTGCCAGATATGCAACAAACAGACAGCTATGTCCCAAAGAAATGAATGAACACCACAACAGCTAATGAAGGGTGGAAAATTGTTAATACTAGGCTATTTGCTAGAGAGGAAACAGTTTGCTGATAATCTAATTTAACTGGAAAAAAAGTGCTGCTTACCAGTCTTTGCCCTGCTAGCAATGTGAGTTCAAAATTGGGTTCAGTACCCAGTGGCACAGACGCAGAAAATGTACTTAATCTCAACTCAGTGAAGAGTAAGTCAAATGGAAGATATGAAAGAAGAAACAGAGGCTTTGCTCCAAACAGCTCCACATACAGCTGATGTTTGTTAAAACAGTGAACAATGTAGAATGTCCATAAAATAATAATAATCAACAAATCGTCTCTTACATCCAGGACTCTTAAGCATTGTTTCTGATGCCTTTACACCCCACCAAAAAAAAACAAACCTCTTACCTATTATATTTCCGAGCTGATGTTTATGTTGTCTGAAAAAGACAGATCAATACTGTATACTTTGGTCATTCCCCTAAAAATCTGTAAAATCCATGCAAATCCATTTTACAAACTCAATATGCTGAATGATACTTCACATCAGCGCCCTGTACAAATGTAGGAGTTTTACACATTTCTAAAGCGAATAACACAGATAACTCCACCGCAAAAGAAAAATAATGTAGTAAGATCTGCTGAGCAAAAGGCATCAGCTGATCATGACATGCTTTAGTGACTTCATAGGTTCATAGGTTGGTACTAGGCTATCGGACCCAGGGCCTATACAAGCCTAGCCATAACAAGTCCCTGGCTATTTCTTCCCACAATATTTACTTCCCTGGACCCCTGTCTAGCAGGGCGACTGACCTGATCCCTGGGGTGAATTTCCTATCTCCCATCCAATCGTCAAGGTTCCTTTTGAAGAGGGCCAAGGAGGTGCTCTGCTTGATGTGTATGGGCAGTCTATTCCAGAGTATGGGGAGTCTCTGGGTCAGGAACCTATCCCTCCAGGATATTTTGTTCATTGTGATGACAACATGGAGGGTGTGGCTCTGAGGGATTGGGATTTCTTTAAGTGGAGCATGTCCAATAGCTCAGGGTTTGACATGGCCCTGTATGTTAAGCAGAGATCGCCTCTGAGTGGACGATATGCCACAGAGTATATCTGGAGTTTTTTTACACGGTCAGCATAGGGCATCTGCTTTAGGCCTGTGATTCTTTTATTGAGGTATTTCTGCGGCCTTTCCAACTGTTGCAGATGTCTTGTGAGGTACATACCACACGGGGCGCTGTACTCTATAATGGGTCTAATGAGGGATGAGTACAGTGGGACAATGACCTCCTTTTTTCTGGATGAAAAGCACTTAGTGATGAGATGTGTCACATAGAAAGATTTCCTGACTGTTGTGGCGATGTGGTTATTGAAGGTGAGACCACTGTCTACCTGTGTCCCTAAGTCTCTCATCACACTTTCAGTGTTTAGTGTACTGCCACCTATGTGGTAATTCATGGGTACATGGTTTTTCCCAAAGGGGATAACTATACATTTCTTGGCATTAAGCTTGAGCCCATGGCTCTGGCACCAAGCATCTGTTTCTGTAAGGCCCTTTTGTAGAATATCCACATCATTTGGGGATTCAATAATGACTCCCAGTTTGCAGTCATCTGCAAACTTTGTTAGCCAGAGTCCCTTAGTGTTGGCCTGTACCCTGTACCATACTCTGGAAGTAGATGCCAAACAAGAGCGGTCCCAGGACTGAACCCTGAGGTACTCCACTTGTCACTTGTCTAGAGCTGGATTTGAAGTCAGCTACTTTTACAGTCTGGGTTCTGTCAGTAAGCCAGTTGGTAACCCATCGATTGACGTAGGTATTTATGCCCAGCTTAGTAAGTTTATCTATGATTCCAGAGTGGGGGATTGTGTCGAAAGCCTTGGCAAGGTCCAGATAGGCTGTGTGGACCACCTTACCCTTGTCCACAGCTCTGGAGACTGATTCAAAGAAGTCAATCAGGTTCAGGAGACAAGATCGACCCTTCACGAACCCACACTGGGTGGGGTCCAGTGTTTGAAGATCGCCAATGTCTTTGTTTATAAGTTCCATGATAATGCGTTCCATGCCCTTGCAGATCAGGCTTGTCAGACTGATGGGACGGTAGTTCCCAGGATCCATGGTGGATCCCTCCTTGTGGAGTGGGATAACTGTAGCTGTGCGCCACTCAGTGGGCATGAAGCCTGAGGTGAGGCTATGATTAAACATGACACTTAGGTGAGGTGCCAATTCATTTTGTAGTTCATGTAGTACACAGCCAGGGATGCCGTCTGGTCCCATGGATGCTGTATTCTTAGCTTTGGAGAGTGGCTGTGATTACTGGAATTTGGCAATCTTTTGGTATTGAGATGGACCTTTTAGGGGGTGAGGGGGGGGTGAAGTTTGCACTAAATTGATCTGCCAGTATATTGGCAATATCCATGGGATCAGTATATTTAATGCCATTCTGTTGTAGCTCAGAGCAGATCTGAGCATGTATGAATACACTTCAGCATGTATTAAATAAATTAAATGACAGGCAGACTTATAGTTAGATCAGTTAGAGCCCTGAGCAGTCTCCAGAATGGTGTTCCCTTCAACCCAATGTTGAGGACTAAAAAAAAAGTTCTTGTAACTTATACTAGATCCTTGTTATAGCCAGAAATACACATGTGCACTACAAACAACTGAATATAGTCATTTAAGTAGCTGTGTTAATTAAATGCTATTACTGCTCTCTGTACTGATGATGGGACTTGACACTTACATTATATTTTGTTCATAACTGAAGGTACCGTATAACAGGAGAAGTGATTTACAGCAATTGCCCTGACAAATTAATACTCATTAAAAATTGTTGTAACTGTTAAGAAGTGCTGGGCAAAGATAAGGTCTAGGACAAAACAGCAGAAACAAAAAGTAGATCCAGTGATACTCAGACAGCTACTGCAGTCACATTTATGAAAACATCATTATATGACCAAAAACCAATACAGTACCTTACATTAAAAATACCACCATTGATAATTAACTGAAGTAGACACAAATAGTGCAGACAGCTGTGTATGTATATGACAGAAATAGAAGACAGGTGGCATATGGCTGCAGCGATTAGTGTTGATCCATCAAGATACCAGGTCTGAGGATTGCATTCTCTCTCCAAGCAAGAAATGCATGGAGATTGGACATTTTTTTCTCTCTCCAAGAGGCTTTGTTCTCACTTCCCAAAAGCACACTGTTTATGTTGATCTAAATTGTCCATGGGTTCCTGTGTACATGAATTGTATCCAATAGAGAATTGTTGTGCCATGTAAGTTGTATCCTGCCTTGCACCCAATGCTGACCTCCTGATTTGCACTTCCTCGAACTGAATTACCACATGCACTTGAGTCTTTGAGAATGGATTGAATTCACTAAATATCGAACAGCCGGAAAATCGAAAAGGCTGGTGATACCTGTGTTATGAGATCACGGTACAGTGAAAATCAAGAAATTTGCCCTTTCCTCACTGTAGTGCAATCTCGGAGTTAGTATATATATTTAGCGGGGTTGTGGGGGGCTGCGCCTCCCACAACACGGGTCTCTATCACCTGCATTTTTGATTTTCTGGCCGTTCGATATTTAGTGCATTCGATCTGTTGTCACAGACCCCATGCACTTGTATATAAGTTAATCACGAATAAGCTGAGGGAGCAAGTTTCAGACAAAAAAAAACATTTAAAAGTCAATCACTTGTGTATAAGTCCAGGAGTTAGAGCTGGTGAAAGGCTGTTAAGGCAATGACAGTCATTAAAACAAATTATGTATGTAAGTATGTATTTACCTATGCTTGGTAACTGGAGTAGTGCACTGAAAAAACATCCGAATACATATGGAAAAATGAACAATAGTTACAAAAAGGACCTGCTGGAGCTAAAAATAAATATATTGTACTAGTTTTAGCTATGTGTGTGTGTGTGTGTGTGTGTGTGTGTGTGTGTGTGTGTGTGTGTGTGTGTGTGTGTGTGTGTGTGTGTGTGTGCTTGTTTGAGCATCTGAGCATGTGCCTGTGTGTGTATATATGTGCATGTAAGTCTGTGTGTTTGTGTGTATGTACATGCATACGTGTGTGTGTGTGTGTGTGTGTGTGTGTGTGTGTGTGTGTGTGTGTGTGTGTGTGTGTGTGTGTGTGTGTGTGTGTGTGCATGTGTGTGTATGTATGTGCATGTGAGCAATTATCTGTATCTGCCATTAGAGAGAAGAAAATGCTGCTGCTGATTGAATTTTAAATGACCTACAATGGCCAGTAGAATGCTACATGAAAACTAGTGGACAAGAAGATCTTTGTGCAAGCACTTTTTTTTCCTAGACAGCCAATGAAAACCACAAAATAACTCATATTACAGGGTAGTAGTCATATACCAGAAGACAGAAAGCACATTCTCTAATCCAAGGTATTATTACTTGCTTTCAATTGCCTAAATTCATCTGCTTTCATTTGTAAAATTACAATTTTAGCTCTGAAAGGTGTTAAAAACAAATCCATAATAATTGCAAATACTACAAAGATGCTATTAAATGCAGTTCTGCAATGTAATACTTTCATAAATTGTTTTAAATCATTGTTACCACTATAACTACTCAGATAAATGCATGAAAAAATGTAATGATGCACTTTGAATAAACCCATAGCAGGACAAGTGTTTTGCCGATGTTTCTAACTGCATTATGGCATCGTGTGAGTTAGGTGCCAAAATTCAAGTTTTCCCCTTGTCATTCCTTGCTTCTTTTTGCTGTTTTCTAATAAAAACCTTCCTGTGGTACCTGGAGAGCCAAGACTATAAAGCAAAATCAGTAAAAAGATAACATTTTTTAAGTGCTAACCTAGAGTGAGAGCCAATCTCAACAATGCTTGGGATGCTTAACAAAAGTTTGTTAAGGACAGCTAAGCACTGATAAGATTAAGTCTCATGCTAGGGACTAACAATGGAAGCTGACAACCAGAAACAACAGCGGTGGAGGGTAAACTAAGTCAGACATTCACTTTGCCAGTCTTTTAAAGCTGTTACTTCCATGCAGGACACATTTTCTGCCTGCTATCGGTTTGAAATCAAGTAAATATTTTACCATCTTTGAAAGCTGGTAAATCATTTCATGCTCCTGCACTTCTGTACTTTTTTCAGTAACTGGTAGCACATGGAGCAAATAAAACCCTTTTCACTAAAAATAATTATGATCAGGTTTCTTAGTTTTTTAGAATCCATGTCTGGAACACAAAATGACCTGATTATGATAACAGACCTGATCATAATTTTCTATACAATGCATCCATCACTGACATCATATTGGGGATAACATTATGAGGAACTGTAGATTTTAGTGGACAGTCACCCATGCATGCAGGGTGGTGCATCCATTAAAGTCTATGGATGCATCCCTGCACTATTCCCTACACTGAGGTCATGGGGATAACCCTCAAATTAATTATTTTTTGATGCTGACATGGTGTATGGAAAAGCTATATCAATGCAAAGAATATAAAGTGGGGAACAGTTAGCATGAACAAACTGAGGTAGAATGCATCACAATGCTGTAAGCACTGCATGCCATGGTACACAAGGTAAACAAATGGTACATTTTAAATTTTGGTAACATTTACACATTTTTTTAGTTCCTGACATCTATTTAAAATTATCTTAACACAGCTGTCCTGACTTAGTCTGTGAACCATGCCTTCCCCATCTCATTCACAAAACATGCAGCATTGCAAGGTGAGAATGAGAGTCTATGCGAACACTTTACTGCTTTAATATTATGCAGAATATCTTCCTATCCCACCTATTAAGTAGTATGACATACTAATCAAATACTATTCATTACAAAAAAGTGCTGTTGTGACTGTGTTTATTTATTAATTTATTTGCTTATTTAAATTTTTTTTCAGGGTAGAACACTGATCCAATTAGAGTATTTGTAGGCTTGGTAAGTGTAGAATATTTGCACACATGACATGCACATATTTAATAATATAAATAACAATGAAGAGAAAACTATTCAACACTTGAACATTTGATAAGAAACAGATTGAGACTCTACAATCCATGCAAACAATGTGTAAAATGTTTGTCAAGAAGTTTCACAAAATGTTGCAGTCACTTAGAACAACCAAAGTTTAGTAATATGGTAATATGTTCATAGATTGGGAAAGCGGCCTTGTATGGGTATGATGAATAAAATAAAGCAATACAGTATACTGAAGTGGGTGAAATTATCACTTGGAGAAACTATATATATATATATATATATATATATATATATATATATATATATATATATCGGTGTACACAAGTGTATGACAAATGTTCAAACTATAAAAAGTTTGTACACTTAGACATCCAGCACAAACATTTAAAACATAAAGATTAGAAAATAAAAAGAGACTCAACAAAAAGAAACCTCCAAGCACCCTTTATACTTATATATACCCACTCTGAGACTGCACTACACTGGGAAATGGCAAATTCCTGGTCTGCACTGTGCTCTACTGTATCATGCATCCAGTTATCAGCAATGTTCAAAATGCAAATTTACATATCAACTGGTATTTCAAGTGCTCAAAATTTAGACAGTTTGAGCATTTGCATGGAACCCCCCCCCCACACACACACAAACACATATATATATTACTACATACAGATATACAGACAATATATATAAGATACATAAATGGGAACATCTTCACGAAAGTTGAACGAGAGCTGGCAATATATATATATATATATATATATATATATATATATATAGGTACTAAAGGCCACCATATATGTATGTGTGTATGTATGTATGCATGTATGTATGTATGTGTATATAAAGGTTAACAGATAGATAGATAGAGAGATAGATAGATAAATAGATATATATCTAGGAATTTCAAGCATCATACATCAACAATCAACACACATTATTGGTTTTATCATAAACCAACAAGATTCATGACTGATGATACAGTACTCAAGAAATAAATGTCTTTTCAGTAGTGCACAATTTAGGAATTCAAAGTCTCTTATCAACAGGACTTCTGCTTGTAAAAACAACAGCCATCTGCCAATAGTTTTCTAGTTAGACAATTCATTTACTATTACCCAAAAATGATTTATTTTTGAATCTGACTGCTTTGGCCTAAGTTTGCCTCTTTCTCCTTTCATCAATTTACTGTGGAATCCTCTGGGCTCAATGCCTGTCATACTGAAACTATCTTGGCCTTAAAAAAAAAAAAGTGTGTACAGCTGACATAGTACTTTTCTTGTTGTGCATTCTCCTATACAATGACTTTATCCACCCCACCCCCACCTCCACCACCACCACATGCTACATTTATTTCCCTTTCTAGTGTTCTGAAAATTGTTCTTTGCACCTACTTTCCGTACCTATCAGTCAATCTCCAGTGGAACCACAATGCTATGTTAGAGATGTCCTGCCACAGCTTGAGCCTACTGGCTTAAAGCTCATCAGGCAGTCTTTGGGCCTCAGACAGGCCATCCACTATGTCATGATAAACAGCAGGATTGTGATGCAGGTGATGGTATGATGAGAGTGGTATACTGCAGTCACCGCAGTTTGACGTTGCCTGGTGACATTGCCTTTGTTGCCATGCACTATCCAGTCTTAGCTTTATTCAGTTTCCTGCTTAGATGGCAGATTGGCTATTCATCATTTCCTATTTTCTGGGTTAACACTGTCCTAATCCAACCTGTGAAGGTTCTGTATAAACAATGAACGGACTGGAGATGTTAGGTCACACCAAGACTGGTTCAACACAAAAGTCTTTGAAAAGCCTCCTCAGCTTTTGATGTCTACCAGACCAGTTTAGGGAATTTCAATATGGAGAGTTTTATAAGGAGACATGCCAAGAAAAGTTTTGAAATGGTGTCACACAACTACTACCTGGATGGAGTGGATACTACTGCTTTTTTTTGTGCATTGCAGTCTTAAGATATACTACTTAACCAGACTTATCTGTGTCTCCTTCCATAGTTTTACAACATTTATTTGGTAGAATTGTTTGGTATGGGTCTTCCCTGTTTGTCTTACCTTGCGATAACCTCATTATGCTTATTCTTATCTGCCATTTTGTTTGGTGGTGGTCAGGGAGACTGAGGGTGGAAGAGGAGAAACATCTGAGAATATAAGGTGGTTGCCTTCCAGAAAGTCTATGGGAGAAAAACAGGAAAGACTGCACACTAAGTATGAAGATCTTGGAGCCTAGCAGGTGGATAATTATAATTAGGGTCAGTCAGCATTTGGCTTGGGTTTGGTATTGCAGTGGTGGTTGGTATTGGAGAGTTGCAGGGTTTCAAGACTAAATGTCTTAAGATTTGTTTGTTAATTCTCTTCTCTGTTTGTCTTATCTTGTAGTTCACTCATCATTTTTTATCATCACACCAGGGGTCCATATCATTTCACTAGGAATTTGTTTTCAGTTGTAGGAACCAAAAACTAAAAAACTGCCTGAATATATATCCTGGTTATTTCTATATTTCTATTATAGACTTCTTGCTGACTAGTGGGCGTCACTTGTTCTTCTCACTTAAATACACCCCTAGAACCTACACAGCTTCTGTTATGGTTCTATTAAACCTTTTCTCCAAACCGTCAGTTTTGGGGGTGATAAACTGATTTCTCAGCTGTTTTGCCTTAGCTTTGGCTAAAGTGGCACAAATTTTTGGATATAAAAAGTATGCTTTGAGTCATTATGCTCTCTTATGTTATACCTAGCTGGGAAAAAGAAAATAGCAACACCCATTTTTTTCTTTTTTTTTTGAAGCAAAAATACTAAAATACTACAATGGCCTGCCTAATCTACCCACATTTAACCTATCTTTTGAATGGAACTGTTGAATTTTGAATAGAACTTGGGAATGGAAAGGATGGATTATTCCTGAAACTCAGGTTAAGGCTGCCGTTTGAAACAAATTTTAAGACACTTGGTCTATAAGAAAGACCTAACTTTATCCTACTATATCTAAGACCTAATCCTCATCCTCACCATAATATTACCCCATACCAAAATAGCCTCCCAATACATTACTGTTGCTTGGGAGGTAACCTGACCAAGGGGGTGACTGGTGTGCATGTCTGCATCCTGCAAATTGTTGATCTGACTTGGTTTTAATTTTGCAGTTCTGCATAAATGGGTGTGCCTTCGTTGAAGGTTGAACGTCGAGCTAGCACCTTGGCGTTCGTGAAAATCTACTGCCAATCATTAGTGGAGCGGAGTTCCGCTGTGGCAATCCCTAACCGGGAAAAGCCGAAAGACAACAACAACTTTAGTGGGTGATTCTTTAAACACTTTTCCACAGCATAATGCACATTCTGCCAAAGTAACAAAGCTTTTGGCATCTCCTGAATTAACTTGACATACCCACTTGCAACACAGTAGAGTACCAAAAAAAAAAAAGAACAGGATGGGAGAAAAAAATCCTCTGATTTGTCATGGACCACTGCATCTCCTTTTTAGCAGACAGGTGCAATCAGATCTTCAGGTTTCTGCATGAAGTTTCAGTTGCCTGCATTCTCCACCAGATGAAAAGATTCAAGTAGCAGACACACCAAAGTTTTTGTAACAGCAATGGTTTTACTCAACTAATTATAAAAGCATGTTGAGTGCCACATACAGACCAAATATGTTGTGACAGTTAAAATAAAACAGCAGCTCAGTTTTCAACAAAGCAAACAGTTTAGTTCATTAGTCACTTTGGCAGCAATGCATAGCTCAGGTACAAGACACAGATTTCAGGCCTGATAGTCTTAAACAACCTTGCAATGAAGCAGCATTCAAAAAATGAAAGTCTTTGTGATAGTATTTGAGATAGGCAATTCAAATTATCTTAGCACCGGAACTTCCACTGGTGAAAAAATAAAGTCTTTTACCAACAACTCTCTGGTTAAGCAATTCAAAGTCTCAGATACCAAGACTTCCAATGGCAGTTACAGTTTCTAAAAACAACTCCTGTCTTACAACCAAATGGTCTGGTCTTGGTCTGTCTCACTTTTTATCAATGTGCTTCAAACGCCTTTCCACCAACAACCTCTGACATACTGAATCTATCCTGGGCTTAAAAACTGCAGGTGTACATCTAACTTCTATTACCTGAGCTTCAGGTAT
>NC_056736.1:466721862-466811862 GCF_019279795.1 Protopterus annectens | reverse complement strand
ACATTGTATAATCTTCTATCAGCTAATTTTCTCCTGTGTTGAAGCTATTGAAGCTAACAGCTCCCAGTGCATCACCATCACTCAGGTCCTATCCCCCTCTCCTTCTTGCTTCTAGGTTCTGGTTTCCCTGCCCACACCTGCCTTCCTTGCCTAGTAAACACATGTCACCACACCAGAAAAAAATGTGAAGTTCTTTACTGATGTCTCCAGTACCTCAGCTTACGCCTTCAAGGAATACATTTTTACACCAAGCAGCATCCATTTATATAATTTAAGTCCCCAATGTAACAATCAAGCAATGAAAAAACTATCCACTTCTTAAAGAGCCCAAACATGGAGACACAAGCAACTGACGTTTTCAAATACATGTGTTATTCATTGCATATCACTTGGATATTATTATTAATAATATTGTTGTTACTCCACATTATTAATACCTTCAGTCTTAATTCACTAAATTTATGCATGTATTAAAGCATCTGTTTAAAACTTTAATATACATTCTAATGCCAATGTGAAAAAATATATAGTGGAATATCAAAAACAATCTAAAAAGTATGACTTTCGATATTATGCCAAACCTTGTCCTATTGTTCATACCCCTACCGAGTCACAATGCTGGAGGGAAAAAATGGACACACATCACTGCACTAAATATGGTTACATATTATAAATCCCCATACTGAAAATATATGTGCATTCTATGTTAACCTATTGGTATTCAAATCCAATTCCTTGTTTAACCCCCTAGGATATAAAGTTCTAAAGTTAATAATGCATTCTGTTTCTAATAAAATCAAATTTCCTGCTATATGTCCTTCCCTCTGGGATTTAGGTCTGGCTAGCACACCAAAAAAGAAAGTTTCATCAGAGCCCCATGGGCCTCAATGAAATGTTCCACAATGGGACTGTCCATTTTTACCCTTCTGATGTCTTCCAAATGCTCCATGATTCTCTTTTTGACAGCTCTTTTGGTCTGCCCTTCATACCACACAGTTGGGGTGCATCCACAACTGATAATATAAACTACTCCTCTAGTATGACAGTTATAAACCTCCCTTGCAGTATATGTTTTTCCATTAATATTCATGCCACGTAGATTTTTAATTTTCCTATACATTATGGAATTTCCACATGGGCAGCTTCCTTTCTTCCCTTGTTTATTGTCCAATATACCTATGGACAATAGTTATTTTAAATTCTTAGCTCTACTGTAAGAAAATATGACTTTCTCAGGAAAGATTTTACCATATTTATCATCACTGAGAACAATGGGCCAATATCTCTGAACTAATGTCCTAAGTGTATCAGAGAAAGGAGAAAACTTAGTCACATAAAATAAAGTTTCATGATCCTTATCTTCCTCCATATCCTGATTAATATCCCCCTTTGTCCAAGTGATGATATTTTCTTTTTGATGTGCTAGCCCCAACCTCTTTTTAACTTTATTCTCTGCTGAACTCAACAGACTATTAGAGTATCCCCTACTGCTCAGCCTATTCCTCACTTTGTCAAATTTGTTTTTCCACTCCTCTTTATTAGAAGCGTTGTTAACTATGCGAAGATATTCACCATAGGGCAAAGAAGCTATTAAATATGTGGCGTGCATGCTATCTGCTGCCAAAAAATTATTGGCAGCAGTTCTCTTGACAAATGGTCTAAATGCTACTTCAAAATGCTCACTGATGTAAAATTCCAAATCCAAATACTGTATCACCATTCTGTTAGTATGATAAGTGAACTCTAGGCCAAAATTGTTCTCCTGCAGTCGGGATATGAAGTCACCAAATTCATCCATGTCCCCTTTACAGATAAATATCAGGTCATCTATGTATCTTTTACATGCCACCACTCTGTTTTTAAAAAAACCCGTATTATATATACAAGTTTTTACAAAATAATCCATGCATAAAATTGCATATCCATGCATAAAATTGCATAGAGTGGGGCATATGAGGCCCACATCACGGTTCCCTCTAGCTGTAAGAAAAAAATATTACTAAACACAAAACAATTATGTGTCAGAGTAAATTCTAACAACCTAATCAGGAAATCTGTCCGTGGGCTTTCCCTTAACATACTCCTCACTGACTTGAGCCCCTACCCATGTCGGATATTAGTATAGAGGGATTTGATGCCCATGGTGGCCCAATAATACTCATGCGACCATGCCATACCCCTCAATAAATCTTCTAGATCTTTTCCATTCCTGATGTGAGAAGTAACCTTACACAAATGTTGATTTAAATGAAAATCCAGGAATATGCCTACGTTCTGCAGATAGGCACCTTTTCCTGAAACAATAGGTCTTCTGGGCGGGTTTCTAAATCCTTGTGCACCTTAGGAATTACCTTAAAAATCATGTTTCTGGGATTACTTATATGTAATCTCCTTATGTCTCCTGAATTCAAAAAAAACAACCTTTCCTCTCTTTCCAATATTTTGAATGTCGTCATAGGGTTATGGGACAATTTTTTATATATGGTGTTGTCTTCCAATAATATGTAAGTCATCCTATTATACTGTGTTTTACTCATAACCACCCAATTGCCACCTTTATCCGCTTTGGTGAAGACATAGTTTCCATAAAAACGTCTTAGTTTTTGTAGAGCGCCCCATTCAATTTTAGTTAAATTGTACGCTCTAAAACCTTTCTTAAATACATCATATTCCTTCTCTACCTGCTTACACAAAATATTCTCAAACATTGCAATATTTGCAGACATCTTGGGTGGCATAAAAGGGCTCTTGTATGGCACTTGTGGTACTGTCAACTTTCTATAACCTGTGACAAAGCTTTCCTCTTCAACAGTAACCCCATTTTTAGTGGATTCAAAATCAGTAACAGTTTTTTCATTAAGCATAACATCCTCACATTCATAAATTGACATATTCAGCAAAGGATAATCCTCATTCTCACTATCCAACTCACATGTAAGTACGCCCCCGTAATTTACATCCTCTATATTCACATTGCCATTGAATACAATGGCCCTTCGAGTAAGACATTGCCTATTATAAAAAAATACTTTTAAATACAATTTTTGACAAAACTTACTGATTTCCAACATCAAATCAGATAAGCCGGGACAAAAAGTAGGGATATATTTAATACCCTTGTCCAACACAGAGAAATCGTTAAAGTCCAAATGCAAGTCCGACAGGTTAATCATCTGCAAATTGTCCAACTCAGTTCTAGACTCCGTAACATTAGTGATAAAAATGTCCTTCCCTCCAGCATTGCAACCCACTGGAGTAACATCAATTGCGCCTTCTCCTACTCCTCCTGTTGTGACCAAATTGGTTCCCTTCATTTTGCGTGACGCTGGCCTTGGTGGTAACTGTCTGCCATCTGTGACTTTGTCCCTTGCCGTTCTCCTGATTTTCCTTCCTAGAACCAGATCCCATCGATTTTTCACTAAGATCATCAAACGACACACTCCGCTATGTCTTTTTGTAATTTCCCTTTCTTTTGAGCCATCACCAATTGTTCTGCATTATCCACCTTTTCTTTCATCTCTTGCACATTGGGGTCAAAGGTAGCCCTGGAAACCTTTTCTGCCAACTCTGCCTGTGTCCGGAGAAGATCTGTCCTATGTTTTTCTTGATGACGCATAATCCGTTTAATCAAAACTCTCAACCAAGCTTTGGTACACCCCAATTAAGTAAAGTAGACCCACACATATATATATATATATATATATATATATATATATATATATATATATATATATATATATATATATTAAATACAGTATGAAACTCGTTGACACAAACCAGGAAAAACAAACATGAAATTGAAAACTTCAGAACTGAGTTCAGTAAATATTTATTAAGCGCTGTCGTCCTACAGTAACTGTGCTTCTTCAGAATAAAAAAACACATCCCCAAGCAGACTTATATACAATCCCATTGACATTAATGCAATTAACCAATCAAAAAATGTTCATTACTCCAATCAACTAAAAAATAGTGAATAAGATAAAAAATACATTATGGAATTAAAATCCCTTTTCTAAAATAAAATACCCACATAACAACTTTAATAAACATACATATATGTATGAACCCATATTTCTACATTAAATAAATATAGCAGCTTTTAACTTTAGCACACTAGATAGAGAAATTGCCTCATTCAACCCAGGATATTTGGTGGCATTAGTTCTTAACTGCCATTTAAGTTCCAAATATTCTAAAAAATCCTCAACTGGTCTGCACCTCTGATCCAGGTTTGCCTCATCAATGACACTAATATATATATATATATATATATATATATATATATATATATATATATATACATATATATATATATATATATACATATATATATATATATATATATATATATATCTATGTATATATATATATATATATATATATATATATATATGTACACATATTGCGAATCAGAAATGCATTATATAACCATCTGATGCAAAATCCTGATCTTAGTTTTAAATGTAGTGTCACTGATGAGGCAAACCTCGGTCAGAGGGTTAGACCAGTTGAGGATACATATATATATATACATATATATATATATATATATATATATATATATATATATATTCAATTAAGCAAAGTAGGGCCATATACATAAATATATATATATAGATATATATATATATATATATACACACACACACACACACACACATATATATATATATATATATATATATATATATATAGATATATATATGTATGGGTCTACTTCATAACATTGAAATTTCATAATGTTGAATTTCATAACATTGAGACCATAACATCGAAAATTCAAAACACTGAAAACCCAAAACACTGAAAACTTAGAACATTGAAAGTGTACTTCCTGATCCCCGCCACCTACAACAACACTTAACTAACAAACACACTTTCTACTAAGTTTCTGCAGGGGGGCAAGCCCCTCGGCCCCTCCAAACACACACCCGTAAATTAAATTTACCAACTCCAAGATCGCACTACAGTGGAAAAATGTTAATTTCCTAACCACAGTGTATGGTGATTGTGATACAGTGAGGTTAGGAAATAAACTTTTTTCCACTGTAGTGCGATCTTGGAGTTGGTATATTTCATTTATGGGGTTGTGGGGACCAGAGATTCCCACATGGGGGGATGTAGGGGGGGCTTGCCCCCCTGCAGAAATATAGTAGAAAGTGTGTTTGTTAGTTAGGTGTTGTTATAGGTGGAGAGGATGTTATTTACATATGCATTGTAGTTTTCAATGTTATGAAGCACACTTTCAATGTTATGAGTTTTCAGTGGTTTGGATTTTCAGTGTTTTTATGAAATTTCAATCTTATGAAGAAGAACAATATGTATATATATATATATATATATATATATATATATATGGATTCACTTTAGAAGCTCGAATTCCCAAAATCTCGAATTCATATGGTCGAGACCAAAAGATCTAGTTTTGGAAACTCGAACTTCTAAAATGAAACCCAAAAAAAAAAAAAAGTCAAACATCGCTTTTGCAGGGTGCTTCAGCCCTGCACCCCCATGTGGGGGCTGTGCCACCCACACCCCCACTTAAATATACCAACTCGAGATCGCTACAGTGGGGAAAAGGAAATCTCCCATATTGTGCTGTATGCAGAAGCAAAACGGAGATTTCCCACTTCCTGTCAACACCAAAAAAAGATAAAAAAATTACATACACACAGAGCGTACAAGAAGCCTTGCCTCTGTGTGCACGTAATGTTTTAAGGTAAGTAAAGTGTTATTTTTTAAAACTTTACATATTCGATTTACTGAAATCTCGGTCACATGATCTCGACCATATGACATTCGAGATTTCAGTAATTCGATTATGTAAAGTGCTTCCTTATATATATATATATATATATATACACACACACACACACACACACACACACACACACACACACACACACACACACAGACACTTGAATATATATATAGGTAATATATTATGATTGAAAATGCTGACATTGCAACACATATTCCAAGACAAGCATTCAAGTGACAAAGCACTGTTTTTTCCAGTGAGGGCAAACCATCCTGCACTCCCATTGTGGGAAGTTGCATTCCCCACATCCCCCGCTACCTATTTATACCAACTATGAAATCGCACAATGGTGGGAAAAGGACGTATTTCCAATTCTAGCTTTTATAGTGATCTCACATCAGGACTATTGATCAACTGATCAGTTAACAAAATGGAGTTGAAAGAACACCTGTAAACAGAACGCCAAGCAATATTTATGACATTTAAGTAGGAACCCATATTTATTTATTTATTCATTCATTCATTGCCTTTTGTTTACCAGGATGGTCCGACTGGGCACTCAGGCCCATTTTCAGCAGAAGCCTGGGAAGAAAAACTACATTAAAGTTACAAAAATTACAAAAATATTTACAGAGAAAAAATAATTTCAGTTTATTAACAGTAGAAATGGGGATTTAGATTCATGCAATGGGTAATACAATCAAGACAGACGTTCATACAATTTGATTTCTGTAGGAGTGTTATACAATAATAAACAGGCTGTATAAAAAGAAAAGGAAGCAACAGACTACAGCTGTAGAGAATGCAAAATAGTTTAATCCACAACGAACATAGAATGGTGAGCGCTTTCGTGGGCCAAGCCACTTCATCAGACTGCGAAAGCACTCACCATTCCATGTTTGTTGTGGATTAAACTATATTGCATTCTCTACAGCCGTGGTCTGTTGCTTCCTTTTCTTTTTATGCATTTGGATTATTTTTTGGAAGTGCAGTTTACCAGCATCACCTGTTTTGTACTTTTCTTTGTAATAAACAGGTTGTGTTTACATATATAGCAATATACAAATTTCATGTACATATTTTTATTAGGTTACACTCATCCCTGTCTTCTCCCCTTATCTGCCAAAACTTTTAAGACACCCTGAGGAACCACTTATTCAGAACATTCTTACCTGCATTCTAAAGTGCACCACTGTCTTTTGTGGCCAAGAATACAAGCTGCATTGCCGGGACTGCTTTATCCATCTGTACATTGTATAATCTTCTATCAGCTAATTTTCCCCTGTGTTGAAGCTATTAAAGCTAACAGCTCCCAGTGCATCACCATCACTCAGGCCTTATCCCCCCTTTCCTTCTTGCTTCTAGGTTCTGGTTTCCCTGCCCACACCTGCCTTCCTTGTCCAGTACCTGTCTTCTTGGGATCCTAAAGGTATCTCTTCCACTGAGCCATTTATGACTGTAGTTCTCTAATTCACCCTAATGTTTTTTACTGCCTTGGTACTCTCAAGCTCTCTCCACTCTGTCTTCTACCCAGCTAAGTCCTTTGCATTAAAGCTTCCTGGCCTTCTATCCTGTACAGACCTTTCTGCCATTCTCACAATGCATCCACACTTCCCTAACACTCTCTTGTAACACTATATTCCACTTTACTTACCTATCTCAATGATTGTTTTTAATGTGACTTCTGCTTGTCCCGGGCCAGCACTACAGCCTAACCTGTTTCTTCTGAATACCTTTTACCTTTCTCCTGACTTTTTCTCTCTCATCATTTCCTGCTCTATACTCCTAAATTAACTCCCAGTCCTTCCATGATGTCTTGCACCATTTAAAATGGTACTTGGAACTCTGCATTCTTTCTTTCTCTATGCTCCTATCTCGGCCCTCCCCATAGACCCTCTTGGTGATGCACGGAACTGGAGACATCATAATTTTGTCTTACTGAACCAATGCTGCTGCATCTCTTTGAATTAAGTAAGTCTGATTCACTTATATGTATATGGCTTAAAGTTTACCAGATTCCAACAGCAAATATGTGCTTCTTCTGCAGAGACTGAGAATGAGAATGCTATAATATTACAGCTATTACAGCAGCTTTGCAGAATCACTGAGGAGAATTCTTTTGTACTTTAAGGGGAAGCATCTAAGCACGCCTGTTTTGGGGAAAGGCTGGTAATGACATTGAACAAATTCATGTACTGGTTGTACTCTAATATTTTGCAGTGGAGCATTTTTATTCATTGAGTCTGCATTTTCTGCAGTCCTCTACTGATTTTTTGGCAGCAGAACTCTGAATTCTTCTTTTTGTTTTGTTACCTGCAAATACAACTGTTTGTTTTTAGCCCTCTTATCTGCAAAGCAATGTAATATATGTTTTACTGGTAGTCTGTTGCACTTGTAGGTCTGTTGAAATATTCCCATATATGCCTAACAGTTATCCACATCATTTTGTCAAAATATTTAAGTAAGTGCCTTACAGTTTTAACCTTACTGTACATAATCTCACCTGTTTTATTCCTGTTAACTACTCTGCCTAACTCTCCGTCGAACTGCAACCTTTTCTCCCTCCCCCTCCTTTCACTATTCACTCCCCTCCCTCCCTTATCACTTCTCTGCCTTTTAATGTACCATTTTGAGTAATCCTTTATCTTTTATTTTTATTAGGTTACACTCATCCCTGTCTTCCCATTTTGTTTGCCAAAACTTTTAAGATGCCCTGAGGAACCACTTATTTGGGACGCTCTTACCTGCATTCTATGGTGCACCAGTGTCTTTTGCGGCCAAGAATACAAGCTGCGTTGTTGGGACTGCTTTTTCCATCTGTACATTGTTACAATCATCCCTGTCTTTCCCCCTCATCTGCCAAAACTTTTAAGCAGCCTGAGGAACCACTTATTTGGGATGATCTTACCTGCATTCTAGAGTGCACCTGCATTCTAGAGTGCACCACTGTCTTTTGCGGTCAAGAATACAAGCTGCATTGCTGGGACTGCTTTATCTATGTGTACACTGCATGTACATACAGATCTGTTTAAATAATATTCTATCAGCTAATTTTTCCCTGTGTTGAAGCTAACAGCTCCCAGTGCATCATCATCACCATCGCTCAGGCCTTATCCTCCCTTTCCTTCTTGATTCTAGGTGCTGGTTTCCCTGCCCGGACCTGCCTTCCTTGTCCCATACCTGTCCTCTTGGGATCATAAAGGCTTCTCTTCTACTGAGCCATTTATGACTGTAGTTCTCCAATTCACCCTAATGTTTTTTACTGCCCTCGTACTCTCAAGCTCTCTCTCCACTCTATGCTCCACCCAGCCTACTACTTTGTATTAAAGCTTCCTGGCTTTCTATACTGCACAAACCTTTCTGCCATTCTCACAGCACATCCACACTTCCCTAACACTCTCTTGTAACACTATTCTACTTTACTCACCCTTCTCACTGATTGTTTTTTAGAGCAATTTCTGCTCGACCTAGGCCACCTCGCTCTATTTGCCCTGGCGATTTCTGCTCAACCCAGGCCAGCACACTCCATTCACCCTCACGATTTCTGCTTGAGTTGGGCCAGCTCACTTTGTTTGCTCTCTCTCTCTGCTCGGGCTCACTCTGCTCTGCTATCCTAACCCCATTCCCCCCACCCCTGCATCAATTACACTTATATTATTCTCACTATAACTCCTCCCACACCCCATTATCCAGTAATAATTAACTCCCTTACCATCCAATCATCCGATAACAATACACCCCCCACCACGCCATCATCCAATAGAAAAACATTCTCCCATTTGATACTACCTCAAAAACACGCTAATATTCTCACACTGCTCTACTTACCACACCTGCTATCCTTACTTTTTCTCTAATACATCCAAGCTACCACTAACAAACTACAGCACACAACATCCCTTCACCTCATCCAACATGATGCCGATCCATACATATACCTGTCTCTCTTCTCTGCTCCCTCAGCATCTTACTATGCATCTTATTTCAATTAACATTGCTACATATGGCTCCTATACCTGAAAAAGCACATCTATAACTACCATATAATCCTCATTTCCCTCTCTCTAGCTAATAAGAAATATCCTCTAGCCTGTACGCACTCGACATATGTTTACAAACCAAACCAAAACTAATTCCCCTCGAAAAACATACTTAGAAGTATATATCTCTCTCTAGCCACTTCAGAAGAAACCTCCCACCTTTCTCCTACCTTTACAAGCAATCCAACATATTCCTGTGTGGAGACATCCACCCACACCCAGGTCCCATCCCTCTAAATGCTGACCTCCCTAGTCCACATACATCACTAAATTTCACTACAATCAGTCTCCAAAGTATCAAAAACAAAATAACAGAATTCCATGCCT
Source organism: Protopterus annectens (assembly GCF_019279795.1). Taxonomy (NCBI): domain Eukaryota; kingdom Metazoa; phylum Chordata; order Ceratodontiformes; family Protopteridae; genus Protopterus; species Protopterus annectens. The sequence goes on along the minus strand of NC_056736.1, from coordinate 466,801,731 downwards.
AGATATCCATGAATAAACCAGATATATTAGCTGTAACCGAAACATGGCTAAAATCCTACATAAAGGATTCAGAATTTCTCCCTAGGGTATGACTGTCTATGGACTGACAGACCCCTCAAGAAAGGAGGAGGCATTGCCATATTCTTTCATAACACTTTTACCATTTTCCCATTTTCCAACCCTATCCCTCAGTTCTCTACAGCCGAAATACTTATATCACCTCTCAAACTGAACAACTCTAAGTATCTCTGCATCATAGGCCTATATATATCCCCCCAGGGAACAATATCTCCCTTATGGAAGATATTTTTGCCTGGATATCAAACAATATTAATAACATGACAATTATCCTAGGTGATGTAAACATAAATTGGCTATCTTTCTCCAGTCACTCCCCATCATCTAATAGTAACCTCTTCAATTTTGCAGAGCTAATAACAGATAACATTAGACCTAACAGAAATAAAGACAGTGGCTCTATTCATGACTGGATACTAGTCTCTGACCCAAACAAAATTTCTGCAGCTGGCACACTTCCTTACAGCCTTAGTGACCACCTACCAGCCTATATAGTACATAAAACCAACCCAATACCTTCCCAACACCAATACAAACAAACTAGAAATCTAAGCAACTTCAATCCTACAACTGAGAAGCATTAAGTGGAATACTTTAAAAGTCTTGCCCCTTGATGACACTGTTGAATTCTTCAACTCCACATTCCTCAACACCTTAAACAAACTAGCCTCAGTAAGACAAAAAAGAGTAAAAACTAACCATGCTATATGGCTCTCCACAGCCACCAAGCAAATCGTGACTGCCAGAGACAAAATATGGAAAAAAAGACAAAAGTACAAGAATCCTACAGATCTCCTACAATTTAGACAGCTTCTTAATAAAACAAAGCACCTAATCATTAATGACAGAAATGAATATTATCTAACCTTCCAAAAAATCACAAATCAAATCAAAGAAATTCTGGAACTCCATCTCAACTCTAATTAACCACGGTACCAAAAACAACCCCTGCCCATTCCTTGAGAAAACACCCACTGAAATAGTCACTCTCTTCAACCCACCCTTCATCAAAACAATAGCTAAACTCACCACTACCTTTCCCCAAAGTAACTCTAACACTAACTCTCATCCACCAACTCCTTCTCTAAAGGATACCACAACCCCCTCCCCACCCGCCTTTTCTTTCTCCCCCATACCCATCACTATGATAACTAATCTCTAAACTTCTCCTAAAACTGAAACCTGGATCCTGTGCCCCTCACAAGGTATGCCCAGAGTTCCTCCAAATGTCAGCTAGATCTATTGCCTATCCCATCAGCATACTTCTCAATGACCCCTCCAAGAGCTGTATGTTCCCACTATCTGGAAAAAAGCATATATTCTTCCTTTCCACAATGGTGGTAATACAGACATATCTAATTTCCGACCCATTGCTATTCTCTCTACCCTCTCAAAACTCCTGGAGAAATGTATCCATTATCAGTTTCTAAACTATCTGCTCCTAAACCAACTCCTCTCCCCAACTCAACATGCTTTAGACCAGTCACAGCACCACTACTGCTCTTATCTCCTTTATAGACACAGTCAGTCAAGCTAGAAACTCTGGCAAACCATCCTCACTCTTTCTCGACCTCTCAAAAGCTTTCAATACAGTCTCCCACTCTCTACTCCTCAGTAAATGCTCCAATCTAGGTACCCCCCAACTCTAAAATGGTTTGCTAACTATCTAAAAAATAGACAACAATCAACTAAATGGCTCAACACCTTCTCCCCATTTCTTGAGTCTCCAACAGGTGTCCCTCGCTCCATCTTAGAACCCCTTTTTTTCAGTATTTTTATAAATTACTTTCACTTCACTCATAAAAATGGACCTGTTGTACAATATGCAGATGATTCAGCTAGTACCTGCTCTGCTAAATCAACAACAGAACTTCTGCAAATAACTCCAAATGCTTTTACTGCTACTGAAATTTGGATGGTCAATAATCAGCTAGCCCCAAACTCCAACAAAACCAAACTGCTACTATTTACTCCCAAAAAACCTTTCTGTAAACAAGTCAGAGCTCAACATTCATTCTCAAAACAAAACCACTATGGAGATGTCTCCCACACTAAATTATTAGGTGTTATTCTAGATGAAAGCCTGACATTTGACCTCTGGATTCACAATGATATAAAAAAATACACCAAAATCTAGGCACCCTCTATCAGCATAAACATTTTTTTAACTGCTCTACTAAACAAACTCTGGCTTTAACCTTTCTCCTACAGCCTCTCTCTTCTATGGTTCTCCCCTCCTTACCAATATCCAGTTCTCACTAAAAACTAGGCTTGAGTCCTGTTACAACAAGATTGCCAAGTTTGTAACCAACGCAAAACACTCTTCTCATCACTGCATCTCCCTACAATCACTTAACTGGCTCGAACTACCACATCACCTAACGTACCTACAACTAATCACAGCACACAAAATCATTTACAAACCCTCAGACTGCCCTGCTCTGCCTTCTGTTTTAACCCACTATCAATCAAACAAGCCAATCATATTTGAAAATCAACTTCTGCAAGCAGACAAGCCAAAACTCCCAGCTGGTGACATGCTTTATTCCTTCATTGTTGCCAAGCTATGGAACACTCTCCCAACTGCTATCAGAACCTCCAGCAATCTTTCCTCCTTCAAAAAATCTCTGCAGCCACACTTCTCTACCCTTTGTCTGTGCAGATGTCACAATTCACTTCCATCTATAACCTGATTTCCCCACACCCTAAATAATACTCACCTTAATTGACATCTTCTCCTGTTCATCTTCCTTTATCACTCACTAGGTCACATGTAAGTTATCTATCTACATCTCACTATCTATCTATCTATGCCTCACCATCAACCTATCTCTCTCTAACAAGTATTAATTAATCTACACGCTTCCCTGCACTGTTGTGCTGGCTGATACCCTTAGTACACCTTATAAATATTTCTAGAAAACTGTTTTTTACTCCAATAGTACCTTGAAATGTACAAAAATATGTTTACTTAGTTGTATGCATCTCTGAACTGCATCATTCTGATTTTGTATAACACTTTTATGTTTTTGTATAATACTGTTTGTATAATACTGCTTGTATCTATTAGAATCATATGTACTATTATATTAACTATTTTTTGTGGAGCTTTTCTCCCCGGACCTCCACTGAAAATGGGCTCTTTTGGCCCAGTGAACTTACCCAGTAAACAAACGCCAATACATAAATAAATACATACATAAATAAATAAACAAATAAATAAATAAATAAAAGCAATAGATGGTTATAAATGTAGATAGGATGTATTTACATTATTTACAGGACATGATAGGAAAGATGGAGTGTTAGGGGTTATTAACAGTCTAGTGATCTGGCAGACAGTGATAGTTAGGGTGTGAACAAGAACAGAACCAGGAAGAGTTTAGGTGCTGTTTTAGGTTGTGCTTAAAGCTCAATGCACAGCTGTCCTGTTTTAACGGGATAGGCAGGGATTTCTACTGTCTGCTGTCAGAAGATGAGTATAGTGAGTCTCCAGCTGAAATACAGAATTTGGGAGTTATTAGCAGGCTCTGATTAGCTGAGCGAAGGCAACATGGTGGACAGCAGTATGTGGGAATGTTTTGTAGAGAAGGGCATGTTTATAGTTTGTGTATTATTTTGAGGGCAATATGAAGATGAATGAATGTAAGGTGATTCAGTAGTTCTAGGCAGTTGAGCTTCTTTAGAGTTAAGCACTGGTGCACGGTAGGATGCATTAGCTGCATATATGACTGTTTTGTTAAACCTGCCTCTAATTTGTTTAGTAAAGTGGCTTGAATGTTGATTAATATGGGTGAAGCAAAGAGAAGACTGGGGAGAAGGTAGGATGATGCTAAGGATTTTCTTGAGGAGTCTGTAAGGTAGGGTTTGTTTCGGTAGAGGAAGCCCAATTTTGGGTGAGTTTCTTTGATGGCCTAGGTGATACACAAGTCAAATTTTAGGTTGTTGTTGTTGTCTTTCGGCTTTTCCCGGTTAGGGGTCGCCACAGCGGAACTCCGGTCCGCTAATGACTGGCAGTAGATTTTCATGGTGCCGAGTTGCCAGCTCGACACCCAGCCTTCAATGAAGGCACGCCCATTCACGCATGTCTTTCGGAACACCACTCAACCCATGGGGAGGACATGCAGACTCCACACAGAAGGCACTCCCCGCACACTAGCTGAGAATCGAATGGGAGAACCTCTTGCTGTGAGGCAACAACGCTACCGCTGCACCTTCATGGAGATTCTACGCAAGACAAATTTTAGGTTACTCTCTATTATTAGACCTACTAGATTGGTATTTGTTAAAGTTTCTCTGGTGTTCATGTTTGTTGAGGTAATATTAAGGGGTATACTAGTTGTTGAAAGAGATAAGGGCAAGAAAAAGGGTCTATATTAGAACACCGAACATTTGAAAACATCGAAGTAACACGAAACCGAATTCTTTCCTAGGGAAAGAATTCAGTTGTCCGTTTCTGTTACTTCGGTATTTTCAGCACTCTGGTGGAAAGTTACGGGTCGGGTTCAGGTAAGTGTGTGATTGTGTGGACGTGCGGGTTAGGGCGGGTTAGGTGAGTTAGGGTTAGGGCATGGGTGAGGTGACTGTGTGATAGTGACAGACCTTAGGGTTAGGGTTTGGGTTAAGGTATGTGGATAGTTAGTGGTGTTTGTATAGTTTAGTGTAGAGTTAGGTGTTAGAGTTTAGGTGTATGTGTGTGGATTGCTGTTCATTTGGTGTGCTTGTGTTGTGTGTATGTGTTTTGGAACAGCAATTTTTTTCCCTAGGAAAAAATTTGCTGTTCCAAATGTTCAATGTTTTTTTTTTGATTGCTAGGGTTCGATATTGGAACACTTGACATTTTGCATGTTCGGTGTTCTAGTATAGACCCAAGAAAAACATTCATTTTTTTGGTATTTAAGATTATCTGTTAAGCCTTTAACTATGTCTCTATGGAATTGAAGGAGTTAGTCATTTGGTGAAGTAGTGGAAGGGTTGAGGCTAAGCAGATAATGGTGGCATCTTGGCATATTGTACTAAGGTGGCAGGTTTGCTGGCTTTGTGCAAGTTGTTTGTGAAAATATTGAAAAGGTCTGGTCCTGCAACTGTTCCCTGTGTTATACCAATGGAAACAGGGAGGAAGAGCAAATAATAATATAATAAATAATATAACAAATATAAACATGTGTGCATGAGTGTGTGTATATGTGTGTGTGTGTGTGTGTGTGTGTGTGTGTGTGTGTGTGTGTGTGTGTGTGTGTGTGTGTGAATGTGTACTATATGTATATATATATATATATATATATATATATATATATATATATATATATTATATATTTGTGTGTGTGTGTGTGTGTGTGTGTAATATATCTATCTATCCATCTATCTATAGCTGCATGTTTTTGAGGTTTTCCTAAGTAGGAGAATGTGATAGGTATTCTGCATTTGCTATTGTATTTGTTCTTTAATAAGTTCGCACAATATTGTGCTTTGCTGTGTTTTGTCCAATTGTTTGAATCAGAGTAGTTTTGTAAAAAATATCTATCTGGTTTAAACTATCAGACAGAGAGTAAAGTAGCTGACCCTTTGAGCTCAGCCATAGAATGGCAGGGCTGATGGGTCCAGTCCCGGGTGCCACCTTCCAGGAGATTTCATCCTGCTGGTTGCATTTTTTGTACATATTTTGTTTAACAAATTGAACTTTAGCTATAGAGGATAGGTAGTATATTTGTAAATGGCATCTCTGAATGTCCTTTCTCTTCTTCTCATCTCACCCAAGTCATCCTCAGTCTTGATCCAGTGTGACTCCACTCAAAACTCCTGTGACCCTGATCCTGACTGCTACTGAGCATAGATCTTCTCTTACTAGACTTCAGATTTTCTCTTAAAGACTATAAATAAACTGACATGAAAAACAATGGACCTTATACCATATCAAGATTAAAATATACCGCCGACTCTCTTACAAAGAACATACAACATTAAACCATAAGTGTACAAACCTGCAGGGAAAACTTATTGTAAAACCTGCTGCTTCTCCCATATGCAAGCTTCTTAGAAAAAACAAACAGCACAACTCACCATCTATAGATAAAGCATTCCCATACTTCTAAAGGTAAATAACCACCTCACAGCAAGAGGTTCTCTGGTTCAATCCTTGGCTGGGGTGCCTTCTGTGTGGAGTCTGCATGTCCTCCCTGTGGTCGCGTGGGTTTCCTCCGGGTGCTCCGGTTTCCTCCCACATCCCAAAGACATGCTATAGGTGGATTGGACACTCTAAAGTGGCCCTAGGTGTGAGTGCGTGTGTGTGTGCCTTCTGTGGAAGGTTGGGTGCCGGACTGGCAACTCAACACCGTGAAACTCCACTGCCAATCATGAGCAGACAGGTGATCCGTTGTGGCGACCCCTAACCGGGAAAAGCCGAAAGAAGAAGAAGAAGACTGATTTTCTGTTCACCCTATTAGTTAATGAAGCATTTATGGAGGAAAAGTCTGACACTTGGAAGGAATCAAAAACAATCCCTTTTTTCAAGAGGAGTGAAGATCAGAAGGTCAAAAACTACTGGCCTATTAGCATCTGTAGACCTGTCAAAAATCCTACAAAAATTTGTGCATGGCCAGCTGTTTAAATACCTCTTAGAAACACAGTAGACTATCACTAACCCAGCACAGTTTCACAGCAGCATATGGAATCCACAATTCCATAATTGATTTATGGTGTGAGCAACCGTCCAGACAAAGGTCGAGACACCTCCACAATTATCTTATTTTTGTTTTAAATATTTTCACCTTGATGATATCACTCTAATTCTCTGCCTTGGGTTTCTAGTTACCTATTCTGGAGAAGACAGGCCATACCCTGGTAATCACTGCTATCAGATTTATATGATTCCAATATCAGAGTTCTCCAAGGATCGATCATGGGTTCACTACTACTTTTCTTGGAATCCATCTTATACAGTACACTGATGATTCTACCATTCTTCACAGAACTGGAATGTGGGATAACTTAATCTGTGAACTACACTTAGGTTTCAGTGTCGTTAAACCCTACAGTCATTGACTTTGGCAAAAATGGTTTAACTTTAAACTCAAGCCCTGACCTCACCTGTAAAGCCATAAAGAGAACATCTATACTTAGTAATGTAGCTAGACCAACTGGTACTCTATGCAGTACCCTGAACTGACACAAAAAAGCTATCTGCCACAGTTAAAACACACAGACTTGCCACAAAAAATATGAAATACACTGGTGCATCAGCACTTCTGGTGTGATAGCAAATGCTGTATCTGCATTCACTTAGACGGCTGAGATATCTTCACGGCTTCCTAAATCAACGCCAGTGATGCACGCCCACAGCATCAACACCTGCCAATCATGCCTCTTAACTGCTTGCACTGAGGGCAGCCACCCCCTTCACCTTACCATATTTGTGGCTCTGTCTGTAAGTACTGAGGAAATAGGTTGCCGAAAGGACCTGAGAATTCTTATTCATCGAGACCTCACTTTCAAAGAGCACACTGAGATCAGTCTCAAGGAAAATAACTGTAAATTAGTCTTCAAACAATCAACAAAGTTCTTACCCCAAACATGAACATTATGCTAGCCCCAGCATTACTTCTCCCAAACCTCCAGTGCTGTAGAACTGTCATAAGTAGCCTCTCCAACTATTAGCTCTTTAAACTTTAGGAACTTAACAGCAGAACTGCAAAATTCATGGACAGCCTTCCCTTGCTGCAACACATCTTCTAAAGAAAAATGAATGACTTTCACTCAGAGAATACTTTATTACCAATATGTACTTACCTTCAAGTTGTTATATGGGAATGAATGTCCTCATCTATTATATGGGAATTAATGTTTTCACCTGTATAACCTTCTGTCCTAACAAAGACTAACTATTGTGACTCTTGAATATCCAAAAATGCTCAAAAATGGGTAATAAGGCCCTGACTTCTCTTCCTCACTCCTACAAACTGAACAAGACTCCATCACGGGCTGGATGGTGAAGTGGTGCAGCGGTTGCATTGTCGCCTCACAGCAAAAGGTTCTCTGATTAAATTCTCGGCTGGAGTGCCTTCTGTGTGAAGTCTGAATGTCCTCCCTGCATTCGTGTGGGTTTCCTCCAGGTGCTCCGGTTTCCTCCTGCATCATAAAGACATGTGCCTGCAGTGTTTCTCCCTGGGCCTCTTCTGAATATTGGCTCATTTCCAAGTTAGACTTTCTCAATAAACAAATGTTAAATAATTTTAAAAATCACACCTCAGGGCAAAGAAAGGTATATCAAAGGTTAAGTACCTATTCAAACATTTTCTTTAAACAAAGAACCATTTGAGCTGCATCTAATCATCTAAGGATTGTTACTGTCTTTTACTAACATTTGTTTTGTACATACCACTGCTGCTTCAACCTCATTTGGTTTTGTATCTCCCTGATAAATTATTTGTGTGCCTTGTTTTTTATTTACTTTTTGCTCCCATGTCTGCTGCCCATCAGACTTATCCCAACTCTGAAGGGCCATCAAGCAAGCAGCCAAAGGGACTGTCTGTGATCTCACTAACATCACAGTAATGAGAGTGCCTTTCTTTGCAAGTCCTTAGCCCTTCTCCTTGAGGGACATGTGACCCATGTCACCATGAACACCATTATGCCTTCTCATATATCTGCATGCTTCTGTGCACCTGCTGAGGAAAACTATTGTCTTCATGTCAAGTAAGCTAAAGCACACCCCAGTTCCAACTCTAAACACTGCTGTCACTCTTCTGATGGTCAGAGGCATAGCATGGCCCTATTCCCTCCCCCCATGGTAGGCATGCACATCTGTCCCATTCCAGCTCCAGCAGGTTGCCTGAGTCATAGTCAGCTGGCTATACCTCAGTTGTCTTTGTCATGTACCGTGAACTAACTTTAAGGAGCGTCTGCATTTCAGTAGGTAGGCCTTTACTGCACTATATACTATACACATGGAACTGCAATGTATGGTCGTGCTACCCTTATATTCCCTGCCTTCCCATGATGGTCTTCATTAAAACAGTTTATCACCACCTGCACCATTGTTTTGACATATGTATCCATCAAACAATGTTCAGGACTACTTCAAGAAAGATTTCATGTCTCATCTTTCTTTGTACAAATACAGATTTCTGCATGTCAGCTACATTACATCTGCACAATTTTCATGCTTGTACAAGACTAAGCAATCTCTTGCAACAAAATCTTCTCCATGTGTCATCCATGTCATCTTGTCATTGTATATTTCTCTCTAGACACACCTGGATTTGTCACAGAGTGTTTTGTCACACTAGCATTGCTTATGTTTTGCACCACCGTATCTGGTACAGGATGCACCGATTAAGATTTTCATTCTAATGGCATTGATTCACCAGATGCTGTGATGCAGTACCTCAGTGTTAAAAAACACATAAAACAGTTTTTGCAAATCAGCTGTTAAGCATTCTTGATTATACATAGATTGCATGCAAACTGTACTCAGTTTATTTTGTTACTAAAATGTTGTATTTCTGGGAGTTTTTTTTTCACTTGGAACCCCTTTATAAATGCACTCTGCCCAGCAAGATTAATTCTGTCAACAAAATACAAATAACAATGTGCTCTGATAAAGATGTGTGGTGAAAACAAACGTATAAGGTAGACTGCATGCAGATTTTTATCACCAGCCTACCTGCATTGTGTTTATCCAATCTACCCATGTCATTAAGCATGAATCGGCATTCATCCAGTCAACAGTCCCATACACATTATAACACAAAAAAATTAAGCTTCATACTAAACATACACAGTCTCGCAAAACAAAAAAAAAAACAAAAAAAAAAAAGACAATGACAGATAAAACTCACTCTAATTAAACCATAACCAGCCATTTGGAAAACATCATTAAACTACACACCTACTGAACATATATTAAACTAACCCTAACTATCCTACCTTAAAAATAACAAAATAGCTAGTTTAACCTAAAACTGCAATAATAGTAGAAGATACAGAATCTAAATCGAATAGCCTAATATCTGAGTTGTGTGATACTTGAAATATCTTCTACTGTGCGACTTGTGGCTTTTCATTTGAAATGAAAGTTGTTCCTTAAACTTCAGTACAAGATATTTTATGTATCACACAACAAACGCTCATATATTTCATACATGCATACATTTATAAACAGGATGTTCATAGCAGATAGTCTGGAACAACTGTAAGTACAATTCAGTTAACTTGTCATAACAGTTCAGCCATGTCCCAAGAGATTATTTCTGTTTTTACATCTTAAATGCTTGCTCACTCTATTCCCATCTTACCTCTGGGCCCACAGACTGAAACACAGGCAGTAGATATGGAATAAGACAAAACAGGTGAGGCCTTCCCAGCCTACATGATACATCCAGTAACAAACCTCTGCAGATCTAAATTTGAATCCACATGCAGCAGGTGTATGCTTAAAAGTGTATGGGACATCAGGGAACTAGTCAGACTACTTCAAAATACGGAAAACTAAATGACAGAGGTGTCTGAACACTGAGCATTTTCACACATCTCCCATTACTACAGTTGTAATCAATGCTGTTAGGAAAAAGTGAAAACAACTGAGTGCTACAAATAGAACATAAGTGGAAGGTTCTGCTGTTGTACTAATACCAGGGGTCAGGAATATGAGAGAATGTTTCACTGTGGTGATGGGAGATAGGGCAAGTTGAACTGTAAACTGGTATTGTCTCTATGCAGTGGTGTGTTTCAGAGGGCAAGACTAGCACTAAATCTGTCAGCAGAGTAACCCCTCCAGAATGACCAGTTACAAAATGGTATAAAAGTGTGCAGTATAAAACAGCAGTCATTTCCATAAGAATATGTGATCTTATAAGAAAGCATATTTTATGTACTATAAGTTATTTAATAAGAAACGTATACTAAACTACCTGTGACCTGAAGGAAAAGGTATTTATAAGCACATTTAAAATGTAAAATATAATCACTGTAAATATAATGAACATGTTGCTGAAGACAAATAAACAGCAGCAGAAAAAGCAAGATGCTGAAATAGTACATATTTCAGGAAGATAATCTAAACAGTATGCTATAATTACACATCGCTAAGCAATCGGTGTGTTACAAATTCACAACCTACTTAAAAAGAGCAAATCTGTGGTATCAGCAAACTGAGAGAATTACTCATCCCATCCCCTCATGTCACTAGGATTAACAAAGCATTGTCAGGATTAGGATGTCATACTCTGTATACTCTGTACCATCCCCCAAATGACTCACAGAAATCCACACGTCCCATTTTTTCTCTCTTGCTTTGCTTTAAAATACTCCAAATCTACATTTCACTCTATTACAAAGTAAGTTACTTACTTTTAATCATTTAAAACTTTAATTCACAATGCAAATGTTTCCAGCTAAAGTAACCAAACATGATGTATCATTCAAATAATTCAACGGCCTGCACAAACAGAGCACTTGTCAGTGCTTTCAAAACATATTGACTGCACATCACATTTCTAAGCACATCAAGAGATAAAGAACCCCAAAGGATGCAAGTAGAAAAACCCATTGTACTGCAACCTGCTGTTCACAAGCCAAGTCCTGGAATCTTAAACTGCTCTCTGCCTATGCAAATACCTTTTTAATATTATTAATATTTTCTTATTAAACTTTTCAGCAAATAAGAAAGAGATTGGAAGGCTCCATTCCACCTGTCCTTGGAAAGTGAGAGATCATCAACTTCCATCACATTCCACAAGCACAATATAATCAACATGCATGCTAAGTGATACAGACAGACAGAAAAGCAACACACACACACACACACACACACACACACACACACACACACACACACACACACACACACACACACACACGCACACAGTCGCAAAGAGACTTACACAATCCCTCAGCATCACTGCCCTGCCTCATACTGAATTTTGGCCCTGAATATTTTCCATCATCAGTATGCCTGTCCTTCCAATTTTACACTCCTAATGCTAAATTCCACAAGGAGTGAGGAACTCTGCAATAAACCTGCTGTACAATGCATTTTTCTGAAGAAATATTGGGACTTCAATAGCACTGTCACTGTCACTCTAGCACATTCTGCCTACCATGCACATGCTCATGAGTGCATGCGTCCACATACATGAACGCAGTACAAAATACAGAATGTGTTTCTTCAGTATACCTGCTAACTTAGTCAACACAGTTTCAATTTCTAGAAAGGATTCACAAGAAGCAACCATAAAGGTTCATAGGTATATACTAGGCTAAAGACTAGTAGGGCCTTTATAACCCAAGCCATGCAACCCGAATCCAATCCAACTGTGTCCCTATGTATCATGGGCATTTATTAGGAGGTATATATTAGTTAAGAAGTTTCTAGAGGTTGTGTGCATGCACAGGACAATCACATTATTATATCTGACTGAAACTGTTGAGTAAAAGAAATATGTCTAGTCCTTAAAAGATAACACAATACATTATTAGTATTCAGTTATTAATATTTATAGGTGGCATAGTAGTCAGCATTGTCTGCTCACAGCAAGAGGTTCTCTGGTTCGATTCTCAGCTGGGGTGCCTTCTGTGTAGAATCAGCATGCCCTCACTGTCTTCGTGTAGGTTTCCTCCCATATTCCAAAGACATGCATCTGGAGCATTTCTCCCCTGACCTCTTCTGAAAATGGGCTCTGTTCCAGTTGGGCTTTCTGGGTAAATAAATAAAAAACAAAGCTGTTGATTTTCAAGAACTGTAAAATACTTTGTGAACATGACTATTACAGCATTTGAGATGCTTATAAAATAGACTGATCCTTAGCCTACTAAATTTGTCGAAAAAAAAACATGCTACTGACAATAAACAGTGACTTAATACCCTAAATTACTTTCCTTACACTCTTGCTACCAAAAAAAAAAAAAATCTAAGCACTGCTGCTTATTTTGTATTCACGTGTATAACTCAAAATCAGGCTGTGGCTCTAGGTTTACAAAATGTACTTGTTTTTTTTTTTTATTTATTTATCCTTTTGTTGACCAAGTTAGCCCCACTAAAAAGGAGACTCTTACCAGGGGAGTCCCAAATTAGTATTTATACTACTGGAGAAAATTTCATCAGGGCATAGGGAAACTTCCTCTACTCTTTTCAATAGGTGCCTGAGATCTTTTACATTCACCTGAGCCACCAACAGCTCAAGGAGATGGGGCCTTGGTTTAATGTCTCATATGAAGGACGGCACACATAGGATTTCATCACCTTCTTATGCTGCTCTGCAGTGTCAGCAATCAATCTATAGAAAGGAAGATAAAACAAAGGCTATAGTGTGAAATTATGTACCCACACATTAATTAGCTCAGCAATGCTCATATTTACAGGAACATAATAAGATGAAATATATAAAATAATTCTATTACAAAAGGTAAGGATATGTGGGAAGAAATGAAACAAAAGATAATTCAAAAACTGAAAAGCTGGAAAATATTGATTATAGATTGTGACACCCCTGCACAGGCCCATTAATCAAGTAGCCTCAATCCTCACCACTGGCAATAGTGGGGGATGTACACAATGGGAGGATGATAAGTACACACACAGTAAGTACAATTTCCCTTAACAGCACACAGAGACCAAAGTCAGTTTGGGGTTGTTTTTTGCCTTTTTTCTTCAGATCCCCAGTAACATTCCCCCCTGGCACAGTTATAGAATTGAGATCTCAGCCGAGTGGCCAACCTAAGACCTCCAGCACCCTCTCTGTCCAGTCAGTGCTTTGTGTCACACACACACACACACACACACACACACACACACACACACACACACACACACACACACACACACACACACACACACACACACACATACTTTAGGATTTGATTTATATGCAAACACACACATATACACCTGGGAAAGGCTGGCAAAGGGTGTCCAGTCTTACTGTGTAATGTTGCTATTAATCCAAATGGAAGTGTTGACCAAGACTTGCAAGGCTATTTAGGAGTGGTCTGTACAGTGTCACCAAATACATATTCAAGTATTCTAAGAGCTTAAATATGTCTCATAAATTTCAGCAACAAAGATAGGTTTAAATATATTTAATAATAAATAATAAAAGAACAAGACAATACTCAGAAAACAAACACAGTCACTTCAGAGTTCAAAACCAGAGGAAATATTTTAAAACAACATTCCAGGACAGTCTCAAATAAATACAGAAAACATCTAAACTAATCTTTACTATATTCCTATCTATATCTAAAAGAGATACTATGCCCTAATTCTTACTTACAAGCAAATGCAGATGTGATGATGAGTGGATGTTCTTGCTAAGTCCAAGACAAAATATAAAATACACAGTCTCTCTCTCTGAGAGAGTTCTCAAGTTAATAACAAATATTACTGCTGGGTCAGTTTGGATGACATCACTCTTTGTCACCTGACTTCAGTTCCCAGAATAAACAGAAACTTAACAGAACAATAAAATACTTTACGTTTTAAACCCAGTAATTACTTTTCTTTCATGACAATAGAAAAACTCCTAGCTCTAGACATTGTGACTGCTACAGAACTGAAACTGAAAGATACAATCTTTTGTTTATGGCCCAGCTTTGCAAGTTAATCTTTTGTGTTCCACCAGAGTATACTGTGGTTACATTCTTGAAGCTCAGTACATAACATACAGTTCTGTATAAATCATATTAATATTCACAAATGACATAGAATTATTTACAAAATTCCAGATAGCTGGGTTGGCAGCATGACATTTCTCCCCCAAGAACACTCAAGCTAGTTTTTTAAGTGACCCTTAAGAAATGTTGCTTGAGAGTGTTGAGCCTACCTGAAAATACCTTACCCCATTCCCTGTCTTGAGAACCCATCTGCACTGACATTGCTAACCCCACTGTGGTGCCACACAGTCATATCATATGCTTGCAACACTAGGCTCCACCTTAGTAACTTGGCATTTTTCTGGCTGGCCTGATATAGCCATATTAAGGGATTGAGGTCTGTAACTACAGTGAGTTTCCTTCCATACAGATAAGGCTGGAGTTTCTGCAGTGCCCACACTATGGCTAGGCATTCCATTTCTACAGCTGCATAGCATTTCACTGTGGGTTGGAGCCTACCACTGAGATATACCACTGGGTGCTCTTCTTCCTCTGAGGAAACCTGGCTAAGTACAGCATGGTTTGAAGCATCCACCTGCACAACAAATTATTTGCTGTAATCTTGACTGGCAAACACATGGGGTCCTCCCAAAGCTCCTTTAAGCTTCTGGAATGCCTGTTCACATGCTGGGGCTCATACTACCTTATCTGGCTTGTTTTTCCTTGTCAAGACTTTGAGGAGAGCAGCTACGGCACTATAATTGGGGACAAACTTTTTGTACTACCCTGCTGTCCTTAAGAATGCCCTCACCTGTTTTTTTATAAAAGGAGCAGTCCATGCCTGAATGGCTTTTACTTTGGCAGAATATTACCACTCCCCACTCTATGTCTCAGGTAGAAGACCTCTGCCATACCCACCTGGCATTTGCTGGGCTTAATGGTCAACCCTGTCCTCTGCAGTCTATCCTCCCTGATATGCTGAAAGTGCTCTTGCCAGGAATGGCTGCAGATGGCAATATCATCTAGGCAAGCAAGGGTAAACTTTCCTGTTCCTGCTAAGATATGATCTACCAGCCTCTGGAAAGTCACTGGGGCATTTTTCATCCCTAATAGCATCTTTGTGAACTCATACAGACCAAAAGTCACAAAGGTTGACTTCTCTCTAGTACTGGGAGTCAAGGGCATCTGCCAGTAATCCTTGCTAAGATCAGTAGTGGTAAGTTACTTATCCCCACCCAGCTGCTCTAGGGCTTCATCCATCATAGACATGGGTTAAGGTGCTGTCATCTTTCTTTGGTACCAGCACTACTGGGGAGGCCCAGGGACTGCTGGACACCTGAATTACTACTAGTTCCAACATTTCCCATATCTCCTCCATCAGAGTATATTTGACTCTCTCAGGCACCTTATAAGGGACCTGCTTAACTCTACCATAAGAACAACAGTGCAGCCTGAGCTCATTTTCAGAAAATCCATTTCTAGTACCATACAGAAAACAAATGTTCATAACTCTTTAACTGTAAGAGCTAGACTAAAAATGTAAAAGAGAAAGTTGTTCAGCAGACACTGACCTTTCCAACAGTGTAAATGTTGATAGTGCATATCAAAGTCATTAATAAATATTTGGCAAGGAATGCTGATATTGTGCATATTTTTTACCTTTTTGGAAAACCAAAGCACAATATCTTGGTCAATGTACCATGTAGACCCATATAATTTGTATTTAATTTGTTTGTATGAATGTCAGCTTTAAAATTATACCTTAACCATTACTGTGAAGCTCCTTTTTAGAGATATTCACAGAAATATGATTAATATAATATTTCTCATAACTGATTAATAAACAAAGCATAATATCTCATCACCTGTAACAGACAGAGGATACATATCAGTGTAGAAGTTGTGCATCTCAATGACAGCTTCAAAATGATGTATCATTTGTGCCATCACCATGCTCCTTTGTAAAGATATGGACATAATAATGAGAAGTATTGGAAATGTATAATTTTCATAATCCTCCAAGACTAAACAAACTGTGATATCCATACGTGTGTACACTGCACAGACACAGTTCTTTTACCATGTTGTAAGGAGTAACACTGTCTTCAAAATGAGGTATTACTTGGCACACTGACATGCTCCCTTGCAAAGATATTTACCAAAATATGAAAAAAATCATAATTTCCATAACCTCATCCTGAAACAAACTTTGATATCTGTACATGTGTGCAACATATAGGCACAATTATTTCACCATGTTGGAAGTCTGAACATTGTCTTCAAAATGAGGTATTACCACATTCAGATGCTCCCTTGCAAAGTTATTTACCAAAATATGAACAAAAATCATAATTTCCATAACCATAAGTCCAAAACAAACTTTGATATCTGTACATGTGTACAAGATAAAGGTACAGTTATGTTACCATGTTGGAACTAGGAATGCTGTGTTCAAAATGAGGCATTACTTAGCTCGTTCAGATGCTCCCTTGCAAAATTATTTATCAAAATATGAAAAAATCATAATTTCCATAACCATAAGTCCGAAACAAACTTTGATATCTATACCTGTGTACAACATAAAGGCACAGTTCTGTTACCATGTTGGAACTATGAATATTGTGTTCAAAATGAGGTATTACTTAGCACATTCAGATTCTCCCTTGCAATGTTATTTACCAAAATATGAAAAAAAAATCATAATTTCCATAACCTAAGTCTGAAACAAACTTTGATATCTGTACATGTGTACAACATACAGGGACAGTTATTTACCATGACATGAGTCTTAACAAAACTGATATCTGTACATGTGTACAGCATTCAGAACCAGTTGTTTTACCATGTAGACACATGATTGTAAATATACACATTCTTGGTGTAGCCAACATACTGCTGAATGGGTACATGTAAAGAGAAAAAGCAAGGTAAGGACCGCCACTCCACTAATGAACCCAGGATAGCATGGGACTTCAGTGGCAGGCAAGGCCATCTCATCTGTCTGATAGCTGTGCTGGCAACCCACTGAGACAGCTGATACCACTACAGTCTCATGACCTCCTGTGTCAGCAGTCTGCCTTACCTATGCCTTTTCCCTTTACATGTGTCCATTCAGCGGTGGACCTAAGGGACCAAGTTCTGTATTGCTAAGCCCTTCCTGTCATCTAAACTCTACACATGCCTGATAAAAGCAGAATAAAAACAGAAGTATTGCAGGATGGTCACTGATATATTAGACTGTACGTGGTAGCACTCTCCTGAAACAGTTGTTCTTTCTCAGCATATTCACCAGTTCCCTACCACAGTTATTTGCCAAACTCAGAAAAATATATTTTACAGAACACACTTCATAATAGAGTTTTACTTACCATACTGGTCCTACTTGGTCATGGGTGTTTTCCATTCTTCTCACAAGCTGCATATTACAAATCCTGCATAGCTCTCCTCACGCCATTGTGGAGGTCAGTCAAGAACAACTCAATGCCCTCCTCAGTTAGGTGAATTCCATCCCTTCTGAACAGGTGAACATCTTCTGCAGTAATGCTGTCATGGCAGATTGTAGATCCACTGACCCTGTGCATCAAGCCATGCATGAACCCATTCTGTAAATGTCTGGCCTTGTGAGCTGCCCATTGACTGTTTTCTGTTTTCCATATCTGTCGAGGAATTATGTCAGACCACACAAAATGACAGTGTGGCCACCACGACTGCAGGTGTTCAAAAATTGCTGTGATTTGAAACCGGAGCCTTCCGAGTGGTTGACTGAGGACATCATTCCCTTCAATGTGCATCACAAGAATGTCAGGCTCAGGGTAGATGGAACACTTCTCTTCCAACAACTGCAGTACTCCGCTCCAATGCATACCTCTTCTTGCAATCCAGTATACCTTCACATTGGATGTGGGGAAGCTCAAGTTGTACTGGTTTTCAGTTTCAGAGGCATAGCTGGCAGCCCAGTGAATGTAGGAATGGCCACATACCCACACTCTCACTTGTCATTCTCCTGGTCATGAATCCATGTCAATGTCAGAATGTGGACAAACCTGCACAGGAAAGAAAATGCAAACAGATTACTACTGATGTTTAGCAGATGTATTGGAAGACTATATATATATATATATATATATATATATATATATATATAGATATATATATATATATCATATGCATTACCTGGTTAGCCCATCCAAATCTTCCATCCTAGCCACAGGGGCAGTATTCTTTGCATTAGGTACATAAGTGGTGATGACACTGTAGAGGTACATACCTACTACACAAACACACACACACACAGGTTTTGCATTAGCATGTTCTAATACATGTTAGAGTGGAGTGCAGAGGCATTCATTATCATTCAGTAGAAATACTATATCACTATAATTCAGTCAAAATAGTATAACACTTGGATGTTACTGAGCCCTTCCTCCTACCGCCTACTTTCCACCCATGACTGACTGACCATTTCCACCCATGACTGACTGGTACACAAATGAATGATTTCCCCTACCAACATCTTCATTACTACATGCTATACACATGTCCCTAAATTAAACATTCACCCAAATCACCCCTTCAGGAAAATGTTGAGATACTCACAATCACCAAAATTATATATATATATATATATATATATATATATATATATATATATATATATATATATACACACACAAATATATATATATATCTATATATATATATATATATATATATATATATATATATATATGTTCTCCCGTTCGATTCTCGGCTGGTGTGCGGGGAGTGCCTTCTGTGTGGAGTCTGCATGTCCTCCCCGTGGTCGAGTGGCGTTCCGAAAGACATGCATGAATGGGCGTGCCTTTGTTGAAGGTTGGGCATCGAGCTGGCAACTCGGCACTGTAAAAACCTACTGCCAATCATTAGTGGACCGGAGTTCCGCTGTGGCGACCCCTAACTGGGAAAAGCTGAAAGACAAACTATATATATATATATATATATATATATATATATATATATATATATATATATATATATATATATATATATATATATATATATATATATATATATATATATATATATACAGCAAGAAAAAAAATAATGGACTTAGGAGGGTAGGCAGCTGATGAAGAATAAGGGGGATGCTTGCAATGACTCCAACCAGAGAAAAAACACAACCTGACTTGTGCATTCATCAAAGTGATAACGACTTCTACTTATGTGAATAACAGTGACAGCAGCTGAGACTTTTCCCCATAAAAGTGATAATGACTAACTGCTATATTGTAACTGCATGTATTGCTAATGTGATAATGACCTTCCTTTTATTACTGCAAAGTTATGCATGCTGAGATACAGGTGATAATTGCTGCACATAACCTGTTGAGTAGGCATTCATTATATTACATTGTGCAGTTGTTATGTAACACAGACTCAGTATCATCAGTAAAGAGAAGACCTGAGTCATTCAGTCAAATAGTATAACAATTAGATATTACTGAGGCCTTCCTCCCACCTAAAGTCCACACATGACTGACAAACCCAGGAGAAATGCACAAAAAATATGGTAGCTCCATGCTGTCAGTAGTCGGCTAGTGATAACCTTTATCTCATTCAGGCAATATAATCGCAAATAGAATAATACAAGCAAAGGGTGTCCAATCTTACTGTGTAATGTTACAATTAATCCAAATAGTAGTGTTGACCAAGACATGCAGGGTTATTAAGGAGTGGCCTGTACAGTGTCACCGAATACATATGCAAATATTCTAAGAGCTTAAATATGTCTCCAAAATATCAGTCACAAAAATATTTTTAAATATATTTAATAATAAATACTAAAAGAACAAGACAATACTCAGAAAACAAGCACAGTTACTTCAGAGTTCAAAACCAGAGGAAATATTTTAAAACAACACTGCAGGACAGTCTCAAATAAATACAGAAAACATCTAAACTAATCTTTATTATATTCCTATCTATATCTAAAATAGATACTATGCCCTACATCTTACTTACAAGCAAGTGCAGATGTGATGATGAGTGGACGTTCTTACTTGGTCCAAAACAAAATACAAAATGCACAGTCTCTCTCTGAGAGAGTTCTTAAGTTAATATCAAATATTACTGCTGGGTCAGCTTGGATGACATCACTCTTTGTCACCTGACTTCAGTTCCCAGGCTAAACAGAAACTTAACATAATTTTAACATCTATGTGTTAAAAATTCATATCTCTCAGATGTTTGCCAGATTGTGAAAGTCATAAAACAATAAAACACTTTACATTTTAAACCTAGTAATTACTTTTCTTTCAAACAATAGAAAAACTTCTAGCTCTAGACATTGTGTATGCTATTGAACTGAAACTGAGAGATAACATATTTTGTTTGTAGCCCAGTTTTGCAAGTTAATTTTCTATGATCCAGCAGGATATGATGTGGTTACATTTTTGAAGCTCAGTACATAGCATACATTTCTGTATAAATCATATCAATATTAGTTCCCACTAATTACCACATTGATGGGAGCCCACTGAACACTGAAGGCATTATAAGAGATCTGGGGACATAGGTTGACAGCAACCTCTGCTTCGACCACTATATTGCCACTGTGGTCAGAAAGTCCTTCTATGTGGCACATCTCATTACCAAGGGTTTTGCATCCAGGAAAAAAGAGGTCATCATCTCTCTCTACTATTCCCTCATTAGGCCAATCATCGAGTATAATGCCCCACTTGGCATGACTAGACACATGCAACAGCTGGAAAGGCCACAAAAGTACCTCATGAAGAGGATCCTAGGCCTTAAACACATGTCCTACATGGACAGACTCAAAAAACTCCAGCTATTCTCTGTCTCATATCATCTACTAAGAGGTGATCTCTGCTTCACTTACAAATCCATGTCTGATCCAGCTCTGTTAGAAATGCAACATCTAAAGAAATCTCAATCCCTCTGCACCACACGCTCCACAGACCTTAACCTCATTACCACAATCAACAGAACATGCTGGAGGGACAGGTGCATAACCCATAGACTGCCCCATGCTCTGGAATAGACTTCCCATACATGTCAAGCAGAGCAACTCACTCGCCCTCTTCAAGAGAAATCTTGATGAGTGGATGGGAAATAGAATAGTTCACCCTGGGGATCACTCCAGTGGCTCTACTTGATAGAGGCACTGGGAACTAACGCCAGGCGGAACGATGCCAGAGCACTTCTATGGGCTAGGCTTGTAAAGGCTGCAGGGCCATTAGCCTAGTACACACCTATGAACATAGAATTATTTACAGAATTCCAGATAGCTGAGCTGGCAGCATGACATAGATATTGATAGCAATATACTGTCATTCTGTATACAGGTCAGGTGTATTTTATTAACCAGAGTTGTTTTGGATGATAATTAATAAATAGTTGTAAAGATTTACTTGGCAGAAGTAGCAGAAAAGAGTTAAGAAGGAAAAGATGCTTTGCCCCATAAAACAAGGTAGTTTAGAATTACCTGAAGGTATACTTTAGAGTTTCCCATTTATGATTTATATACATATCTCAAACAGAAGGTTATAAATCAAAATGGAAAATAATGATAATGAAACAGGGAGGAAGTGTAAGAAATAAGGAAAAAGTAGGATTTTGGATGGAGACCCTCAAGGATAATAACAACCTTATAGTATATTATATTTATAAGGTAGCAAAAAAGTATTCTAAATAAACAAGCCAACACAGGAATGGAGAAAAGGAGATTTAACCAGTAGGGGTGACATAAAGTGTGAGTACAGAAAACAGACAAGAGGGGCTGGAATTACTGAAGTCAGTTAGCAAAGCAACCAACTTACTGGGAGCGAATAACTGGGAAGGAAAGGAAACTGAATGGAACAAATTCATGCAGATGTTTGGAGTGGCAGGTTAGAGACTACCTTCTTTACCAGGACTGATAGAGTACAGGCAAAGAGATGGTGATAAGGGAGTGCTAAGTGAAAGATCAGCTGCGGATGAGTTTGTAGCTGAGTTTAGAACAGACGCTACTTTTAAAAAAGAGATAATTAGTATGGCATATAAAATATTTTATGATAACTGTAAGCCTCAATTAGAAGAGGTTAGGAAGGACTGGAAAGAGAGAATGGAAAGACAATTTACAAAGAAAAAGTGGGAAGACATTTGTATGGCTCCCAAGTATGCAACGATGTTCAGAAAGTTTAGGATTTTTGCATGTAAGTATTTTTATACTGCAAGCAGACTTCAGACAAATTTTCATTTAGTGGATAGCAAATACTGGTGGTGTGATAGAAAGAGAGGGTGAGTTGGGAACATGTTTTTTGGAATGTGATGAGTTATCAGATTTTAAACATTTCATACAGAGTACTTTATCAGAGATATTGGGGGAGCAAATGATAGCAAATAAGGACATTTTTCTTTTAAGTTAAAATATTGGATACAAACCGAGACATATTACATCTTTACTAAGCTGAATGCTACTGGCTGCCAAAAAAAGCAATTACCAGAAAATGGAAATCAAAATCTAAACCAACCATAACTGAATTACTGAATTTTGAAAAGGAGAGAAAAGAAATCTATGTGGGATCTGTAGAAAAGAGAAGGAGCAAATTACATAGAAATAAATGAAATCTGTGAGAACAATTCATGCAGAATAATGTTCAGGAGGAGAAGGAGTGAAAGTTTGGAAAAGGCAGGACCTGAGTAATTTATATAATGTTAGAATGAATACAAAATGTTAAAAGGAAAACATATATGTATACTGCATGAACATAATAATGGAAAAGTTTGTTATTATGGTTTGGATTTCCATTATTATATGCATACTATGTTACTTTTTTTAAAACAGCATGTTTAATAATGTTTTAAAAAATATTTTGCTAAGTATATCCTAGAGGACATGAAAATGTCAAAAGGGCTTCTGAAAGTAAGTCTACAAAGCTACAACCCATGTGTGGCATTCCAAAGTGTGACCAGGCATGCTACTGGAAAACTATCCAAAGAGGATTATCAGAATGGTCAGGGAGTACTCAGTCAAAACATTTACCTGGGGTAATCATAGTAGCCAGTTTCATTAGTTGTTGAGTTTCAATTCTTTCAAGAGGCAGCTATAAGTTTGATGTTTGGAACTTAACCAGCTGAGGAAAGAGTTAAGAAGCAGGTTGTTCTTATATTTTCCTGAGACTTGGCATGCATCACTGTCTCAGAATTACACTAAGAACAACAACATATTTTTTTTCCTAGGGAAGTGGTGGTTTATAGAAAAACTGGATGCATGTTTTTGAAATCATTAATTCTAAAAGCAGTAGAAAACTGGTTCCAGATTATCTGACAAGAGGGGACTAGGTAGTAAAAAAAGGTATGGCCCTACACTAAATATGTACACCCTCATATTTATCATATTTATTTTTATGTGATCACATTGGTAGCCTTCAAGAGGAAAAAGCACAATTCAAAATGGGATGGTGTGAGCCAAGTTTGAGAGAAAGAAAAGAGGTCAATAGACTGCAAATTAGTCCATGATTCCAAGCTTCAAGCGCAAACGTTTTTAGCTATTGTGTGCATCTTATAGGGCAAGCAGAAGTGTTTTTTTTAATCAAACAGGGTATTAAAAAGAAAATACGTGAAGGACACCATGCATGAGTTCACTTTAATTGTGAATTAATGAAGCTAGCAAGACTATTATAAGAACAACATAGCAAAAGTGAAAGTCTATAATGTATTGCTTAAAGTTAAGCACATTGCAGAGCCATTCTGAAACAATACTGGACTACATTTACTTGAAGAATCAAAAAACTGTTCATATAAGGTAAGCAAAGTGCATAAAGCAAGTCAAAGAAGGCATATGGACGTTTCTGTAGTGAAGTAATACAATGAAAAAAAACCTGTCAAATACTTTCTGTTCATCCCAGTTTCCCAGTTGTCAGTAACACCAGTCTGCTTTCAAAACTGTTGTGTGCTTCCATTTCAAGGTAGACAGTTTTACACTTAAGAAAAAAAGCTTTGCTTGGCAAGGCATTAGAAAACTTTAATAAATATTCATTATGTGGAGAGAAGCCAGAAGTTAAAACACTATAAAGCAATATAACTTATATGTACAGTTGTAAACAAGAAGTTTAAAAGCTGTTTGCAGTGTGGCCTCATCATCAGCATTTCTGTATTAGCATTAACTAATGATAAATATAAGGTCACCCAGCAATGCATTTACATAAAAAAGCACATAACTTCCACAGACCATTGTCTACCCTTACACATCTTTCAAATGTTGTATGGTCTTGTTTACTTTTCATCTGCTTTTTTTGTGGTTGACCTCTCCTATTTCTTGACCCACTTCCAACATTCTGTATTTTGCTTTCTTCCAATCACCCACATGTCTTGATGTTTAACTTTCTGTGTTTGATATGTAATATGAAGGAAGCAAGAAATAATTAACTGGGGCAATATTATTATAAGTGAGGGGACATCATTTTATACTTACACTGCAAAAGCATCCAGACACCACAAAGGAGCATCTTAGCTTTTCTGTAGATCAACAACTAAAACCACTCATTAAACATATCCCCCTAGTAATAAGGCATACTACATATTATGTAATTAATCATTCTGTGTCAATGTCAGTGTCATTCAGACCTCTGGCTCCATTCCTTAACCCACTTTACCTCTGGGTCATATATTTAACTGTACGTTGACTACAGAAATCCTACCACCACCCATCAAATTTGCCACAATCCATCCTGTATCCAAAATCTCCTCTCCTACTGGTCCCTGAGTCTACAAACCTAGAATCAACCTGTGCCACATTATTAAGACACTGAACAGGATTTCTTATAACCAAATACTCAACTTTCAACTCTATCAGGCCCAGAGAGGATTTCTACAAAGGCACAATACTTATTGATGGCCATTTATAGTGTAACTAGTGCCATTCTGCTCCGTATGAGGGGACACCTTCTCACAGATGGCAAACTTGTGGCTATAAAAAGGGCCTTCAGGTAAGCTGTCCATACCATACTCCTGCACAAGCTGAAAGCTGAAAACTTATGGTTTTGATAACCCCTGCTCAGTTGGTTACAAACTATATGAAGGATTGTTCCTTTTATGTAATTAGTTGACCAACATCCGCCAATGTAGGCTGTATAAATCAGAATGTACCACAATAGTTTGCTCTGGAACCACTTCAGTTTACACTATTTATCAACAATCTTATTATAGACTTTCCACAACTATGGGCACCAGGCCTGCTGATGATCTGGTCTTTTTACAGCCTGTAAAATCAGCAGTTAATAAGCAGAAAGAGTTATAAAATTATCCTAAGACTCTTTGATAATGGCTTCTTAATAAACTCACACTGAGATCAAATAAGACCTTATACAAGGCTATTACTACTCACTAAGGATGCCACTACCTCAAGTGTTTGCCTGCTGCACCTTCCAAACATTGAAACCTTCCACAAGGACATTTTGGTAGTTGTCTCAGTCCTTTTTGCACAGTTGAAGTGAAGGCTGAGACTAGAACTAAACAGTTAATAAAGCAACTAAAACTATACTAGAAGATTTATTATTTCGGGTATATGTTCAGTAATAGATTAAGAAATACATCAAACCTCTGTTCATCGAACATAAAACATAAAACATTTCAATCAACAAATATTTTACCCAGGGAACGGAGTTGGTTGGCCAGCATTAGGAAATTTGACCTTCACCCACTGTAGTGCAATCTTGGAGTTGGTATATATAAGTAGGGGTGTGGGGGGGACTTAGCCCCCAACTTGAATGGGTTTGAGATACTGTGGTGTGTGTTTTGGTATGCATGTTGGTCCACTGTCTCTTTTCCCCATGTAAAATATTCGATGACTGAACATTCGCTGAATTGAACGTTTGATGTTTTACTTTCGATGAACAGAGAGGTTCAATGTATTTCATATTTGATGACTGAATACAGACTCATTATTTCTACCTACATCTGAAGGAAGAAAACGCATAAACCTGTATCTCCTAATAACTGAAACTGAAAATGCCCTTCCTATAAATGCCCTCAACTCCCTATCTAATAAAGCCAGTCTTTTGTCTACAAAGAATGAAGTCAGTAATTATATCACTTTATCTGCCCCCAGGGAATGTCACTGCCAGACTCTGCAGGAAAACAAACTTACTGCAACTTCCATCCAGAATAATTCTGTTGCACTTAGAGACACGATTATACTCCGAAACTGGTGAAAAGACAGGCTTGTTAAGCACACTTCCAGTGCTGTTAAACACTAATCTTGTGCTCAGCTGTGCTCAGAGGCCACAGCAGAACAGCATGAGCTTAATCACTTTGACTGGACTTTTTTTTTTAACTTTGAATGAAGTGTTTAGCAGCTTCTTATTGCTTTTCTTGGATGTCTACTCAATGTGTGGCAGCTGTTAGTGAGTAACACCTTTCTGTGCTGTAAAACACTTACCGCTCCAAAACAAGTTTTTTTTTCCCTAACTTTCTAGTGCACCATGTACTACAAAGAATTATGATTGGATCTTTCTGATCATAATCCAGAAAGTCATGTACTCTTAACAAGGATGTCAAATTTCACCTCATGAGCTTAGATGTCAAGGTGAATTTTTTGACATCCATGTCTCAGGCACATAACATCCTGGTTATAACTGGAGACACAATCATAATTCTCTATTTGTGCCTTCCCGACATTCAAACTTACACATCTGAATTGCTGTCCCTCTTTAACCATAAAACTACATATTATTACTCACAAGTACCTATTTACATTAGAGGACCATATCTCTCAACTTCTTTGTTAAAAAATTATGGGCAAAAACAAAAATAATGGGGGAACAAAGGCCCAAATTAGCAAGAATTGTTAGATATTACTCTGTGACTTAAAATGTTAAAAAAACAATTTGTTTTGCATCAACATGAATTTTCTGAAAAATATTAAGTATGAACTCTAATGGCTAGAATTACTGGCTATAATCTTCAAAGATTTTCCTGGAAATCATAAAATTTACAAAGGACAGGGCAAAATCAGGGCCAGTTGGAAGGAATGCCATAGAGCCTTAATCCTACTGCGGCCTGTATCTTGTTTGGCCACAGGAAAGTAGAGCTTCAAATCTTACCTGCTGCATGGAACTGACTTCCTCCTGATGTTAATAAAAAATGGAGTATAATAAATTCAGGATTAAGCCTCTCAGCCATCTGAAAATGTATGAAAGCAATTGCTTTAGGTAAACTGGGTAGATACCTAGGTGTCTAATTTGTCTCTTTTTCTAAATTCTGATGTTTATATCTCTCTGACAATAATCTCTTTCCCCTTTAGGATGTTATGGATGCCTTTTTTGTATGTCTGAACCTCTATTCTAGATTTCAAAAACATTATGGATTATTATTTATGACTACACTGTTTTTATTTTTGGGAGCTCAGTGAGTCCTCTAATATCAGTACTAAGATAGCTGTCTAAGTTAGTTGAAACCTGTTTAGTCACACATTATAGCTGTACTAATTTCTACATGGCAGAAGTCTGGAGTAATGAAATTTTCCCTTTACTCCAAAATATATAAGGGGAGACAGACAGAGAGAGTGTATCACAAGGGTGCTGGGCTGAAAATGTTTACTTCTGAATTTTCTCTTTTTAATTCTCCAAACCTTTTGGGTTTCTAATACCATAATGTGAATAGACCCCATTCCTAAGTCAAAGTATGATTAAAGTTCATGAAATTAGTATAGTTTCAATCTTTGATGTCAGCCAAAAGTGCTCTTCGCAGCACCCGCAGTGTGCCCAGTAATGACTCCTTCTGCAATTTGTATGGTGTTACATGTATTGGTAATATATCTAAATACAATTGTAGATTATTTTGTATAAGACCCGTCGCTCCTACTACTGTTGGAACTGTCTGTGTATCTTTCTTCCACACTGCTCTCGTTTCTGCCTGCAAATCCTAATATTTTATGACTTTTTGTCTCTCTTTACGCATGACACTGTAGTCACTGGGTATAGCAATTTAAATGATCAATGCTACTTTTGCCTTCTTTTCATGGACCACTATGACTGGTTTTCTCACATCTATCTTTTGAACTGTTGGTAATGGGTGATCCCATGTGATGTAGACTTCATCATTTTCTGTGATGCTTTGTGGCTCATGTTTCCAGTGTTTTTCAGCTACTTCAATACCATAATGTCTACACAATCCCCAGTGCAACAATCTTGCCACATTATCGTGCCTTTCAGTATACAGTCCTTCTGCCATTAGTTTATCACTACCAGCGAAAAGGTGTGCAACTGTTTCCAATCCTGTTTTACAAAACTTGTATTAATCTGTTTCTCCCACATGCTCAATATACTTTGTAAACCAACATGTACATAGCCCACTGTCTTGGGCCACCAATATTAACCTTTCATCTTTTGGTTTGAATTTGTCTCTCCTTAACCATTCCTGCATTCGATCCTGATCAACATGAGGTTCTTCCAGGAGTTTTCCATACATGCAACTATATTTATGCATTTTCCACATTTCTTGCTTTCTCACCTGATCCTTCACCTTATATTCTTTATTTTGCTTTTTGGCACATTCAGTTGCTGCCTGATCTTTATCTACTTCTGGTTTGATTTCCATTCCTGCTTGATGCTGATATGCTTCTGCTAGCCTAAGCAGGGAAGTCATCTTAGATTTATTCTCCTCATGTTTCAAAACATTCACTGTGTTTGGGTATTGTGAGGTCAGCAGATATGTGTGCAGTCCTACAATTGCAGATCTATAAGTGTAATCAATTTTCAAGGAGGCCCATACCTCCTTCAGAATGGGAAATATATAATCTTGGTATGTACTGATTTTTATAAATCGTTTGATGAGCATGAAGCATCCTTCTTGTTTTCCTGTCTAATCTATCCACACCTTTTGGAGCCAGTCAGTCACTCCAGAACTGTAAGTTAGGACAGGAAGAACAAATTGGTTTACAGCTTGAATTTTGCTCCTAAATGTCAATGCTGTTTTCATAATTAAGTCTTTTAAAATATTCCTTACTAAGTTTTATTCACGTTTTATTCTTGATCCTTCATCAATTCCCAAATATTTATAAATTCCCTCTTGCTCAAGTTCTTTTATATCACTTTCTTGTCCCAAACTGTTTTCTTGGTGCTGCAGCTTTCCTGCTTTAAATGTTGCTTTTGCACATTTATCTAGCCCAAATGGCATTCTTATATCATCTGAAAAAGTTTTGACTATTTGCAGTTGTGTTTTCCCTTCCTCATCTGATGAGCTATACAATTTTAAATCACTGACATAGAGAAGATGAGAAGTCTTTATACTTTGTTGTTTTCTAGGAGCCAAATTATAGCCATGGCCTAATCTGTTAGGTAGACAGCTTAATGGATTAATGGCAAAATAGAACAGCAGCAGTGATAGGGAATTACCCTGGAATATCCCCCTTTGAATTTTTATCCCTTGAGTAATAATTTGTCCTTTATCATGGCTTAATTGCAAAGTGGTCTGCCACTGTTTCATGGTCACTGTAATGTAATCGATCAGTGTAGGATGTATCATATACATTTTAATCACTCTTATCCATGAATGTGGGATACTCATAAATGCTTTTTTGTAGTCAGTCCATGACATACTTAGATTCTTCCCCTTTTTAGTTTTCCACTATGACTTTATTTAGCAACAAATGATCCTTTGTTCTATATGACTTTCTTTTATTACCCTTTTCTTCTATTGCCATGATTGAATTTTCTTCTAAATGACTATAAACTCTGTCGGCATCAATACCGGTGTATAGTTTATACGTCATTGAAAGGCAAGCTATTGTTCTATCATTTTTTAGGATAACTTGCAGGTTCACTCTTAAGTAGCAGCATTGTTTTTTCCTGTTGTTAACCAGAATGATATCTGTTTGGGGTGCACATATAAACAGTTCTTAATCATGGCTAAATCTTTGTGTAAAGATGTTAATACTTTTAACCAGAAGTTAGGTACTGCATCTGGGCCTGGGGTTTTCCAATTAAAGCCTTTTCTTAACTATGTTTCAATCTCTCTGGCTGCTACTTCATCCCATTTCATATCCTGTACCTATGAACTTCTTATTTTTTCTTTTACTTCTTCTATCCATTTAGCATCTTCGTTATGTTCCACAGAATCTTCATAAATACTTCTCCAAAATGTATCTATTTCTTCTTTTTTGGGTGGTCTTTCAATTTCTTTTACCTTGTTTCCCAGTTCACTATAAAACAGTTTGTGTCATCAGTAAGTTGCTTGTTTTGTAATTTTCCTTTATATTTATCTGTGTATCTTTTACGTTTTTCTGCCTGTGCTGAAATGTTTAGTTTGTTACTTGCGAACGTGCATGATAAATCCTGATCCGTTATAATACTGTGCATTGCTTTTATCACATCTACCTTTCTGAGTATTTTTGTTGATCTGTTCCCTCTTTTATACTCTTCTAACAGAGACACTTCTTGTCTTAATTGCTTTATAGTTTTCTCTATTCGATACTTCCATGATGGTATTCTCCCCCTTCCTTTACCATCCTGTGTTCTTGTGGTAGAATTTTATGTTTAATTAATTTAGTTGCACAGTAATATATCCTGTTTACTTCTGTTATATCACATGGATCTCTATGGACAGTCCTAATTACTGTGTTCAGTTGTTTTATCAAACATCTGACTTTTTGGGTTTTACTGACCTTCTGCATTCTATTTCGTTCATTGATCTTAACATGTCTATCTATCTGTATTACATCAAGCAACTCTTCTCTTGGCTCATTTTCTTCTAAACTAAGGGTGCATATTTTGTTCTTAATTTCCTGTGGGCATTTCATAGAAAGTTCTATAGCATGTTCCTGTGGCACATTCTCTTCAGTTTTATCCTGTGTCATCCATTTGTCTGTCTTGTGGGAACTCACTCGCCTATCACTCCTCAACACTGACTGCATCAGAGTTGCCACAGGTTCCTGTTCCTTCCCTTGCGGTCCAGCTTCAAGTGAATGTTTATACTGATTTCCTGTGAAAACCTCCAAAATATCTTCATATGGCAACTGACCTATTGCTTCCTTTCTACTGCTTTATCCTTAATTTGGATGTTTAGATTTTCTACACTGAATCCTTCACTTTGCAGGTACTCCATAACCTTTCTTTAACTTCACCATTACTAATCTCCTTTTCTACTTTTCCTCTGTGTCTTCTTATTTTTTTGTATTTTAAAGTTTTCCATGTCAGGATTCATTTGTCTGTATTTCTCTTCAAATATCTTTTGTGATGCTCTGAATTTTCCTGTGTAAGGTGATCAACTGGGTTGTAGACTTTGTTTTGACAATGTTTGGTATGACTACCATATTTTGTTTTATTAGTTATTAACACTAGGACAGATTATAGTTTATTGGCGCCTCTTAATATTTATTCTCCTGATGGCCTTTTACGTGTTCCTGTCTTCACTTATTTTTCCTGGTGGGTATGTTGTTTTTATATACATTTTTAAAACATCTGATGCACTTGTATTTAACACATCATTTCTATCTGTTGCCTTCAGCTTGTGCAGAGTATTGAAATGGAATGTATTTGTTGTTCTGTAATGCACTATCTTGTAATATCTTGGTAATTCTATATTCACTCTGCTCTATTTACTCTGTCTATGGTTCTGTAATACCTCTGCATTTGTTCATTTATATACAAAATTACCTTATGACTTGGGTCATATCTGAAATGGATATTCAGACCAGTCCACATACCCTTTGACCAAATAAATAAATAAGAATCACATTCATAGGTTAATAGGTTCATAGGTTCATACTAGGCTATCTGCCCTAGGGCATTTATAAGCCTAGCCAGAGTGTGTTTGGCTTTCGCCACCCATTTTAAATTAATTTTGCTATGCCTTATTTTGAGGTTAGTATACTGTGCCTCTGTCTAACAGTGACACAGAAGTGATAGCTGGGGTAAAATCTCCCATCCACTCATCAAGATTCCTCTTGAAGAGAGTCAATGTGGGACTCTGCCTAACCTGGACTGGGATTTTATTCCAGAGTGAAGGGAGCCTCTGGGTTATGAATCTGTCCCTCCAGCATGTCCTATTTATTTCAGTGCTGAGGTTCAAGTCTCTTTTCTGAGGTGCAGCATGTCCATTAATTCTGGGTTGGACATGGCTTTATACATACAGATCGCCTCTGAGCAGGCGGTATGCCACTGAGTAGAGCTGGAGTTTCTTTAACCGGGCAGCATATGGCATCTGTTTGAGCCCTTTGATCCTCTTGGTGAGGTACTTTTGGGGTCTTTCCAGTTGCTGCAGGTGTCTGTACATCCCAAAGGGGCATTGTACTCAATTATGGGCCTGATGAGGGATGAGTAAAGAGGCACGATGACCTCCTCTGATCTAGATGTGAATCCCTTCATGATTAGGTGGGCTATATAAAATGTTTTCTAACCACTTTGTACGTGGTTGTCAAATGAGAGATTGCTATCAACATGGGTCCCCAGGTCCCTAATGACTTCTTCTGTACTTAATGGATTACCACCTATGTGGTAATTTGTAGGCACTTTGTTTTTGCCAAAGGATGACTATACACTTTTGGCTTAGCTTGAGGCCATGGCTCTGGCACCAGTTGTCTGTTTCTATGAGGCCCTTTTGGAGGATGCTTGTGTCGGCTGGAGAGTTGATTATGGTGCCCAGTTTGCAGTCATCTGCGGACTTGGTCAGCCACAGTCCTTCCGTGTTGGCCTGTAAAATATATACTGAACAAGAGAGGTCCCAGGACTGAGCCTTGTGGGACGCCACTTGTAACTGGTTTGGAGTCTGACATGGCTCCAGCAATTCTAACCATGTGGGTTCTGTCCTTGAGCCAGTTTGCAACCCATCTAGTGACATAGGGGTTTATATTTAAGCTGGTGAGCTTATCTATAATGCCCTTTGTGAGGTCCAGGTAGGCTGTGTGCACCACCTTCCCTCGCCAATGGCCTTGGTGACTGTTTCAAAGAAATCGAGCAGCTTTAAGAGCCAGGCTCTGCCCTTACAAAGCCAAACTGATCCAGTGTCTGTAGGTCCCCAATATCTTTATCTATGAGGTCCATGATGATCCTTTCCATAGCTTTGCAGACCAAGCTTATGGGCGATAGTTTCCAGGATCCGTTGAGGCACCACCTTTGTGGAGAGGGACCACTGTTGCTGTACGCCACTCTTTGGGTACATATCCTGTAGTAAGGCTAAGATTGAACAGTAGTTTTATGTTTGGGTTTAGCTCTTCTTGAGTTCATGTGGACACCATCTGGTCCCATTGATGCTGTGTTTTTGCTTTGGACTTACCTGAGCATCTGAGATGTCAGGGGCAGCACTCTGTTGGGATAGATATTTGCCCTTTGGTGGGGAGGGGAGAGGTTTGCACTGAACCTGTCAGCTAGGATGTTGGCAATGTCTGTGGGCTCAGTGTATTTTTTGTCATTTTGGACTAATTCTGAGCATATCTGGGAATTCCCACCCAGGTTCCTAACATAACTAAAGAAAGCCTTGTGATTATCCTTAGTGTCCTGTGCAATTTTTCTCTCAAAGCTGGCCTTAGACGATTTTTTGGGATTTTGCTCTATCATGTAGTAGCTTCCTCCTTCTATTGTATAGTTTGTTTATGGCTGGGGTCCACCAGACATTGGAGGATTGGGTCTTGGTTTTATTTGGGATTGCATGATCCATGCATTCCTGAAGGTGTTCATAGAATGCGTTTATAAAGAATTCTGCGGTCTGGGCATATTTTCCACAGGCCTGGGGCTTTGAAGGATTTCGTTTTGAGGCATGTGAAATTTGCGAAGTTTTTCACTGTGGTTTTCTGGGCAGGGGGGTCGGATATGAATATCCAGTGAGATTAGTTTATGGTCTGATCTTACCAGTGAGGGATACACTTCTGGTCTGGAGCATAGTGTCCCCATGTTGGTGATGATCAGGTCCAGTATGTTTTCCCTCTTGTGGGAGTGGTAACAAGTTGTTCCATAGCATTTGAGTTTATAAATTCTAGGAACCTTTGGGCTAGGGTGTTGGAGCTAGAGTAATGCTCCCAGTCTATGTTTGGGTAGTTGAAGTCGCCCAATATAATGGTGTTTGGAGAGACCTTCATATTTTCCAGTATTCTCAGGAAGGCCAAGTGGGGTTCCTGTGTTTGGGAGGGTGGTCTGTAGCAGGCTATAAACTGGAAGGCAGTTTTACCCACAGTTAGTTGCACATGGATAGTCTCTGATGCTTCGCTGTGCCACCAACCTGGAGGTGTGGGTATCTTTGAATATTGATACTCCCCTTTTGTGGTTCGGTCCAAGTTTTGGGGCCAAAAAGCATGGTATGAGGTATAACCTGGTATTGCTGGGATGCTCTCAGGAGCCTTGAACCAGGTTTCTGTTACTGCACAGATATCGATGTTCTCCATGCTAAGGAGAGTTTTGAGTGCGCATCTTGAGGTTTAGACTTCTGGCGTTGAGTAGCATTACTCTTAGTTTCTTATCCCTTGTGATACCTATGGAGGTGGGTTTGTCTTTTGAGCCTTGCCTAAAAAGGCACTATGGGGTAGCAAGAGCCTTTGCCAATATCCAGCCAGGGTGACAGGTGCAAGCCGCCCCCTAGAGCATTGTGGCTTGTCGAGCATGTCATCCCAGGCTGACAGGCATTGGATCCCCTTTGAATGACACCACCACTTAAGCCAATTGTTGAAATTGATCATCTTGTCTTCATATTGTGGCATCATTCTTGGTGAGGGTAAGATGCTACTCAAGGTCAGGGTCATACCGCCTGGGCTACATGCTCAGAGAGCTCCTCTATGTCTCTTTCATGTAGTCCAGGGAGGTACATCTCAGGTCATTCACACCAGCATGGACAATGACTGAGTCATATTTGTACTTGCCTTGGAGTGACCTGAGTGCTTGTGTTATGTGGCGGATCCTAGCACCCGACAGGCAGCTCACCGTGGCCTTCTCCTTGTTCAGCCTGGTGAGCGGGACGTGTGTGCCTGACGATAGAGTCATCTATTACAAGTGTATCAAGTGTATTGTTTAGCCTTAAGGGCTGTGACTGTTCGGCACACTGGCTTTGTGAGCTATGTGTTGCACATGTTTTGTTTTGGGGTAGCGGTTGCTTTGGAGGTCTCTGCTGCTTAGGTAGATTTTTATTAGAGCCTCCAGTATGTTTTGTGTGTGTTTATGTGTTTGGTTGTTGTCGTGGTAGGTCTATGAGACTGGAATTGTAGTGAGTGTGGTTTCCTTCTCCTCCTGACTGGTTAGTACTGAGCTGAGAGAACTTATCCTTCAGTTTGGCTATATCTTTGCATCTCTCACATGTGTTGGAATTTGCTGGGAGGACGAGAGGGTCATGAGGCAGTTGTAACATTGCCTCAAGGTTCCCAGCACCAGCTGGACGAGATTGACAACTGACCTTTGGAGAATAGTATTGGGAATTCCTTTATAATTGAAAAAAGGGCCAATGGGGAACAAGGTACTGGGTGTAGTGCTTTTAATTTTTAGAGCTGACTTATATAATTGCTTTAGTGAGCAAGTGCCAGGTAACTTAAATGCAATGTGTTACAGGTAACTTAAATGCAAAACGACAAACAGTAACTTTCTTTCAAGTGAAACAAGGAAATAAGTACAGTAAGCAATGCAGATATCACTAGGATCCACAGAAGTGCTAAAAGGCGATTTTAGGTGGAATTGAAATAAACAAACAACAAGCATACAAATAAAGCTAGATTCAGCAGGCCTGGATCTAGTCTATGCTGCAGCAAACAAGGTGTACCAATTTCAGTAAGAAACAGTTAGAATATGCAGGCACTATAAGCCTCTAACCAGAAATTCCCTGCTCAGAAGGGCAGAGTCCAGCCTCTCCTCCCACAAGAGTGCAGACCGCAATCCTTCTTAACGTAAAATAACTGGCCTGAAGCCCAAGTGCTTAAACCAGAACTAATACACTTTTAGAATAACAGACACTGAGCTCTCAATCAGCAGTTCCCAACTTAGAAGGATGTAAGCTACCTGTCCTGCCACCACAGTGCAGGCCACAAACATTCCTAATGTAAAAAGTTGTCATCTTGTTATGTTTCGTAAATTTATTCAGGGATGACCAATCAGTAGCCATGCAAATGTTATCCAGAGATGCCTTACATTAAAAAATTAGGTGGGTGTACTGACAGTTGTGATGGAATTGCTGTTGTCAACTTCAACCACTTTTTCCATTTTTACCTGGGGTTGTGGTGTCACATCAACATATTTTCAATGTGACCAAATCACCTACAGTAAATGTTTACACCACCAGGTGGGAATTTGTTGGAATATACTCTATAAAATAAAGTGCTTCACACATTTATCATAAAAAATACATTCATAAATCCAATTAGTCATTGTCCAGTAACTTTTTTGCCTTTGCATCATGTTTATTTATTTTATTTTATTTACAGTTTGTTGACTGGGAATGTCCATTGGGCCAAAAAGAACCCTTTTTCAATGGAGGCCCAGGGAGAAAAGCTCCACATACAGTATTACAATGTTAAGTAACAATACAAATGTAGCAAAATGAAAAAGACATAGAAAATGACAAAGAAATATTAATAACAAATCATTATGTGGCATATGCCGTAACAAAATATGCTAGGATTACATGGAATACAATAGTCTTCTGCAGACTAATAAAAAAATAAGAAAAATAGATAAACAGGATGAGAGCAGGAGCATTCCCAGTTAGATGAGAGGTAGGAATGAAGTAAAGTCTTGAAAATGGAGTGATTCTGAATAGTCCGTATATGTGGTGGAAGGGTCTATATTAGAACATCAAATATTTAACAGTTCGAATCACTAAAGGTCGACCTTTAGTGATCGAACTGTTAAAACATTGAATGTTCAGAAAAAAAAATAAAAACAACAAAAATAAATAAATGGCGTAGGCAGGGGGGCAAGCCCCTGAATCTCTCAACACCCCCTGCGCCGCTACTTAAATATACCAACTCCGAAACCGCACTACATTTAAGTAAACGGAAATCTCCCCTTACGGAGATTTCCATTTACTTGTTCAATGTTCTGCAGTTTCGTTATTCTCGTGTCGACAATGTCAGATTCGACATTGTCGGCTTTCGAGAATTTAAAATAGACCCGTGGTGGAAGACAGTTCCACTTGCGTGTTAGAGAAAATGGCAATAACAGTTGTCCTGGACTACATATGGGTTTATAAACTTCAAGGAGATTTTGTTTTTTAGATATGAGTGATCTTCCAGGAAGATGAAGGATGAAGCTAAAAGAGAGGGAAGGACAGTTAGAGGGATTAAAGAAGAGTTTGTGCATGGTGCAAAGTTGGATATAAAAGAGACATTTAGGAAGTTCTAGCCAATTTAGGGAGTGAAGGGAATCACAGAGGTGAGATGAGTATTTGGAACCTGTAGCAAACTAAAGAGATTTTATTGTAGCAGGATGCAAGTTTTGCCTTTAGAGAGGATTGAAGTTAGTAAGGAGAGGAGCTACATACATAACAGATGGACGTAGGAAAGTAACAGCAAGGTTGTTTAGTTGAAGGAGTGAGAAACTGATTATGCCAATACAACATTCCGAGCTTTAGATGGGTTTTCTTGATATTAGTTTGCAGACGAATGTCAAACTTTTAGTGTTCATCAATGATAACACCAAGTACCTTAGTATGAGGAAGTATTTTGATGGGGATCTTGTTTTGGCTGACTATAAAGAAGGAGTTCATGTCAATTTTAGTGTGTCTTGATGGAGTGAATACCATGATCTTAGTTTTGGATAGACTGAGAGATAGGTGATTGTTTAACAACCAAGACTCGGTACTGGTAAAGGCATTTTGAGTTACTTACATGAGATTTTGTGAGGGATTTGGAAGAACAGATGATAGTTGAGTCATCGGCATACTGGACAAGTTTAGCTTTTGTATACAGTGCTGGAAATTATTGATAAATATATTAAATAGTAAGGGACACAGAATAGAGCCTTGGGGTACTCCTGTTGGAGTGAGAAGGAAAGAAGAGATGGAATTTTTCCATGTGACAGCTTAATATCTGGTTGAAAGACAGCTTGAAAAACAAATCTTCAAATTAGTATTACTATGTTATGAATAATTAATTTATTTTGTTAATAAAACTCATTCTGAGATTCATCTGGTTGGGGAAACCACTACCATTCACAGCAAAAACATCACAACTGCCAAGGCAGCATGCTGCAGTTGAAGAATCTGAGCTTTTCAAGTACAACATACATTTCCTAAGGTGAAACAGGATCTCTAACTGAGCTTATAAAAGAACTGCGCCCTGCAGAAAGGCCTTACATATCTTGTGGATGGTAAATGGCCTAAAGTCTTGATCAGTAAGGAAATGAGAAACAGCCATCAACTGGATTCTGACAGGAAAACAGGTAAAACCACAGTCAAAGACTGTAAAATGAAACAAAGGATAGCAAATAAGAGAGCAAAATGGATCTGTTTAACTAGCAGATGTCCAAACTGAAAATCCCTTCCACATCTTGAGGGGAATAACTTTGTGAACAAGTAATTATCTGTATATCGCTTCCTGAAACTACAGCAACAAACTTGAGTCAGGTTGAGGAAGAAGAGGTCTAGTTAGTCTTTTCTATACAGGAGCCAATGGTATGTACTGCAGATGTCAAAAGAGGGGGGAAGGGTTTGGATAAAATGATGAAGTGTGGAAAACCAGACCTGCCTGGGGTGATCAGAGTTACTGCTGTACTGGAATCCTTGGTCACCACCCTCCCAAACCCAGGAAATCCACTCGGCCTTCCTGAGAACACTGGAAAATATGAAGGTCTCTCCAAACACCATTATATTGGGAGACTTCAACTACCCAAACATAGACTGGGAGCATTACCCTAACTCCAACACCCTAGCCCAAAGGTTCCTAGAATTTATAAACTCAAATGCTATGGAACAACTTGTTACCACTCCCACAAGAGGGGAAAACATACTGGACCTGATCATCACCAACATCGGGACTCTATGCTCCAGACCAGAAGTGTATCCCTCACTGGTAAGATCAGACCATAAACTAATCTCACTGGATATTCACATCCCGACCCCAACCCCTGCCCAGAAAACTACAGTGAAAAACTTCTCTAAAGCAAATTTCACACTCCTCAAAACTGAGGTGGAATCCTTCAAAGCCGCCAGGCCTGTGGAAAATACGGCCCAGACCGCAGAATCCTTTATAAACGCATTCTATGAACACCTTCAGAAATGCATGGATCATGCAATCCCAAATAAAACCAAGACCCAATCCTCCAAAGGCAGATGTCCTGTCTGGTGGACCCCAGCCATAAACAAACTATACAATAGAAGGAGGAAGCTACTACATGATAGAGCAAAATCCCAAAAAGGGAAGGCATCTCTGATCAGTATTAGCAAAAAACTACGGGCACTTATAAAATCGTCTAAGTCAAGCTTTGAGAGAAAAATTGCACAGAACACTAAGGATAATCACAAGGCTTTCTTTAGTTATGTTAGGAACCTGGGTGGGAATTCCCAGATATGCTCAGAAGTAGTCCAAAATGACAAAAAATACACCGAACCCACAGACATTGCCAACATCCTAGCTGACAGATTCAGCACAAACTTCTCCCCCCCCCACCACCAAAAGGGCAAATATCTATGCCAGCAGATTGCTGCCCCCCTGACATCTCAGATGCTCAGGTAAGAGCCGCCCTCTCCAAAGCAAAAAACACAGCATCAATGGGACCAGACAGTGTCCAGGCTGCATCCTACATGAACTCCAAGAAGAGCTAAACCCAAACATAAAACTACTGTTCAATCTCAGCCTTACTACAGGATATGTACCCAAAGAGTGGTGTACAGCAACGGTGGTCCCTCTCCACAAAGGTGGTGCCTCAACGGATCCTGGAAACTATCGCCCCATAAGCCTGACTAGCTTGGTCTGCAAAGCTATGGAAAGGATCATCATAGACCTTATAAATAAAGATATTGGGGACCTACAGACACTGGATCCTACCCAGTTCAGCTTTGTTAACGGCAGATCCTGACTCTTAAACCTGGTCGATTTCTTTGAAACAGTCACCAAGGCCATTGACGAGGGGAAGGTGGGCCACACAGCCTATCTGGACCTCGCAAAAGCCTTTGATACAATACCCCACTCCGGCATTATAGATAAGCTCACCAGCTTAAATATAAACCCCTATGTCACTAGATGGGTTGCAAACTGGCTCAAGGACAGAACCCACATGGTTAGAATTGCT
Organism: Protopterus annectens; assembly: GCF_019279795.1. Taxonomy (NCBI): domain Eukaryota; kingdom Metazoa; phylum Chordata; order Ceratodontiformes; family Protopteridae; genus Protopterus; species Protopterus annectens. The sequence continues at coordinate 466,760,893 of NC_056736.1, read as the reverse complement.
GGAGCCATGTCAGACTCCAAACCAGTTACAAGTGGCGTCCCACAAGGCTCAGTCCTGGGACCTCTCTTGTTCGGTATATATTTCTCAGAGGTACAGGCCAACACAGAAGGACTGTGGCTGACCAAATTCGCAGATGACTGCAAACTGGGTGCCATAATCGACTCTCCAGCTGACACAAGCATCCTCCAAAAGGGCCTCATAGAAACAGACAACTGATGCCAGAGCCATGGCCTCAAGCTAAACGTCAAAAAGTGTATATTCATCACCTTTGGCAAAAACAAAGTGCCCACAAATTACCACATAAGTGGTAATCCATTAAGTACGGAAGAAATAATTAGGGACCTGGGGTCCCAAGTTGATAGCAATCTCTCATTTGACAAACACGTGGCCAAAGTGGTTAGAAAAACATTTTATATAGCCCACCTAATCATGAACGGATTCACATCTAGATCAGGGGAGGTCATCGTGCCTCTTTACTCATCCCTCATCAGGCCCATAATTGAGTACAATGCCCCTTTTGGGATGTACCTTACCAGACACCTGCAGCAACTGGAAAGACCCCAAAAGTACCTCACCAAGAGGATCAAAGGGTTCAAACAGATGCCATATGCTGCCCGGTTATAGAAACTCCAGCTCTACTCAGTGGCATACCACCTGCTCAGAGGCGATCTGTGCCTGACATATAAAGCCATGTCCAACCCGGAATTAATGGACATGCTGCACCTCAGAAAATCCAAATCCCATCAAGCTACGCGATCGAGAGACTTGAACCTCAGCACTGAAATAAATAGGACATGCTGGAGGGACAGATTCATAACCCAGAGGCTCCCTTCACTCTGGAATAAAATCCCAGTCCAGGTTAGGCAGAGTCCCTCATTGACTCTCTTCAAGAGGAATCTTGATGAGTGGATGGGAGATCGTAGGTTTACCCCGGGTATCACTTCTGTGTCACTGTTAGACAGAGGCACAGTATACTAACCTCGAAAAAGGGCATAGCAAAATTAATTTAAAATGGGTGGCGAAAGCCAAACACACTCTGGCTAGGCTTATAAATGCCCTACGGCAGATAGCCTAGTATGAACCTATGAACCTATATTTTGTTATCAGCAGACACAAATGAAGGGCAAATAGATGGCCTTTCAACCATCTCTGCATAAATGTGTTCTTGCTCTTGCCACTGGACGGAGGAATGATAGAGCCTCTTCACTATGTTGTCATGACAGTGTTTTCCCCAAACCAAGCTACTGGCATGTGCTGCAATTGTCATTTCAGGGATGGGCTAATTACAAAAAAGGCTACCTACCAACAGACTGTCCTGATTCATTCAGCAAGCCAGATGACTTTTGCATGATAAAAAAAATTTAAGAATTTAAGTGCAATGTTTAAGAGATCTGAGTTCTCAGGCCACTGAACTCTAGAGTCTATTGTAGTACCTTCAAACAGAACCTTGTAGGAAGTATGGTCAGAATGACAGCTGCCATTAGCCACAGCTCCCTGAAGCAAATGCTAGCTCAAGCTGGCTTGGGTGATAGAAGGAGAGGAACTGGGGAGATGATGTTCAAAATACATCTGAGAAGTAAAAATGTCTTGACAGTTTCTGATATCAAGGGAACAACTTACAAATGTTACGAGCTTGACTGATGTCAGACTTGACTTTATGTATTTTGCAGTGATTCCTAAGAAATGAAAAGTCTGGAGCTCACAGCCTCTCCACCAAATGCGACTGCCTCAGCTGTCAGTAGCTAGAAGCAAGTCACCAAGCCAGAGAAACAACTCTGTAGACAGCTAATGCTGGCATACTCCTTGTAAATACTGTGGGAGTGGTTCAAAAGCAGAATAATAGGGTTCTGAACTGGTACGGAGTGTCCCCTATTCAAAAATGAAGGAATATTTCTGACTACTTCATGATCTTTATGTGTAAACAAGCATCTTGAAACTCCAGATAACAAAAGGTAAACAGACTGATGGATGACTGTGCAACAGGACTCCCTTGGAAAGAAAGTGTTGAAGTCAATTAAATTCAAAACTGGGCTCAGGTTCTGCATTTTTTGGAGCTAAATAGAATCTGAAATAAACTTAGTCCTTTCTGGTCTGGTTGGAGTTCTTGGAGAGGTCTTTTCTTCACTTCCTTCTTTGTCTCTGTTTTTTATCAAGCTGAAATGACTGGAAAGGGAACATAAGGGGTTGTGGGAGTGGGAAGTAACTTTACTAGCACTTCCTTATGCGTTAATTGTAACTAGAAGCGAAGACAGACTATTGAGCAGGCATCACCATTGACGTCAACCATCTGAGAAAGGGTAATTATGATGGGAGTTAATGATTGCTGCTGGCTGCCCAGGGATTCAGCAAACTTTCTGAAAATGCTAAGGACTGTGACCATTGGAACAGCATACTTGTTGGAAACTGGCTGATATGTTTGTCTGATTCCTTTTTTGGTTCCTGGTGGAACCATCATCTGCTTTGACTCATCCAGGGGGTCTATACTATGTTATTGAATGGTGAAAATATTGAAAACGTAAATATCGACAACAAAACCTCACACAACAAAATGATCGAAAGTTAAAAATTTAGAATATCATAATTCCGAACTGTCATGGTCGACTAACATCGCTTCCTGCTTGCTAGTGAGCAACAAAAATAAAATAAATAACCCTATAAACCACCTTAACTCTATCTACTAAACAATACAGCAAAACACCATTTCCAATCTAATTTACTAAATAAATCGGTTTGAATTTACACAGCATAATGTACTGAACTTGTGTGGTGCGTTAATGTAGGAATTTATTGTAACTAAAGTATATATCAATACAACAAATGTCTAGAAATATTTAACAACCTAAACGTCAAAACACCGGTCCTCAGACTTGCTATTGTGGGGGGCTGTACCTCCACACACACCCTATATATATATATATATATATATATATATATATATATATATATATATATATATATACCAACCCTGGGATCGCACTACAGTGAGGAAAGGGCAAGTCTGGCATTTTTGGTAAACTTTTTTTTTTGGTAAACTTTGACATTAATACATACATGTATACCACTGTTGTTGTTTTTCTATTTACTGTATGTCATTCGTACACAATGTCGTAGTAACGTGCTACGTCACTGAATTCACTGTGGCTAACTATGATATTTCGGCAATCCTATTTTCACTATTTACAGCTTTCAGAATTGCTAGGTTTCGATATATTGGTGTCGATATTTATGTTGTCAATCTTTTTAGAGTTCAATAATGTAATATAGACCCCAGCTAGGCACTAGGAGGTGAATTCATCCATTTATAATTGGAAGGGTTTGCTTTTGCTTTTTCAAATACTTTAGATACTCAGTTTCAGAGCTGAACAGCAGGGATCCCCAAAGGCTGAATCCATAAAGATGGTTTGACACCATCAGTGAATGGAGTAAAGAGAAAAATGGAATGTTACAGTATAGCAGAGCTGGACCCTGTTGCCTAGGTCAACCATATCATAAGAAGTGCAGACCACCAGACTGCCCATGGTTGAGGCCACAGACGTCTGATCCTTCAGTCTCTCCTTGAGCTCGCCATTTGTATTTCATTGTACAGGCTTTTCTGAATGTGCAGCTTATGAATTAAGTAGTTTAGTGCCCGGTGGATGAAGTAATCACTCACTTTCCCAACCTGTCTAGAGCTCATAATTCTTTGACTCTGTGGTAGGCTAGAGACAAAGGCACAGGGTGCTACTTTAAGGCATTCGCATAGATAGTGATATCCATTTTAAGAGTGTTTATCCACAGTAAAAACTATTTAAGGGTACAGATTAATTGGAAAGCTTTTCTTTATATCGGTGTCATACTGTCATGATGTTCCCATAGCTGGCTGACAAAATGTTGAAACAGTGTTCACAAATCACTCAGGAGGAACACATCATTGTCCTGCAGGCTTTCTGTAATCTCCTCTATGGGAAAGACATATCATTCACAAGTCATTCTCTGTTTCATGCAATAACTTTAAAATCTCCCCAAACCTTTGATTATCCCCAGTAGAGGTAAGAGAACCCACCCCCCTTACCATCATTTGTCTTTATATATTTGATGAAATTTTCATAGAAACTTTGAATGTTTTGCTTTCTTAAAGCTCTTTTTAGGCTTTTTATTCCTGAATATAGATAAAATGAGTGATAGGAGGACTTAGAAAACTGAAATGAGAGACAGACCTTTTGAATTGGCTATGGACCATTGAATGGAGGCAGTTAAACCTAAAGGCAGTTGTGGGCATCTGAGGAGCAGGAGTATAGAACTCCCAAGAGGGAGAAATATTAAGGATAAAAATTTTGGATTGCAAAGCGGACCTCAGGTTTGATACATCAGTGCCTGTATAGGTAACTTAGTAGTGTTACCCCTTGCTTCTTAGCATACTGTGATGGTCCCTACTCTGGACCAGTAATCATGGAGACTCAATCCTCACCACTGACACAGGTGAGGGATAGCCTCTAGGAGCACACAGTATTTTCAGATGCAGCTCTCTGCACCAAGCACAATTTCCCTTAAGAGCACACAGGGAACACACTCCAGAGCTGTGGCTGGACTGTCTTTCTCTCCAGGCCCCAAACAAGACTCCATACTGACCACTTTGGAGCTCTGTGCCTCTGTTCCCAGTAGCTGACACACACACTTGGATATTTGATTTTCACACTCACACACACACACACACACACACACACACACAAACACACACACACACACACACACACACACACACACACACACACACATGCAAAAGGCTGGCACAGATTTACCAGCTGTGGCTCCTCTGCACAGACTATGAGGTAATTACGCTGCCACCACTCAGCTACTCTAAGGTTCTTACAAGGGTACCCAGTTATACTGTGTAAAATTAATACTAATACAAATGGTAAACTTCGACCACTGCAGCAAGGCTTTTAGGAGTAGCCACAGTATCACTAAAATAAGCATAAGTACTCTCAAGATGTTGAAAGTATTCTTTAAAAGACCAGCCACAATGAAAGGTATTGAAATATTTATTAATAAATAATAAAATAGAAAACATGAGAATACTGAATATCTAGTTACACTAAACACCAGAGTTTCAGTCACAGGAAATATAAAAAATACAGTTAGGTAGATTCACACAGATGCAGAAAAACAATATTTAACTAATCTCACTATATTTTTCTGACCAGCTAAAGAATTACTGTTCCCTGGTTATTTGCTAGAGCAAGGCAAGATGAAGTGTGTGATCATTTATAATAATGCTTACTATAGCAAGGCAAGATTAGGTGCGTGGATGAGTGAGATATGTGTGAGAGATCTTTCCTGTCAAGTTTCAAAGTGCTGTTGTGAGAGTTCTGTCATATCTCTCCCAAATATCTAAAGAATCATTTCAGTGCTGGTTATAGAATTGTATCACATCTGATCACCTAACTCTGGTACAATGCATACCCAGAGCTTTGTTAAGATCTGTTGCAGCATCTAAAAGCTCTAAAACAATTTAAAAAACTTTCACCCTTCCAAGGTAGCAATTAGTTCACCCCTAGGGACAATACAGTAGATTCCTGGTCCTGGTCTTCCCAAACATTTTTGCCTCTGGCTGCAATCAGACCTGTAAGATAAAATCTTTATGGCCTAAACCAATCCATACAATTTTCAACCTATTTTTCAAAATTAGCTAGACTGAGTTTAATCTCTCCCCTTTCTGAATTCTCTATAAAACATATACATTTAATCAGTTATAATAATACTGTCTGACATACCTGTATATCCAGCAGGACCCACTGTTGATGCATTTTTAACACAAGCAACTTTACAAATACATTTTAACACAAGCATCTGTACAAATCAGTGTGATAGTCAAATGATATAAAATTCTTTACAAAACTCTAGCTAGCTATTTTGGCACATGTTGCACATGCACTACCTTACTCTCCCTGGCACAGATGGCAGTACCTCATATCATCACCCATACTGTTATGAAAAAGAAATACCAGAGCTAGTATGACAGATGTGGATGCTTGACCAATGGATTCCAAGTGAACCGAGGTTAGAAAATCTATCATCAAGTAAGCCAATGTCAGTTTCACACATCTGTGGAATCAAGATTAATAGAACTGGAGTCTCTTCTGTAGGTGGTGGTATGGTAGTCACCTATGAAGTAATGCTGGAAAAGATTAATGTCAGTCTTGCCACATTCTAATGCTCCTTAAAAGCCATGACTTCAAAGCTTTTAACAGCCGCCAGCAGTTTGCCATACTCAAACTTCTGAATGACTGGCATACATACCTCTCAACCTCTTAGAGCAAGAAATCTGGACAAAGTCATAAATAAAAGTGGGACAAAGACCCAAAAATAGGAACAATGTTTAAATATTGCTCTTACAAACTTAGGAAGTTGTTAGTATAGCAGATGTTTCATTAGCATGAATTCTTTGAAGAATATGAAGTCCGAAACTGAAATGTCTGTCATTATTTTCTAACTAAAGTCTTTAATGATTTGCCACTAATTTGCCAGAAAAACCACAATTTTATGAAAAATGGACCAAAAATATAAGGCCAAAATCTGGATATTCTGCAAAACTCTGTACAGTTGAGAGGTATGCTGGCATATACACGAGAGACACAGTGGTAAACAGGATGAGGGTAAGTGCCAGAAATACCTCCAAAAAAGTGAAGGACCTGGCAAAAATGGATTAAGGTCAAGGAAATACAGCCTCTTGAGTCTTGGTCTGAGGTTTGATAAGTATTACAGGGTTGTGGTGGCATTTTATCATTTTATTTATTTGTTTTTTTAAGTTGTATTTGCTATTACAGAGTTTTACCCTGGACTCTGTCTTTTACTCCATTAACTTTTTAACTGCTTGATTTTTTTCTGCTGAGGACTGAGAGGTCCTCTTTCAGTTCTCACAGTGTTTTCTTTGTATGATGTTGTATTCATTTATTTGCAAGAATATGCAGAACTAGAATTAGGTGGCTCTAATTTTAAATGGTGGAATGTCTCAGATATAAGGAAGCTTACAAAGCCTTCATGTGGCATTGTCTAGTCACTCTGCCGAAACTCTATGGAGAGGCTGTTAACAAATTTAGCACAATGGTGTCTGTAAGGGAAATTCGCCTGCCACAAGAGCAATTTGTCTTATAAGACATTAATGGCTCTGAGAAAAATTCTCTTTACTGAAAAGAATTTCCAAATCAGAACTGGTTACATACCTCTGAACTGTCCAGATTTTCGCCTCATATATTCAGTCTGTTTCTCATAAAATTTTGTTTTTCTGGCCAATCTTTGGAAACTGGTGTGGGTTAAAATCAGAAAATATTGACAGACATTTGAGTTTCAGTTTTCATACCCTTGAGAAAATTCATTCTACTGCAAAACCTGTTATTCTATCAACTTTCTACAATTGTAAGAGCAATATTTAAAAGAAATGTCCCTATCCCCCCCCCCCCCCCCCATTATTTATGGATTTTTCTCGGTTTCTGGCACTAAGAGGTTGAGAGATATGAACTGCTACTTACATAACAATATGAAATGAAGCAGGAAAAAAACACTTTTTTAATTAAAAAGTTATTGCTTGCAGTCATGGAATGTGGGACAGAACCTTTTTGCGGAGGGAAAAAATATTTTTCCAGATTTACAGCACACTTTGAAATTAAAGGAAAGGAGTGGAACCCTGCCTTTTTGTGCAGAGCAGGCCTTAACTTTTGCAGTCAGTCCTAAATGTTCCTACAGCTTGAGCTTTCATTACCCAACTGAGACCAAATACCAAACCAAAACAAAGCAGCACAAGAATGCTCTTCATGCTGCTAAAGAAGCCCTTGTCTTTGTCAGCAAAACAGACAAAAAACAATACAAGGAGATATAACATTACACCATAGTCTTTATATTGTATCAGACTCCAAACACCACATTGATATTAACTAAAAATCACTGATAAGTTGTGAATAGCTCAAGTATAGACCCTATACTGTCTATGGCATTGAAACCTGGCAGACTAGACTTGCTCAGTTAATAGAAATACCCACTAAACAGAACTTAGTTACAGGTATAGCTTGGAAGCAAAAGTTAAATGATTTGTGTAGGATTACCAGTAGTGACTGTTATGCTCTACTGTTGGTAATGGGGAAGGGACATTCCTTTGCTCTCTACAATTCTTGAATATCTTTCTTTGTACATCTACAGAGGTTTACAAATGTCAGTCTGTAAGTAACTCATTTAAATTAGGTCAGTATTTAAAAACCGTCCCTGACTTATTCCTTACTTGTTGTCTATGCAACAGCTTTTGTTAAGTGCTTTACTGCCTTTTAAAGCCTGTAAAAGACTTCAGGATGATTTTATTGGCATCCATGTCTCGAACACATAATAACATGGTTAGAATCACAGACTCAGTCATAACCCTCTGTATTATCTTAACATCTTAATACGTCCTACCAAACAAATCTGCTCAGAAAACAGCACTCCACTGCTTGTCAAAATCACTGTCTGAGATGAAAAAATGTGTTAAACTGCATCAGCTACAAAAGACACGAGTCAGTATCATTAATGCAGGACATTACATACTCCAACAACACATTGTGTGCGAAGGGATTCAGCTAACCAGCTGAGATGCAGACTACTGATTTAACACAGGGGAGTATGACTAGAGGATATAGCAACAAAATCCTTTTTAAGACTCGCTTTATTTAGATTACTTAACAGCTGAAAGGTCTTACCATGGCATTCTATTTCCTTTCTAAAAATAATTAAAAAACATGCATCAATCAAGTAAGAAACCATTATCATAATGAATGCTCTGGACTACACTCTACCCAGAGTATACTGCATTTATGTGGCTCAGACTTTGTACAAGATGTTAAGTACGCATCTGCAATATATTTTGTTTTGTCTGCTTCATTACCTAAATAAATAGCTCCTTTACTGGTTTTAAAACAAATCACTTGTAGACATACTACAATATTGCCTATACTGTTATATGCAGAGATTATAGATTATCGTTCCTTCAGTTTAAAAGAATAGCCAAGGAAGCAAAGATATGCTGAACCTAAATGTCTACTGAAATGCCTCCCATCTTTGGCTACAACTCTTAAAAAAATTCTAAAAAGTTTAATGGCCCACATTTCCGCAGATGTATTTTTAAAGGCAGATATAGTAATGAGTAATATGCAACAAACATCTTCTGCCTGCATTTGCTTCTTTTTTTATTTCATTTTTTTTAACAAACAAAAGTTACAGACATCAAGATAAGTTAATATACATTTTCTTTAAAACATGGTATGCAAACAAAGTATTCTGCCACAATTGTTACATAAAATAATATACACGCATCATGTGTGTATAATACATATATTTTTAACATTTTTTTTGCCCTGCAGCTATCTATCAGCTGTGTTCTAAAGCCCCCTCCATGTTTTTTTATGAAGCATCTTTCCACTTTACCTCTCATGACCAAAGGCTCCATAAACATGGCATCTTTAATGCAAGTGATCAAGAGGAGGCAGAGGGGGAAAACAGGACAACATGGTGCTGCACTATCCTAACAGCTGCAGAGGGCTTCATGTTATGCCCTACACACTGTCTTGCCCAATATCCTGGGTATATTACGTAATATACTCACTGCTGCAATAGAGGACCCAGGATCCGCTTAAATATGTGAGCCATAGGCTAGAAATCCCACATCCTCCCCAGGAGTGATAAGTCAGCAAAAATCCTGATTAGTCACTCTCCTCCTCAGCTAATTCCTCAGTCAGGTTCCTAAATCAAACCTGGGTCATCTGCCTGCAGCCAGCAGTCCATCTCTTTGCACCATGGAATGGTCTTGCAACACATAGTTTTAATACTCCCAAAGTATAACAGTTTAATAAACCCTTTTGAACATTTTTCTTGTGAGTTTATTCGTTACCGTGTATCTAGCAATTGAAAAAATTTTTTTTGAAACTCAAAAAAAAAAAAGGCAAACCAAATGTACATTTTTGCAGGGACAAGCCCCCCTGTACCCTCACACCCCTGCAAATTATATATAGCAACTCCAAGATTACACAGATTACAGTATGGAAAAGGGTAAATTCCTTGGTCCCCACTGTACATCGATCTACACAGAACTGCTTCAAATGGGAATTACCTTTATCCCCACTGTAGTGTGATCTCGGAGTTGGCATATATAATTTCCAGGTGGTGTCAGGGCGGAGACCCCCACAAGGGGGTGCAGGGAGGCTTGCCCCCCCCCTGCAAAAATGTATTTATCATATAGTCTCGACTAGGGTCTGAAATTAGATGTATGCAACTTTTACTGCAGGGGTACGGAACAAGTGTCATGATGTGTGGTTTTGGTAGATTAGAATTTCAAAAACTTTAGCTTTTACAGTGGGGTGGGGAAAACTATAATTAGTGTACAAAAAATAGGAAGCAGCAGGGAGAGCAGTATGTAATGTATCAGTGGGGGCCGGGAGGTCTATAACAATGAACAGGGGAAAAGATTAGCAATATAAGAAACAGAAAGATCCTGGAATGCGATTTTAAAGCAGGCAAATGATAAACAGAATATAAAATTCTAGCAGTAAAATTAGAAAGCAAACAGTAAAAGAAGCACAGAAGCACAAATCTTGCAGCAAAAATGGCAATACTGCCAGTATTCTAATCCAAACTATAGTTTAAGGCACCAGACCCAGCCATGATTTGCCAGTAACACTGCTTACTAAAAAATGCAGTAATAAATGACTAAATGAGGGTCAGATCCTACAGTAGTTCACAGTTCACCCATAACTGCAATTGAAATTACAAGAATAGGGTCCAGACCAAGTTTAAAACAAATAGTTAATTTTTACAAGTAATCTAAATTACAGAGATAAAAATGCAATATAATGCATAAACAATGCTAAGATCTTGCAGTAATACACAAAGTTCCCACAACTGCAAATGAAGCTACATGACTAAGGTCTCAGAACAAATTAAAAAATGCAAACACATAACTTTTGTTGGTTAAAACATGAAGAAACATAAAAAAGGCACAAAAAACAGTATCACCACACAAGCCACTGCAAGTGTAATTTAAATATTCAAAAAGAATCTAAATAATTTTTTTCTTCTTTTTTTGACGAAAATCTTATATTTCACATTTCAGGGCTTTTCATACTTCTGGTTGAAGGTTTATTTTGTCTGTTATTCTTAAAGTATCTTAGTTCTGGTTTAAGCACTCGGGCTCCAAACCAGTTATTTTACATTAGGAAGGTTTGTTGTCTAGACTCTTGTGGTAGGACGGTGTAGCCAAACATCCTTCTAAGCTGGGAATTGCTGGTGAAGCCCTATTGTGCCTGTTATTCTAAGTGTCTTTGTTCTGGTTTAAACACTTGGTTTCCAGGCCAGTTATTTCATACTAGGAAGGTTTTTGGTCTACACTCTTGTGGGAGGATTCTACTGAATTGCTGCTTTATTTACACTGTTTTTTGCTGCTGTGACTGCAATTTTCTGCACTTTGAATTTTTAGTACATCTAAATTTTATAGCATAGGCTAGATTCAGGCTTCCTGAAACTAGACTGCTCTGTATCATTTGAGCACTAAAATCAGCCATCTTACATTAAGAAGGTCCCCCTGCACCCTTGTGGCAGAAGTGTGCAGCCAAGGACCCATCTGAGTTGGGGATTACTGGAAAAACTCTCAGTCTTGGGCTTTCCCTTTGGTTAATGTAGAGGTTAGCAACACGCAATCAATCTCCTGTGTTATCTGAAGCATCCGCTGCCTGCAACTGAAAAACAAGTATAATTTTTTACTTGCTCTCCACTTCTTGCATTGTATTTTACTGTGTGGTCTTACTTTTGAACTGTATTTCATTGTATTTTTTTCTGTTTCCTGCACTTTTAGCCCAGCATAGACTTGGTTCAGATTTGCTGAATCCCAGTCTATTTTTACAGCTTCTGAACACTAATCCAGCTTTCCTCTACAAAAGAAGGCCTCCCCCTGCACCCTAGTGTGAGTAGAGTGTAGCTAAGGACCTGAGTGGTGATTGTTGGCCCAAGGCCCAGTTTAGTGAGCTATTATTGGTTAGAGTGTATGAAATCAGTTTAGTTTCATTGCTACTTGTTGCCTGCATTAGCTCAGGTTTGTGTGGTGTTGACCACTGCATAACATCTCATTACCGTGCAGTGGAGGATGCTGCGGTGGTACGGCGGTAGCATTGTCATCTCACAGCAAGAGGTTCTCCCGTTCAATTCTCGGCTGGGCTTGGGAGTGCCTTCTGTGTGGCATCTGCATGTCCTCCCCGCGGTTGGGTAGCGTTCGAAAGGCATGCGTGCGTAAATGGGCATGCCTTCATTAAAGGTTGGGCGTCAAGCTGGCACCTTGGTGTTTCGTAAAAATCTACTGCCAATCATTAGCGGATCAGAGTTCCACTGTGGTGACCCCTTACTGGGAAAAGCCGAAAGACAAACAACAACAACAACTGTGCAGTGGAGGATACCATTGGCAGTTATAGATGTAAACTCTTAGACAGATAATTTTCCCTTAGTCAACTGCTTGAGCTCTATTGGAGGTTTCTCGCTGTTGTGCTTCAATGCCCTGTTAGACACTCAGCTGAGCCTCTGAGGTTCTTCCACAAGTCTTACCTATGAAGCCCCTTGCAGCTTAGAACTTTTTCTTGTCCCTTAGCCATACATGGTCCTTCTAGGCCCTCCCTGTTTCTGACTGCAGTACTTCACCTAGCATCATGAATGGACAATCTGCCACCATTTCTCCACCCAACCTGATCAACGTGGGCATCCTGAGGCAATGTAGCAATTGCTTCATATACACTGACAACCCACTTCTCCTAATTCACACAAATTCAATATCTGAGAGATGCATCTATCAAATCTAGGCTCTCTCTCTCTCACAAATCAGTATATCTGATACTAAGCAGGTTGTTAACTCACACACTTCACCTCCTGCATCATCCATGAGTACAACACTTAAACCTATACATGCAGAGGTTCTCTAACGATCAGAGACCTCCCAAATATACACACTTCACTTAATACATTCCCAGCAAATCACAGTACACATACAAATGCATGCACCAGTGTCTCACCAAACATGCCCCTACGGCAAAACACAAAAATCAAATATTTTAGTCATAGGTGGCTCCACTGTGAGAAACACAGATGTCCCACTCACCAGGTTGGATAAGGAAAAGGTAACGGTCAGCTGTATGTCAGGTGCCAGGATCCACCACATCACACATGCACTCAGGTCTCTCAACAACAGGCACTGTTATGACTCTGCCATAGTCCGTGTTGGTGTGAACAATTTGAGATGTACCTCACTGGACTATATGACGAGAGAGACATAACTGAGCTCTGAGTATGTGTCCCAGGTGGGTATGTCCCTAGCCTTAATCAGCATTCTACCTTAACCTAGCATGATGCCTCAATACAGACAAAAATGACTTCAATAACTGGCTTAGTTTCTGGTGTCATTCTAAAGGGGTCCAATGCCTGTCAGCCTGGGATGATATGGTTGACAGACCACGATGCTTTGCCAGAGTTGGTTTCCATCTGTCACCTCTGGGCTATTGGCTACTGGCTAAGGCTCTTGCTTCCTGCATAGTGCCTTTTTTTTGGCAATGTCAATAAAACTAAATTCCCAACATAAAAATATCCTCAAAAAACAACCTTAAGGTTATGCTGCTATTGCTAGGAGTCAAAATCTGAGACTACACTCACTGGAAGCACTCCTCACTTTGGAAGATGCAGACAAATATGCAGTCACAGAGACCTGGTTCAAGGCTGCAGACATCACCCCAGCCATACTGGAATATAATCCCTTTCACATGTTCAGACCACAAAATGAACATGTGAAAATTAAAGGTGGAGGAGTATCAATAAACAGCCAACCTGGTAGTGGACACTTTCAGTAAAAACTTCTCCCCCCTGTCACCGCCACATATACCCCAAAACATTCTTACCACCTATTCTCCACCTAGTATCTCTAAAGAACAGGTCTTAACCACTCTCTCCAAGGACAAAAACATAGCCTCTATGTGACCTGATAAAATCCCAGACTGCATTCTCAATGGTTTAAAACAGGAGTTAGCAACACCATTGGCTACTCTTTTTAACCACAGCCTAAGCACTGGTTTTGTCCCTGCTGAATAGAAAACAGCTACTGTAATCCACTTGCACAAGGGAGGTGCTTCCACTGACTCGGGGAACTATAGACCCATTAGCCTAACCAGCCTTATCTGCAAGATCATGGAGAGAATCATTATGGACTTGAGTTATCAACAAGGATATAGGAGACCCTCAAACACTTGACCCAACCCAGTATGGTTTTCTTAAAGGGAGATCCTGCCATTTGAACCTGGTGGACTTCTTTGAGATTGTCACCAAAGCCCTGGATAAAGGCAAATCTCAGCATAAAGCCTACCTAGACTTGGTCAAGGCCTTTTGCACAATTCCCCACTCAGGCATCATTAAAAAATTCACCCAGCTGGGGATCAGTCCATATACTTTCCGGCAGGTTGCAAACTGGCTCACCGACAGAACACATACAGTCAAAATAGGGGACTCCATCTCTACCAGCAGACTCGTTACCAGTGATGTTATACCGGGATTGGTGCTGGGGCCCCTATTGTTTGGAATCTGCTTCTCAGAAGTACAGGCAAAAACAAAAGGTCTGTGGCTGACAAAGTTTGCTGATGAATGGAAACTGGGAGCAGTTATTGAGTCCTCAAATGATGTCAACATTCTACGATAAGGACTTAGGCAAACCAATGACTGGTGCCAAAGTCATGTCTTAAACTTAATGCAAAAAAATGCATTATCATCCCCTTTGGCAAAGATGATGTCCTTGCAGATTACCAAATTAATAACAACACCCTAAGCTCTAAATCAGTGATGAGAGATTTGGGCATACAGGTTGATCACCCTGTCTCCACGGTGGTAAGGAAAGCCTTTTATGTTGTTCACCTCATAAGCAAGGGCATAGCTTCCAGAACAAAAGAGGTTATAACTTCCCTGTACTCTTCCCTCATCAGGCCAATAAAAGAGTACAATCCTCCCTTTGATATGTACCTAAACAGGCACCTGCAGCAACTGGGAGACCTCAAAGGTTCCTCACAAAAAAAAAAAAATCCAAGATATTCAGCACGTCTTACATGGACAGACTGAAATCACTGTCACTATACTCTGTATCATACAGACTACTCAAAGGCGACCTGTGCCTTGCATAGAAAGCAACCTCTAATCCTGCCTTAATGGATATGCTGCACATTCGTAAGTCAAATGGTACACAATTGACTTGCTCTAGGGGAACTTAACCTAGCATGTGACATCAACAGGACTTGCTGGAGAAACAGATATGTCTCCCAGAGGCTGCCTCTCCTCTGGAATAAACTTCCAATACAGGTTACACAGAGGCCCTCATTAACCATTTTTAAGTGCAACTTGGACAACTGGATGGGAAACTGAAAATTCACACCAGAGATTTCACCTGTGTCACTCTTGGATAAGACAGTTGGTGCTGATTTAGATCTGCTTATAACACAGACCGTATCTCTACACCCTTAAGGGAACAAGGATTGAACTTGGCTAGGCTTGCAAAGGCCTTACAGCCATTAGCCTAGTAACTGACTATGAACCTATAAAATAGGGAAACTCACATGGCTTGTATTTGCTTGTTACATTTCAGTGATGTTGTCTACTAGTACTATGTCTTCCTGCAAATGCTTACACTTAATCAGTTAATTCATTCACTTAAATATCGGTCTGCTCTTAGCAGCAATTTATGCAGGCAAATTTATATACATACATATACATATATATATATATATATATATATATATATATATATATATATATATATATATATATATATACATATATACATACCTATATATATATATATATATATATATATATATATATATATATATATATATATATATATATATATATATATATATATATATATATATATATATATATATATATATATATATATATATATATACACATATATATATATTTTTATCCCACCTGGCCAAAACATCCCTCCACTAGAAAACCTCCTCAGCTGGTCTACCCACCATCTCCCCCAAGAAACTATCATCTTAGGTGATTTCAATATTGACTGGCAATCCTGTACTGGCAACAATCCAACCCATCATGTAAACCTTCATGGCTTCACCCAACTAGTCCAGTCACCAACTAGGATAAATAAAAACTCCAGCAAGCGCACTACCCTGGATTGGATACTAGTCAGTAAGAACCCCCAGTCATATATAACAGGCTGCTTATCAGATAGCCTCAGTGATCACTCCCCAACATTCCTACTCAAAAAATACCTGTACCAAGCTAAACCTGTCATCTATCGTCAAATACGTAAAAAAATAAACTTTAACCCACTCACATTCATCTCATCCCTCAAAGAATGTAACTGGCATGCTCTAAAGTACCTCAGTCTAGACGGCGCAGTTGAATTTTTTAATACTACCTTCCTGAACATCCTTAATTACCATGCCCCATAAGATTTTCCAGAACCAAAGCACAACCCTCCCCATGGCTACAGAAAACCACTAAGTCAGAAATGAAAAACAGGGATAAAGCCTGGGAGCACTGGCAAAACCAAAACCCCATAGCTAGACAGAAATTCCTAGAACTACATAATAGAGTCAAAAAGCTAATAAAACGGGACAAATTCCAATACTACCAGTCTGCCCTAGACTCCTCACAACACAGCCCCAAACAATTCTGGTCCTCCATAAACTCCATCCTCCACCCAGGTAAAGTCAGTACCCTCCTCCTAACATCCCTCACTCCTCAGAAAATATTGCTACCTCATTCAACACACACTTCACCCAAACCATACTATCACTAGCTAAACAACACAAGCCCCCCCCTCCAACCCACACCTTCAACTAGTAATCTCCCACTGCCTTCTCTTTTCTTCTGTACCTACCTCCAACATAAAAAACTCTTAACTAAACTTAAACCCACCAAATTAGCAGCAGACAACCTCCCAAGTGAATACCTACAAATCGCAGCTGATGCTCTGGCCTACCCAGTATCCATCTTGATTAACCGATCTCTGTCAGAAAGTTACGTTCCCACATTGTGGAAAGTATCACATATAATTAACCTCCACAAAGGCGGACCCTCTGCAGAACTAACCAATTACTGCCCCATAGCTATTCTCTCTCCACTCTCCAAAATACTAGAGAGATGCATACACTCTCAAGTCTCACACTACCTCCTTACTAACAACCTCCTTTCCAGTACTCAGCATGGTTTCCGACCAAACCATAGCACCACCACTGCCTTACTCTCCTTTACTAACACTATCCTTCAGCATAAAAACAATGGCTATCTCTCCTCTGCTACTTTCCTAGACCTATCTAAAGCATTTGACATGGTCCCACACAAACAACTTATCTCTGTCCTCAATAACCTATCCTTCTCACAATCAGTCACCAACTGGTTTCAGAGTTACCTGTCTGACCACCAACAATCCGTTGTATGGCAGAATGATATATCTCCCCAGCTACCTGTCTCCATAGGGGTTCCCCAAGGATCCATCCTTGGACCCCTACTTTTCTCTGTTTACACCAATAATCTAGCCTCTGCCACCAAACATGGCACACTCATCCAATACGCAGATGACTCGACCATCATCTGCTCAGCCCAGTCCCTACCCAAACTGCAAAAAGTCACACAGGAAGCCTTTTCCTCTGTTGAAACATGGTTATCCGATGCCCAATTAATACTCAACCCAAACAAAACTAAACTACTCATCTTCCAACCCACCAAACATACTCAAAACAACTCTCACTTTAACATCACAGCAAAAGACAACACCACTATATAGCCAACTGAACACACCAAATTGCTAGTGGAAATAGACAGTAAACTAATATTTGACATTCACATATCCATGACCATAAAAAAGTCCACAAAAAACTAGGAGCATTATACAGAAATAAACAATTTCTCACCAAAGCAGCAAAGATTTCAATAGCAAATTCCCACCTTATCTCCACCCTACTTTATGCCTCTCCAGTATATACCAACCTAAGGCAATGTGATCTAAACAAGCTAGAGACCTGCTACAACAAAATCGCCAAATTTGCCACAAGGGCATCCTACCATAGTCACTACTGTCTCTCACTTGCTGAACTGGGCTGGCTTGAACTCCCTCACCTCCTTCAGTGGTATCAATTCTCACTCGCCCACAAACTAGTAAACCATCCAATAAATGTCCCATCCCTCCAGAATCTACTCCAACCCTATCGCACCACCAGACCACTAAGATCCAGCAACAAAAATCACTTGCAGATCACTAAAGCCAATAACTCTGCTGGTGAAGCACTATTCTCTTGCGCCATAGCCAAATTATGGAACTCACTCCCACCCACAATTACCTCCATACCATCATGCACCAACTTCAAAACTTTATTAAAAGTGCACCTAAAACATGCTGGCTATGCCCTTGCAACTCCCACTCTAATATCATCCACCCCATCCAACTACTACCTTTCTTTCACCTCCACTAACTACCTTGATGATAGCAAGCTCAGATGCTCATAAGCCTAGTACTTATTATACAGCAGGAACTTCTCATTATTACATTTGTTAATGCCTGTTATGTACTTCACAGATAAAGATTCTAGTTGTCTACTGATGTACTATGTTCTTCATCTGTAAATATGTTGTAAGTAATTTCTATGTTAAATTGTTAATCGCTATGTAATCAATGTAACTACTGTCTGTTTATTTTACTGTGGAGCTTTTCTCCCCGGGCCTCCACTGAAAATGGACCTATGTCCAGTCGGACACTCCCAGTCAACAAATTTAAATAAATAAATAAATAAATAAATAAATATATATATATATATATATATATATATATATATATATATATATATATATATGTATGTGTATATATATATATATGTGTATATATATATATATATATATATATATATATATATATATATATATATATATATTACACACACACACACACACACACACACACACACACACACACACACACACACATATATATATAAATATATACAGTAGATACAAATATGTAGGTATAGATATAAACACACACATTATATACAACTATATAATACTATTATTATTTTTAAATTACTTCATACAAAATAACACATCTTTCTAATATCAGTTTGCTGTTGCATTAGGAGTATAGCAGTGGTACAGAGTTATCGTGTCAGCTCATGATATATTTAACGTAAACTGCACCAAGTCAATGATTCCAGAGAAAAGTAAATAAGTGCACAGAACAACATTCTTCTCATAATGTGCTCCTTTAAAATACAGTTTTTCAGAATGCAACAATGTTTACACATACTAATCATCATAATGAACCCCCTTGTCCCCATATTCTACATGGGTCGGGGTGTCATGTCACTTGTTGCCATCTCTCCCTAGTCAATGCTACTCTCCTACCTTCTTCAACACTGGTGCCTGACTATATCAGGTCTTCTCTCATACAATCCATCCACTTCTTTGCTGGATGCCCTTGTTTCCTCTTGCCTTCTTCCTATCTGTCCCAAATCTTTTTTAACGGATTGTCTTCTGCTTTCCTGCACGTGCCCAAACCACTGCAATCTGTTCTCTTTGATCTCTTCTTTAATTGAAGCTACTTTGGTTTCTGCTCTTATGTCCTCATTTCTTCATCTGTCCCACAGTGTGCATCCTACCACTCCTCTCAGGCACTTCACCTCCATCACCTCCAGCTTCCTCAACTGCACTGCCTTTAGTGCCCAGGTTCCTATACCATACAGAACCACTGGTTGAACTACTGTTATGTGTACCTTATTTTTCAGCTTCTTTGGCATCCTTCTGTCATACAATATTCCAGACACTCTGTGCCAGTTGGCTGTAGCCATCTCATTTTAGCTTTGACTTCCTTCATTCAGACTTCCCCTCAGCTCAACCACCCCTTCAGATACCTGAAGCTGTTAACCTGTTCCACTATTTTCTCTTCTATCTCAATTTTCAGCTTCTTCTGATTTCCACCATTTGCTACCATTATAACTGTCTTAGCTGTACTAAATTGCCTCTCATGTGCCTTCAGTTTTGCATTCCGTTCCACCATCCTTTGCTGAAGTTCTTTCTCAGATACCACATCATCGGCATACAGCAATTTTGTTGACCTGTCCCCTCCTGCCTGTATGTTAATGTAGTCCATCACCAATGAACAGCAATAGGCTGAGAGCTAAACACTGATGCACACCCACTCACACTGGGAGCCACTGCTTCTACTCGAGTCACTGGGTCCTTGTCAATAGCTTGCACTAATTCTACCAGTGTTTCCAGGATTGTGAACCACTGCAGGACTGCCCAAATCAGCTTTCTTAGGACCTTCCTGTATGCTTTCTCTAAGTCTAGGAATGCCAATTTGGACTCCTTCTTGATTTCTAGCTTCTTCTCAGGTATCTGTCTCACTGAAAACATCAGGTCAGTTGTGCTGCATCCTGATATCAATCCAAACTGCTTGTTTTCCAACTTGCTTTCTACTACTCTGTATATTCATTTAGCAATCACTCACTCCAGAACTTTCATGCAGTGTAATAGGAGTCTAACACCTCTGTATCATCCACAGTAGTGAATGTCCCCTTTGTTCTTGACACTGGCAATAGTATGCGTATTCTCCAGTCATCTCTGATATGCCTTTCTCCCATACTGCCTTGAGTACCTTCAGCAGCCATTTTTCAACTATCTCACCCAACTTGATCATATCTGATGTGACCTCTCATCTGAGCCTGCTGCTTTCCCTGACTTCATTTTCCTCAGTGCTGTTCTTATTTTTCTAAGGTGTGCTCCTCCTCTTCTCTCACCTTAGGCTGTGTGTGGGGCAGTACAGCTTCTGTGGGGTTTTCTTCATTCAGAAGCTGCTGGAAGTACTCCTTTCATCTGCCTTTGATGTCCTGTAGACTGGTGAGCAGGTTGTTGCTGGCATCTCTTTTGAAGGGTGTCTGACTATCTTCTTTATCTTTCTGTCTTTGCCTTGCAACCTGACAAAGTTTCTTTGTGCCATCCATTAAGTCACTTTTCAGAAGCTGGTAGAGTGCCTCTGATGCCTGGTTCTTTGCTACTGCAACTCCTCTCCTAGCCTGTTTGTTAGCCAAAACCAGTATTCCTTCCTAGCCTGGTCTGTCTTTTCCATCTTCCACTTTTTCTTGCATGCCTTCTTTCTTTTTAGTGACTTCCTGGGCTTCTGCATTCCACCATCAACCTTCCTTATTTACCTTATTTCCATACCTGGACCAGATGCATATCTGTTTTCTACAGCCCTGAGTAATTCCTTGAACTTGTGTGCTTTCTCTCCAATCTGCTTCTAGGTCATCAGCCCAGTCTCTGTTGACTATACAGCCTTCTCTGACCATTGCTTGCAGCTGACTGTGACAACCAGTGATTTATGCTGTGTGGCAGCTGTGTTACTGGGGATGACTTTGCAATCCCTGATTCTACCTTAGTGCCATTGTCTTACTTGCAGGATGTCTACCTGAGTTGCATGTTTGCCACTTTTGCATGTGATCTTGTGATGCTCCCTCTTTCTGAACCATACGTTGGCTAACATCAAACCATTTTCTAGACAGAAGTCTAGACTGGCCTCTCCTTATTTATTCCTGTTGCCCCACCCATGTGAACCCAGGCAGTCCTCATATCCTGTTCTGTCTGTCCTGATTCATGCATTCAGACTGCTGTCTGAATGTGCTCGTTTCCTCACTATCACAACTCTGCTCTGGGGCATAGGTTGAGATTATGAATACTGCTCTATCATTACACTGTAGCCTGATTGCCAAGAGTCTGTCACTACTTCTGATAACATCCCTCACTGTCTTCTGAAGCCTTTCCCTCAACACAATTCTCACACTGTTTCTAGGCTGCCCCCCCCCCCCGAGTAGTAAGACTCTGGATTCCAAGTCAAGTGGCTTTGCTGCACTGCCCTTCCACCTTCTCTGCTGGATACATAGAATGTCCAGCCTTCTCCTTACCATCATTTTATCTACTTCTAAGCCTCTTCCTGTCAGTGAACCCACACTGAGTGTGGCAATTCTTAGTTCATGTTCAGCAGGTTGATTGCCTTTACATCCAGCTTTCTCTCAACAGAGTTATCCCATGTAACATGGGCAACTGGACACCAGACAGCCAGTATCTTATTGACCCAGGGTTACTGGGCTTTATGGTTGGCATGCTCTGGCCAACAGAGGCATATACACCCCTCCCACTGTTAGTATGGGTCCTGGCATAAATGGGATCCTCAACTCACTTATCACTGGCAAGTACCTGTGCTCATTTCTGGCAACATTAGTCAACACAACCAGCGGCAAACACTCCTCCCACCACTGCGTATAACTCCAACGTCTAATCTGGCTAGAACTTCCCCAACTTCTAACATACCTGCAACTAACCACAGCTCATAAGCTAATCTGTAAGCCTTCTTGTTGTCCTGCCTCTCCTCTCTGCTCACCATGTATCACCCAAATAGACCTCTGCGATCAATCAATCAGATGCTCCTTAATGTATCAAAACCTAACCTTCCCACTGGTCAAATGCATTACCCATATACTACAGCTAAACTATGGAATGCTCTCCTTCCTTCAATTAGTTCTACTAGCAACCCTAAATGTTTTAAGACTTCGCTGAAACAACACCTTTTCTCCCACTGGCTATGTACATGTACCAGCACTGACTATAAAAAAACAATCCTTTCCTCTTCATCTCACTTACATCTCAGACTCCTCATATATACATTCAGTGCTTCCAACAAGTCCAACATGTGGCACCCAGCCACACATAATCTACCATATCAGTTACCTCCCATATCTTCTATTCATGCCTGATGCCTATATAACAATAGCTCTAAGGCTGTACCTCACTCTCATTATCTTTAATCTGTGCTCTCCATCTTTCCCTGTCTACTACAACACTGTATTGTTTACACATTCACTATTACACATTCACTATTATCTCATGTCATCAATTGTGTTCTTGTTTGGCTCGCATACTTAAAATCTAACATCTGTATATCTAGTATACTATCTATTTTATTGTATCACCTATTCATGGACAACTCATGCACCACCTAATCCAGAATCGCCTTATGGCAGACACTCAGCATGGCTTCCATCCTCATCACAACACTACTTCAGCCCTCCTAGCCTTTACCAGCACCATAAACCATAATCGCAACAATAATTATATATCCTCAGCCCTCTTTTTGGATCTTTCCAAGGCATTCGATATGGTTGATCACCAACTTTTAATCCACACCCTGCAAACATTCTGTCTAGATACTGGAGCCCTCCAATGGTTTCAATCCTACCTGAATCTGGGAGAACAAACTCTCTAACCTTCTACCTAACACCCTTGGAGTACCACAAGGCTCTATACTAGGGCCCTTGCTGTTCTCCATCTTCATTAACGACCTTTATACTGTCATCCCAAAAGTCAGCTGTATCCAATATGCTGATGACTCTACTCTGATTTGCTCAGCCACATCTCCAGTAGAGTTATGGCCAGCTACCCAGACCACCTTTAATACAATAGAAAACTGGCTTTCTGAACATTGTCTGATCCTAAATCCCAAAAAAACTAAAATGCCGTTATTTCCACCAACACATAGGTCTACCGCTTTCACCTTTACCATAAAATCAAATGATGGCACAATAATCTCCCCTGACCCATCTACAAAACTATTAGGTGTCATCATAGACAATAATCTAAAATTTGACCTACATGTTAACCAAACTATCAAAACCATCAATAAAAAACTAGGGTCACTTTACAGAACAAAAGCCTTCCTAACCCCTCCAGCTAAAATTGCCATAGCTCGCTCTCACCTTCTTTCAACCCTTCTGTATGCATCCCCTCTACTCTCAAATTTAAACAAGACTGTCCTTAACAAACTCTCAATTTGCTACAACCACATTGCCAGGTTTGCCACTGGGCTGCCTTTTAGGACACATCATTGCAGCAATCTAAATCAGCTTGGGTGGCTTGAACTACCCAGCCTAATCCAGTATAACCAACTGATTATGGCCTATAAAATCCTCTATAATCCGGACAATACTCCTGCACTTAAAAATATTATCACCCCTATAACAATCCTAGACCGCTTCGATCCTCTAATAAACTACTAATTCAGACTAGCAAAATTAATAACACAGCCGGTGATTCTCTCTTTGCAAACTCTGTAAGTAGATCCTGGAACTCTCTTCCAGCTGATATTACCTTACTTTCCACCTTAGGTCAATTTAAAACTAGACTCAAACAACATTTGTCACTTAACTGGCTATGTCAATGTATCAAGCCTGGCTAACTCTCTCTAGAATGTGTAAAAATCTGTTAACCAGTTTACTGTGTAATTTAATTTAATCCTGACTTGTGCTCAGGATTAACTGTAACCTGTGGAACTTGTTTAACTTGCTTATTTATGTAATCTCTGTAAACAGTCTGTTTGTAATATGTAATGCTGGTATTATGTAATGCTGTGTCTGCTTACCCTTGGAACTTTTCTCCTCGGGCCTCCGCTGAAAATGGACATGCATCCAGTCGGACTATCCCGGTCAACAAATGTAACATAAAATAAAATAAAATATTTTCTTTCAAATTTAAAAAAATATATATATGTGTCAACAACTAATTAGAAAATCATTGTCTCATCTGTGCTAGTTAAAAACACTACAAAAGAGACTGAATAAAGGCAGGATAAATTATACATCTGTAGTAATTATATTTATGTGAATTACAAAAGGACAATCATTTCTAAGAGATACAGAAATAGTAGGAAAAAAGCATTAATCACAGTTGCATGCCACTTTCAGTGAAGCAGAAATTAGACTCCCCAGAGTTTGACAGTATACAGTCGTACATAATCCTGAAAGCCAAATTGGTGTTATCGATGGACTGGCTGGATATGTCAATCCAGTAAGAATGTAGGGTGTCATTTACAACTGCTCGGCAGTTAGGTCTGTTGAGCTAAGCCTGGGAGGAACAGTATTATTGATCCTCAATATCAATCCTTTAGCCAGAAGTGCATCTGTAATTACAGTAGCAAATGATACGTCAGAAACGGCTCCATTATGTTGATTTTTGTGGTTAGCACCTTGTAAGATGAACTTGGTCAAACACTTAAAGCCACCTGCACCTCTGATCTCACATGGATTAAAAGGCAGTAAACTATTACCAATAATCTGTAAGGTAACAGGTTACTATTTACTTGGAAACATTTAGGTCTGATGCTGTGGATTCTCTTCACACCTCATCAGCAGGTATTACTTTATTTATACTGTTCAGGCAGACAGAGACAGATTTTTCTTAATAATCTGTGACACCACAAGCCTAGTAACATGTAAAGAAGGTCACTGATTGATTTTTCTTCCTCCAGGCAAAACACTGCTTCGTATAAACATTTCAAGGACCAGGAAGTAAAATATCCCAAACTCCAAGAGGGCCAAACTCAGTTGTAACATTTTAAAGTCAAGTAAAATGATTTTGTAAACAACCATTGCTCAACAAACAGAAAGCATTTGTCAGTTTGTTACTAAATGTATCATAACAGTATTCTCATCTTTGAGACATTTCACAAGTGGGTGGTATTTACTTTCAACTTGTAAGTTTGTTCACCTGAGTGCGCACAGACAGTAGCCCATTTTCAGCATAGGTCCAAGAAGAAAATCTGCATATGTTTTTAGGTTATTACAAGCATAATGACCCCACAGAGCCTTTTTAAGCCTATCCATGCAAAAGAAACAAATTATATATTATAAAAACAACTGGTACCTGAACCTACAGAGGAAGGAACGAATATAACAGATAATATGTCACTAAGAATTCAAAACAAGTTATGTGTCTAAAGAATTTACAAATGTGCACTTCTGATTATGGTACTGATATTTGTGATATTTCTTGGCAGTAAAGTTCAGTGTTGACCATGAACTTTTAAGTTGACCTTGTTCCTTCAGCCTAACATAGAAGTGTTAGATAAATTGTCCCTCACTTTGAGCCATTATCTCAGGAATACGTAAACTAACACTGGTTCCACTAAGTTAGCAGAAGGCCTTTAACAACATACTTTCATTCTTTGGTATTCTTGATTTGCATCTGTGGTTAGTGACCAGTTGGTATGTGCTTTAAGACTGAATTTTAAGGCATGTGTGTAATTTGACCTTGGTCACCATACTGGGGGTTTCCTGGCTGTAAAGATGAGGCTCTTGGTTGGAAAGCTCAACACCTATCTAGCCAGAATCTCTTGTTTTTTTCACCTGCAGTGACACCAGCACAGTATGCTAGAGGTCTTGGGTTTGAGTCCAAAAGGAACACTAATATTATCACTTCTATGATTTTCTCAGTATGTGAGTGTGTGTGTGTGTGTATGTGTGTGTGTGTGTGTGTCTGTGTGTGTGTGTGTGTGTGTGTGTGTGTGTGTGTGTGTGTGTGTGTGTGTGTGTGTGTGTGTGTGTGTGTGTGTGTGTAACAAGCAAGGAAAGCTGACTCGTGATATTGTTTATGTCCTCTTACTGAATGAATGGTAAAGGCAGACTACAGATACGTGGACATCCAGTTAGGTTAATATCTTTTTCTAAGTGAGATGTATAAATCCTTCATGCATGAAAAAAAATATTTCTGTGATTAGGACTATATCCTATATAATATTATAGTAACTGATTCCAATCTTTATTCATTTCATATTCAAGTGGGTTACTTATGTAATTTATCTTGGACAGTTAAAGCTGTTATTTCCTTTATATTGTTATTCTTTAATGATAAATACTAATAAAAAAACAGTTTGGATACTGTGAAATGTTCTAAGGAATTCTTTTTTCTCTGAACATATACATGACTCATATTGCTGACCTCTTTGTTGCATACTTAATATCCAGACCACTAATCCCTCTCTCCAAAGCCATGATGCTATAGAACTACGTAGGCTTCTCTTTATACTTGCAGTTAACAAATAAATGTCCTAAAATTGGTACCTGCATCCTGAAACTCCCTTTCAGATTGCATTAAAACCCTATGCAATCTCAGCCAAGTTGAAGCAACTCTTTCAAAATAATTAATCAGAATGCTGTTGCTTAAAAGATGAAGACTGGATAATGCTCCTTCAAAATATCAATAGCATGCTAAGCCTTGGACAATACCTCCTTACTGTTTACTCATTTGGGAAACACTACTTAGCTTATTACTCTTAACCTCTTTCACTAAAAGATGCTACTACATATAAGTTTGAGCTACACCAACGTCACACATTATCACCTTTTAGAGAATGGGCAATCTGTACATTGTCACTCTGACTGAGAATGAAGGTTCTTCAGCAGGGTGTTAATGTACAGGTAATGCCTGCTGAAAAATGAGTCCGCCGCTTCATGGCAGTATATTAAGCTTTCGTGGACTCTGATTGTTAGGAAGCTAACTGCCCCCATTATTTTACTCTCGCTAAGCAGCGGTTTTGCTGTTTTGTGGATCTAAAATTAAAAAAAAAAAAACAAAACAGAAAATGTGTTTGTGTGTGTGTGTGTGTGTGTGTGTGTGTTTGTGTGTGTGTGTGTGTGTGTGTGTGAAATTGAGATTGACTGAGCCATTATTTTACACTCACTAAGCAGCACTTTTGCTGTTCAGTAAGTGTAAAATTAGAAGAAACAGTAAAAAAAAGGAAGAAAGAAAAGTGTGTGTGTGTGTGTGTGTGTGTGTGTGTGTGTGTGTGTGTGTGTGTGTGTGTGTGTGTGTGTGTGTGTGTGTGTGTGTGTGTGTGTGTGTGTGTGTGTGTGTGTGTGTGTTTATATTTCTGTCTGCACATGTGAGTGTATGAGTGCTTGCATGCATGAAAGCAAAAGTGTGTTTGTGAGAGAGAGAGAGAGAGAGAGAGAGAGATCAGTCAGGCAGTGGCAGCAGCAGTAAAAAGGTACTCATACCTCTCATCCCCTTAGCTCAAGAGATCGGAATAAAGCCGATAACAAAAATGGGGGACAAAGACTCAAAAATATGAACACATTTTAAATGTTGCTCTTAAAAAATTAGAAAGTTGCTATAATAAGATTTGTGATTAGCATGCAGTTTCTAATGGAAATAAAGTCTGAAACTCAAATGTATGTTATTGAGTTCAATCCCCAATGATTGCCAGCAAACCACACATTTTTATGAGTAAGGTACCAAAAAAAAATGAGGTAAATATCTGGACATTTTTTGAAAAATGTATGTTTTGGATGTAAAATACTTCTTCTAATAACATTTACATATAATACAGCAAGTTTGGAACATTAAGTGGTAGAACTAATTTACGTCAAAAATATAAAATAATGATAATATAATAATAAAAAAGAAAAAAAAGAAAACACAACAATTTACACACAGCCCATTCTCTAAGTGTAATAATGTCCTCCTGGGTGTGTGTTACTGTTAGACATTTTTGCTTGCCTAGCACCCATCTGATACTTGACCGTTTTACAAATATTTATTATTTTTCCTCTTTAATAAGTATTGTATTACTGACTGCTTAGATACTTAGACACACAGAAATATATAGTTTATATGTATATGTATACACACACACACACACACACACACACACACACACACACACACACACACACACACACACACACACACACACACACACACACACACACACACACACACATACACACACACATTTATATGGGTCTATTTCAGTAGACCGACTGCTCACTTACCCGACACCTAGTTGCCCGAGATGACAAGACCGACACCTTCAGAAGACCGACATCTGGAAGACCAACGTTTCATGTGAGGTAAGTAACCGCTTGGTCATCCCAATAAAATTAACTAAAGTAAGCAAAACTAAACCCACTCTCCCCCTAACTAAATATACCAACTCTGAAAATGCACTACCGTGGGGGTAAGGGGCAAAGTTCAACAGAATGGCCAAGCAGTTACTTACATCTTGTGAAACGATGGTCTTCCGGATGTCGGTCTTCTGAAGGTGTCGGTTTAGTCATCTTTCGCAACTGGGTGTCGGGTAAGTGAGCAGTCAGTCTATTGAAGTAGACCCACATGTGTGCATGTGTGTGTGTGTGTGTGTGTGTGTGTGTGTGTATATATATATATATATATATATATATATATATATATATATATACATACATATATATATATATATATATATATATATATATATATATATATATGTGCATATTAATGTATTGCTATTCATATCACTGGATCAATCAGTTTTTGTTTTTGTTTTTACTTATGCAATGTTGTATATGCATTTGGACTTTATGTCTGTTTTTGCCTCTAGCCCTGGCTGTAGCTAAAAAGGCATTGGATCAGCTAACTTATCCATTCAATAAATATAAATAAATGTAGTGTAAATAAAAATTATTTTGCTTGAAAAGAAAAAAAAAACAATTATCTGCAATAAAGTCTACTGTTTATGCAAAGAATAAGACTGGTATCTTTTTATTTCTAAACAGTGTCTTACTCTGCATTTTACTTCCCCAGTGACCTAAAGGGAGATCTCCCACCTGCAATGCTGGTAACCCAGGTTAAGTTAGCAGTTCATGTGATACACAGCTAGGTATAAAGGAAAGAAATGAGCAGTTGAGGGGCAATTCTCTCTCTCAGTGATGTGTCTGTATATTGCATGACCTGGAATCACCTAATGGGAGCTTGAAGCAAGGTGTCAAAAAGACAAGAAGCAAAGGCAGGTATCCGCAACTAGTGACGTGTTGGACAAACAGATGTTAGGACATAATAACAAATAAGGCTATGTGATGGTTTGCCCCCCTCGCCCCAAAAATAATGTTCTACAGCTTATACACGTGGATGACTGTTGCTGTAAAAAATTGTCTGTTTGCAATACATACCTCAGACCTCGATCTAGCCAAAGCTTTTGACACAACTATCCACTCAGGCATGTAGAAAAACTAAATAAAAAGGAGAATAGTCCCCTATATCACCCGCTGGATTGCCAACTGGCTCACAAACAGGATGCAGATAATCAAAATGGGGAAGTAACCTTCACAAAGAGACCAGTCACCAGTGGAGTCCCCCAGGGTTCTGTGCTGGGAACTCTCCTGTTTGGCATCAACTTTTCTGAAGTAAAATGCTCTGGCTGACTAAGTTTGCATTTGACTACAAGCTAGCAAGAGTCAATGAATCTGCAGTTGACTTAGTGATTCGCAGGAATGTTTATCTCAAATAAATAACTGGTGTCGAAATCATAGTCTGAAACTAAATGCTAAAAATGAATTATTGCATCCTTGGGGAAGTCATCAGTCCTAGAGAGTTACCACATTGACAATACACCCCTAACAGTAGACTCAGTTGTTTGGGATTTGGGAACTTATGTTGACACTGACCTAAGTTTTGACCAACCTGTGTCTATTGTAAGAAAGTCCTTCTGTATTGCACAGCTTATAAACAAATGAATGGTGTCAAGACCTAGGGATGTCTTTGTCCCCTTTACTCAGCCTTCATTAGACCAATCATTGAATATAATGCCTCCTTTGGTATATATCTGTCCAGACACATGCAACAATTGTAATGCTCACAGAGATACCTTTGTAAAAGGGTTCAAGTCCTAAACAGCATGTCCTACATGGACTGACTCAAAGCCCTATCACTATACTCCGTATCCTACAGGCTGCTAAGAGATGACCTGTGTCTGGCATACAAGGTATCCTCTTATCCATTACTGATGGATTTGCTGCACATCCTCAAGTCAAATGACATCAGAAACACTCTGTCAATGGATCTAAACCTCTTCTGCAACATCAACAGAATGGTTTGGAGGGACAGGTATATTTAGTAGAGGATGGTGCTGCTACTGTGGAACAGAGTCCTCAACCACATATAACGAAAGTCATCCATATCCTTTTTCAAGTGCTACTCAGATCTATGGATGGGAAGCAGAAAATTGACCCCACGACTGCTTCCTGTACTACTAATGGACACAGGTAGTTTCTACATGCTTTATCCCATGCATGAGCCCCTGAAATTATCTATGGTATGATCCCAGTTATTCTCATTAGGGATAGTATATAATTATCAGTCACAGGATGGGTAAGGCCAGAATATAACCACATTGGACAGGTTATTATGGGCACAAAAAAGAGGAACTGGCTAGGCTTAAAATGGCCCACAAGGGCAGCTAGCCTAGTGCTTACCTCTGAACCTATAAACCTACAGTCTGTTATATAGTCATATAAGCAGAATAGCATTTCTGAAACATAACATGTTACCATGAATGAACCACATCCAGTGATTCTGCTGATAGTATGTTCATATAAACATAAGTAATTAAGGTACAATGAATCACAGCCATCACTCTGAAAGGCAAGTCAGCTTGAAATGGAGGATCATATGAACCATAAGGCAGGTCTTTTTTAGTGAATGTAGCACAGTGAATCTTGCTTCATGGCTAAACTTCTTAAGTGGTAGCTCCAGCAGGTTGTGACACCCTGGTTCCAAGGACCATTTTCTCTCACAGAATGTGTGTGAATCACAGTATAGTCTTCTGAATAAACTGTACAAATCACTAAAATGCCAAATGCAAATGTGAGGACAAATCATTATACAGGTCAGATCAACAGCTTTAAGTTGCCTGCTGCAAAACTGTATTAATTGTTTAATGGAGGGGGAAATGTGGCTTAACCTCACAAAACAATAATCTACTTTTGCTCCTTTATCTTGTGGTCACTAAAAAAAAAAAAAAAAAAAGAAAATATCACTGTTCCAGGTGGGGTTTAGGCCTACTTTACAGTGAGAAAATTAATGAAGGAGCTGAGTAACAATCTATTCCCTGCTACACTACTAGGTGGTGAATTAATGCTTGTCTAGTCTTTGGTGAAACCCAACTTGCCTGGCCCATTTGAAGTGGCAGAATGTCGACTGTTTTACATCAGAAGTCCAGGGAACAGATGTTTTATCAATGATACATCTTGGAGACTATACTGTCTTTTGGCATTTCCTGGTTAGGGTTCACCACAGCAGAACTCTGGTCTGCTAATGATTGACATTGAATTTTTACAGTGTCAAGTTGCCAGCCTGGCACCCAACCTTCAAAGAAGAGCACCCATACATACTTGCACCTACCTGCATGTCTTTAAATTCACTTGACCACAGGGAGGACATGCAGACTCTGCACAGAAGGCACACCAGCCAAGAATTGAACCAGAGATCCTCTTGCTGTGAGGCGACAATGCTAACCGCTGCACCACCGTGGCCTCCATGCTATTGGTTATGGTTATACTAACAGATTGAATACTATATGTATTTGATAGTATGCAGACACCATAAATAGAGAGTTAAGTGAGGTCTTTTGAGCTTCAAGTTTACTTAAGGATTTATATTTCTGACTGCCATCTTTGGCTGCAGTGACTGCTTTTGTTGTTAGTCCTGGGGGTTTTCTACTGAGTAGGTGGTCTGGAAATAGGTTAAATACTCTGGGGACAGTTTATTCAGAAAATGTAGTAAGTTTGCAGTGGCTGCATGTTTTAGAAAAGTGTGATCTTTTTATTACCCAAATGTATCATCATGGATAAAACAAAAGTTCCATTTATCTGTGGGAAATTCCTTTTTAGAGGACGGTCTTAGATCAAATAAAAGATATCAGATATTTTTTGCATGATAATATTTTATATGCAGGGTATAAAATAAAATTAATTCAGGAAACGGGGCATGAGAAATGGAAACTAGACTGGGTATATGCATTAGGCTTCCCACTCCAAATTACATTTTCTCCAAAGTGGAGACATTATGCCTGGACATCCTGATCATGCAGACTCTTACCAAAGCACAAGCAGAAGTTATTCCCACATTTATTCCCTCAGAATGATGATGTCAGCAGTCTCTCCTGGGGCCTGTAGCACATGTATTTTGTAAATGTTCAGATGTATAAGTTTACAGAAAAGATCACTGTCAAGAATAGTGGTACAGGAAGGCTTTCACCTTTTCTTATCCCCTAGTAGGTTTTCATATTCAGAAAAGGAATAGTGATAAGGGTAGTGGGCAGCAGCTAAAATGGAGTTAAACACAGGTACAAGTCTTCAGTTCCACCACTGCCCTGTGAACAGTGGGCCCACAGTGGATCAGATGCACTACAGTAAGCCACAACAATCTTGTGGTTTGGTGGGCTCCATATGTTGGTGTCACAGATCACTTGCTTGGAATCTCAGCAGAATAAACACACAGATAAGCTTCCCATGTGTTGTGATGGTCAACAGCCTGAGTATGATGATTTCTGTCTATTCTCACCCCAGTGCTGCTAGCTGCAAACAGACTTTGAGAATCTCTGTTAAATTATGTTAAGATTGTTCCAAAGTGGCTGGTTAGGTGGAGTATCTCTGACAGCATTAATCACTTATCAGAATAATGTATATATCCACCTTAGTTACTTATCATCCAGAATGAACAATATGTCACATGATTTATTTCATATTTCTTTTGCTGTAAGAAATCAGTGTATTAAAGAACAAACAAAAATCAATAAACAAGTAGTACATAAATGAGTTTGGTATTTGCTATATTTCATGATTTATGATTAGATTTACAGGCATTGACAGCATTGTGAGGTTTTTGGAATACAGAGCATGTATATGCCTATTCACTCAGCCAATTATTTCATCTTTTTCCTTTCCTTTTATATTTTTCCTTGAAATATTAGAAATGTATTTAGAAAGAATTGTTAAAGCATGTGTTTTGCCTAACTGATTTTTTTAAGTCATGAATGAATGATATTCTACCACTGTCTGTTCTACTTATCATGTCTGACTTTGTCTTGCTCATAAAGAAACATTACTAAAAGCAAAATTAACAATGCTGTGATGGTGCAGCGGTTAGCATTGTCGCCTCACAGCAAGAAGTTCTCCTGATCGATTCTCAGCTGGAGCACCTTCTGTGTGGAGTCTGCATGTCCTCCCTGTGGTCGAGTGATGTTAAAGACATGCAAATAGGTGTGAGTGTAAATGGGTGTGCCTTCTTTGAAGGTTGCATGTCGGGCTAGCAACTCGGCACCATAAAAATCCACTGCCAATCATTAGCGGACCGGAGTTCTGCTGTGGTGACCCCTAAGCAGGAAAAGCTGAAAGACATTACTTTTACTAAAAGCAAAATTAAGAAAAGGGAAACAGCTCACTCTTCATAGAATATGCTTGAGCACCGACAGTGACATTGGAAACACAGTTGTCCTGATTGTGGCATCACTGATAGTATATGTGAAATGTGTCCTTTACAGGACTTTCTTATTTCAGTGGAATTCACAATGTGCTAAATTTCCAAGAAAGTATTAAGGGAGGTACAAAACCTAAATTTGGCAGTCAGAATAAACAGCCACTGCTTGGTCCATATGTCTTGCCATTTCCCAGTCTTTTGGTACAGCTGTTCAAGGCAATCACTGATGCATGTACTACACTTACTAAGAAAAATGCATGCTCATGTATTCTTAAATTCCTTTACTTGTTTTTGAACCCAAAACCTCCCAAGCTGACATTTCTACATCATCAACATTCCCTCCCCCAATTCAGCTTTTAACTGTTGATATTTATTAAAATTGTTTATAATTTCTTTGAAAAGTGCTCCGCTTTGGACTTTTGTATACTCCATAGTTACCTGAACATTTCTGTCATGCCCCACATCCATCTGACCTTCATAAGGTACACATATTAAATTCTTATAGGCTCTCTTTACATACGGTCTGGTACAAACCTTGCATGATTTTGGTTGTCCTCTTTTAGGCTATCTCCACCTAATGTGTGCCTGCATTTAGAAGAGATTTCCAGAACTAAAACTACTACTTCAAAATGGAGTCTCACTGTCTGTTCAGAGGAAAAACGTCTTCCTTCTAGTTACTAGTAATGCTCCTCGTTCAACATTCCACTGTTCAATCCTCCCTCTGTTATTTCAGCTGCTTTCACATGCTGCTTGCATACTTTTAGGTCACCTGAAAAGATAACCTCAATCTCTTTCCACTTTTAAATTTGGTAGCATCTTGCAGGCAAAGCAAGTTTTCATTTAACAGATGATTTTCTTTGCAGTTTTCTGCATTACGTGCAGCTGGTACACTTCAGAACATTTTCTGACTTTTCTTTCTAGCCTACCACAGATATCCACATTGTAACATCTCTGTGTCTTGCTTTAAAACAGCATACTTTTTTAAATAATCATTTTGCAGTATCACCTCTAAAACATATGAGACAGAACAGGTCCCCATATTGAACTCTCACAGACCTCACAAGTGGCACTAACTCATGCACCCATGCACAGACAGCTTTCAAACTTAACACCTTTTCAAACGCCCTCCGCCTGCCTATTAGACACTCTTACAAGAGTAACAGGTGACCTATCCCAAGGTGAACAATATTTTGTTAGCATTTTGACACAATGACTACTAAATAACTTTATTTGTGTGACATTGTAATATATCTCATTTTGGTACTTTGTGTGTACAGCTAAACTGCCTTCATGATTTGCAGTAATGTCACATTACTGACATAAAACCAGCAAACTAATGCACTGCTTCAGTATGTGTCATACAGTCCCTAGATTCTAACAGCCTGGGTTGTCAACCTTCAATAAATGTACAAAATGTTTACAAAAAATCTAAATGTGAATATGTTCATAAAGTCTATAAATATATAGATGTTAGCAAAAATAGAGGAAGTCAGAAGTGGTCAAAGGGGGAAAGTCCACCACCTAGTACCCTTGGGCATTAAGGTTAGCAATCCTTTTTTTCATCATGTAAAGCATACTTCAGTCATATAGTAATACTGCAGCTTGCATTCTGAGCTGGTACTGAAGACTGTGGCTGTCATTTCTTAATGTTTCAGTTTTCATGCTGCATAGACACCTATTACTGATCCCATCCACAGCCTATGCTTTCTCCACTAGTTTCAGTGCAGAGTATTTGTAATGCCGCCACGGTCATTCAGCTCTTGCTGGATTTGCTGACTCAGTCTTGCTAGTCTGTCTTCATATTTACAAGCAACAACATCTGTTGAAACCCAAGTGAGTGAGTCTGTGCAACTGCAAGGTAAGAAGGAAGCATTTCCATACAAGAATGACAAAACACAAATTATGCAAAATAAAGATATGAGTTTCATTTGATGCTATACAATGGGGTAAAATAAGTACTTGTAGAGAACTTATGTGTCAAAAGGTGTACAACAAAAAGACAAGTATGTACAAGCTAATTATAAGCAGGACCTTGTGACTACTTTAATAAACAGAGGTAGAATTTCTTTTATTATTTTTAAGCCAAGAAAACAAACAGCTAGAGTATATATATATATATATATATATATATATATATATATATATATATATATATATATATATATACACATATACACATACATATTTATTTATTTTATTTATTTTACATTTGTTGACTGGGCTAGTCTAGCTGGATACATGTCCCTTTTCAGTAGAGACCCAGGGAGATAAGCTCCAAGCAAAGTAAAATTACAGAAAACAATAGTTAAAAAATACAATACTTCAAAAAAAAAAATTACAATACTTAAAAAATACAACACTTAAAAAATTTCTAAATTGCTATACATAGGAGAATTAACAATATTTGGAAAGAAAAAAAATATATATATATAGCTTCTTCTTCTTCGTCTTTCGGCTGCTCCCATCAGGGGTCGCCACAGCAGATCAACTGTTTCCATTTCTTCCTGTCCTCTGCATCTTGCTCTGTCACACCAACCACCTGCATGTCCTCTCTCACTACATCCATAAACCTTATCTTAGGACTTCTTCTTTTCCTGTTACCTGGAAGCTTCATCCTTAGCATCTTTTTCCCAATATACTCTGCATCCCTCCTCAGCACATGTCCATACCAATGTAATCTTGCCTCTCTGGCTTCGTCTCCAAACCTTCCAACCTGGGCTGACCCTCTAATATAATTATTCCTAATCCTGTCCATCCTCGTCACACCCAGTGCAAATCTTAACATCTTCAACTCTGCCACATTTAGCTCTGACTCCTGCCTTTTTGTCAATGCCACTGTCTCCAACCCATATAACATATATGGTCTCACTACCCTCTTGTAGACCTTCCCTTTCACTCTTACTGGTACTCATCTGTCACAAATCACTCCTGACACTCTTGTCCACCCATTCCAGCCTGCTTGTACGCTCTTCTTCACCTCTCTTCCACACTCACCATTACTCTGAACTGTTGATCCCAAGTATTTAAACTCATCCACCTTCGCCATCTCTACTCCCTGCATCCTCACCATTCCTCTATCCTCCCTCTCATTCACACACATATATTCTGTCTTAGTCCTGCTGACCTTCATTCCTCTTCTTTCTAGAGCATATCTCCACCTCTCCAGGGTCTCCTCCACCTGTTCCCTACTCTTACTAAAGATCACAATGTCATCTGCAAACATCATAGTCCACGGGGACTCCTGTCTGATCTTGTCTGTCAACCTGTCCATCACCATTACAAATAACAAAGGGCTCAGAGCTGAACCTTGATGTAATCCCACCTCCACCTTAAATGCATCTGTCACTCCCACCGCAGACCTCACCGCTGTCACACTACCATCATACATATCCTGTACCACACTTACATACTTCTCTGACACTCCCGACTTCCTCATACAATACCACAACTCCTCTCTAGGCACCCTGTCATATGCTTTCTCTAAATCCACAAAGACACCATGCAACTCCTTCTGACATTCTCTGTACTTCTCCATCAACACTCTCAAAGCAAACATCGCATCTGTAGTGCTCTTTCCTGGCATGAAACCATACTGCTGATCATTAATCATCACCTCCCTTCTTAACCTAGCTTCTGCTACTCTTTCCCATAACTTCATGCTGTGACTGATCAATTTAATCCCTCTGTAGTTACTACAGCTCTGCACATCACCCTTATTCTTAAAAATCGGTAACAAAACACTTTTTCTCCATTCCTCAGGCATCCTCTCACTTTCCAAGATTTCATTAAACAATCTAGTTAAAAACTCCACTGCCATTTCACCTAAACACCTCCATGCTTCCACAGGTATGTCATCTGGACCGACAGCCTTTCCATTCTTCATCCTCTTCATAGCTATCCTTACTTCCTCCTTGCTAATCCACTGCACTTCATGATTCACTATCCGCACATCATCCAAACTTCTCTCCCTCTCATTCTCTTCATTCATCAGCCCCTCAAAGTACTCTTTCCATCTGCTCAACACACTCTCCTCACTTGTGAGTACGTTTCCCTCATTATCCTTTATCACCCTTACCTGCTGCACATCTTTACTAGCTTGGTCCCTCTGTCTAGCCAATCGGTACAGGTCCTTTTCTCCCTCCTTAGTGTCCAACCTTTTATACAACTCATCATACGCCTTATCCTTAGCCTTCACCACCTCTCTCTTTGCCATGCACCTCATCTCCTTATACTCTTGTCTACTTTCTTCATCTCTCTGACAATCCCACTTCTTATTCGTCAACCTCTTTCTCTGTATACTCTCCTGTACTTCTTCATTCCACCACCAGGTCTAGTTGTCCACCTTCCTCTTTCCAGATGTCACACCAAGCACCTTTCTAACCATCTCTCTTAGTAGCTCTGCTGTAGTTACACAGCTATTCAGTAACTGTTCACTGCCACCCAGTGCCTGTTTTAACTCTTCCCTGAACATCACCTCACAATTACCATTTTTTTCAATTTCCACCATTTTATCCTTGGTACTGCCCTCACACTCATCCACCTCTTCTTGATCACCAATGTCATCCTATAAATCACCATCCTATGCTGCCTAACTACACTTTCCCCTGCCACCACTTTACAGTCTCCAATCTCCTTCAGACTGGCCCTTCTACATAAGATATAATCCACCTGTGTGCATCTTCCTCCACTCTTGTATGTTACCCTATGCTCCTCCCTCTTGTTAAAATGCGTATTCAACACAGCCATGTCCATCCTTTTCGCAAAATCCACTACCATCTGACATTCTGCATTCCTTTGCTTAACACCATAACTACTCATCACTTCCTCATCCCCTCTGTTCCCTTCACCAACATGCCCATTGAAATCTGCTCCAATCACCAGTCTC